>NW_027185396.1:1289699-1339253 GCF_022577435.1 Embiotoca jacksoni
ACCCTGTGGGGCCTCCAGGGATCTTCAGGGGAGTCGTGCCCCCAGCGTGGTGCACTGTGGTGAGGCCTTGACTCTGAGATATGCAGCCGGTGAACCCCGGAGCCTCCGTCCCGTCCAGGGGGACAGCGGCTATCATTGCTGCCTGCTCCACTTTTGAGGGAGGTTGCCATTGAGACGATGAGATTAGAGCGTGGCAGGCTTGCTTGGCTGAACATACCTGCATCAGTGATGGAAACATAAACATGTTGCTGTCTGTCAGCAACTGTAACGATATTAATCACTCTGCATAATATTTTAAAACTGAGTTTTTAATTATGTTTTTTTTCGTCATAGTGAACTGCTTTTGTACACTGCTGTACAGATTCCTTGAAACTGTAATTCATCAGTAACATAGAAATTAAAATGCATTGCTCAGTTGTCCAGGTAATTGCAAACATTAATATTTTAATGAGTTCCCTTAATTTACCGTTCCAATCTGAGGCAGTTAGAGGAACATCCTCTGAAGGGAAAAATGAGAAGTTCATACTTTCTCTTATAGTACTAATATGCCCAAGTGTACATGGGAACTGTTTTTTTTACTAGTTGTAATAGTTCCTGCTGCCCATATTAGCCACTAAGAAATCTCCTCCTGATATGATTCCTGGATAAGAGGTAGACAAAATCCAAAGTCCTTGATTTTAGCATAAATGGATTCCAAGCTTGGACAAAGTTAATGTGAATATTCAGCAGTCTTAGCTCCACAAGTCAAGTTTATTTTTACAAGATTGTTACACTCTGGGCTAAACAGTTAAACCTGGTAAGAGTTAACGGAGGTCTGTGTACCTGCCAGCCAGCATTGTGAAGCTTTACACTCCTTCCTTCACACACAGATATTCCTCATCAACCCAGTCTAGCTCTATGAATGTGTGACTGTTTCTCCACTTTTCTCTCTGCCCCTCCGGTGTCGTCGTTAACGACTTTAACCGTTGTTGATATCTGATGTGTTCGGACAGCACGTCTTACGAACAGTTCCCTTATACAGAGTGCTGCCAAATGCTGACATCAGCATGACAGTGCTAACACGCTGATGTTTAGCAGATGTAATGTGTACCATCATCAGCCTGGCTGCACGGACTGTCACTAACAGCTTCAGCTTTCTTCTTTCTGAATAAAGTCTGGTATCTCAGCTGGTAATAGAGTTTGCACAGCCACCCTGAGGGGGCGGACCAATCAGTGACCGGTATCGCTGGTTAACCGCGGTTGTCCCGCCCCTCCTTCACTGTGATTGGACAGCTGATGTCAGCATTAACGTTTTTCAACTCTCACTGACCAGGAACAATCCGGTGAATGTTCAGCATTCAGCGTTCAGAGCAGGATAAACGCTCGGCACCTCGCCAAGCCGCTGGCCTTCATTGGATTTAAAAGGGAAAGACACTTTGGTGGACACGGTAGTTGCAGCGGGGACAGTGTCGGCCGGTTCCAGCGCATGCTGATTGGTAAAAATAAACCCGAGGTGTACGCCCAGTAGGATGGATGGACTGCGAATGATTGTCTATGGAGGGGAAACAGACCCATCACATAGTGAAATACTGTCCAGTTAGTTTGCACCAGGCTAGGGCACCAGCGTTTTACTGATTAGCACTAAACACAAAGTACAATCTGATGTCAGTGGTTCTGGTATCATAAATGAAAAGTTGGACAAACTGAAATTTGGCCTGATGATTGTGCCAAATGAAAGTGATATTCAGTCAGAAAAGTGTGACGCGATCTGGTTGTTAAACTACAAATATTAACCTCAGGAAAGTCAAGCAATCACCTAAATTAGTCCGATTCATCATCTGGACAATAGTTTGTGCAAAACTTGTCGATGTTCATAAACTTTATTCAAACCTTTGACTTTCTGGTGGCACAAGAGGAAAAGTCCTTCGTGACCATGTGTGTGCGTACCTAATTTTATGGCAAGCTATTGCTTATATTTCAGTTGACTGACCAACATTCAAGGCTAAAATCAGAAATTCAACTGGGAGTAAATGAACAAATGAATACAGTATGTACACACTTCATTTATTTGACTGCTCTGGTATTTTCTGGACTGAAATCATGTCAGAATGGTATTTTCCTCTCAGATTATTTCGGGATGTTGTTTGTTACTTTGATGAGGTCGTTTACAGCGGATGGATTTAAGGGTGGTGGGAGGTTACGTTGAGTTTTCTTAACATTAACTCGCTGTGAAAAAAAAAAGAATAAAACAAACTTATTTTCTGAACAAGGCAGCGATGAAAGAGCCTCCTGCCCTGCGGACTCCTCTGAGGCCCGTAGCTTTTTAAAAGCCCAGTCAGCCAAACACAAAAAACTCTTTCTTCCACAAACAGATAAAGCAACGGAGCATAATGAGAGCAATAACAAGTCATTTAAATGCAGTTTTACGGTTAGGGATTCTCAGTTGTCTTTTAAAGATGAGAGATAATGGCTGTTTTTTTGTGTGGAAGCAGAGGCTTGTCTTTATGAAAGTCTGTTTCTGGAGGAAAAGTATTGTTTCTCAACTTTGCAAAAGTCTCACAGAGTCAAAAGTGACTGGAGACAAAGTTTGTTTATCTCCTCATTACGGATGTGGCGCGCATCTCCCAGCAGCGGCGGCGTTTTAACACGCTTTGTGCGAGCTCAGGTGTCACACAACGTTGTCTTGTTGTTGCAACAGAGCGCCACTTGTGACAAACTGAAAACTTTTCAACCAAGTTGGAGAATAGTCACTTTGATACTTGAATCCGTAGTTTGGCGCTTTCCTTTCTCAGACCAGGTGGGCGCCATTGAGAGGGAAATCTCTTCTTGGAGGGAGTTAAGTTTGGGGTTGTACCTCGTGAACGGGACGGCTTTGAAAACACACATGCTGCTGAGAGAGTGAGTTTTGTAGACACTGAGCTCCTTTGCGGTTGCGTTCTTCACCCCTCATGAATAATTCGGCAGCGCCGCTTGTCACTGTCCTTTTTGTTGTTGTTGTTGTCGGCTGTGGTGTCACTGCTGTCTGAGGGAGACGGAGGAGACAGAGGACTCTTTACACTTCAGTCTCCTCTGCACTTCCTCTTTCATTCAGGAGGAGAGGAAGCGGCGGGGCTGTGCGCTGTGTGTTTGTATGGGGAAGAGAGAGGGAGACAGATAGAGAGAAATCATGTCTGCCTGTCTGGCATAATGGCCTGTTTGTGCTCCTGTAATGGTTTGAAGGAAGGAGAAGAGAAAGGCAGGGAAGGCGCAGCAGAGTGGAGAAAAAAACGAGTTTTTGTATCTGCATGTGTTCACTTTTCAACAAGGAATAATGTGACAGTTTGGAGAAAAAGGCTTATTTGTTTTTTTTTTTTGGTTAGAGAGTGAGATGAGAAGATTGATACCACTCTCATGTCTTCACACTAAAAACAAAGCCAGCGCCTGGTGTCCATTTTCTTAGCCCAGCACACAGACTGGAGGGGTGGGGGGGTGGGGGGGGCAGCAGCCTGGCTCTGACCAAAGGTAACCAAATCGCCAATAGTCTTCGGTAGTCACATTAGTTTTAATTTTTGCAACCACTGATATTTATTTTGGCCACAAAGTCAGACCATATAAACAATATATGACAATAATTTTGAAGAACAGATTAGTAAACACCATGAAATGATGACTTCATTTCAAATGGCAGAGTTTCTACACTTGTGGCAGTAAAAACAGCCGCACAACGTAGATCTCATTAGTTTAATACAAAAAAAAGTGTGAGAGCAACCGGTTGTGTTTCTACTACTTTGGCAGACTAGTTGTCTTTATGCTAAGCTAAGCTAACAGCTTTCCAGTGTTGGCTTCATCTCAAACAGGCAGATCAAAGAATGGTATCAGTCTTCACAATCACCTTTCTGAACGAAAGCGAATATTGTTGAACTCTCCCTTTGAATCAAACATTTTATAAAACATACTGTACATCTCTTCTTGTTCTCACTGTCTGGTTCTCCTTTGTTATCTAGTAACCGTTTGTCTATAGTTCAGTGAGTCATTAACTAGATTTGTCAGTCAAGTAGAAATTAGTCCTCACCAGTATTGATAAATTTATCAAACTGGAAGGTTCAAGTTTATCGAGTTTATTAATTTACCAAGTTAATTTTAAAACTCGACAGCTTCTTCATTGTGAGAAATTGTTTCTCAGATTTTTTTTTTCCATTGTAAATTTGATATATTTTGTTTTCAGACTGCTTAAACAATTTAAAGACATCACTTTGGGTTTTAGAAAATTGTGAATCAATAAATGATTAACTGATTCCTAGAAAAATTAACTGACAATAGAACATTTATTTTGGCAGCCATCATCTAATACAAGTGTTCAGCAACATGATACTATCTGTATTTAGTACCTTGTTCCCACATTATGACCTACAGAGGTTCGGCAGTTGGAAATCTACTTTACAATTCAGTCTAATATGCACACAAACGATGAACGTAAATATGTGTGGAGTCATCGATGGTGTGATTTACCCTTTTGAAGACTTGTTCGGTATCAAGCTGTGAAGGGATCTTTGTGTTTTTCCAGTATTTTACAGGTCAACAAAATCTTTTCAGACATGTTTTGTCCAATTGACAAACAGATCTTTACCAGTGACAATATTTGTAGGTACGGATGATTTCTAAACACACTCCAGAAAAAAACAGAGAGGAGCATCACCCTGTGGTGAGCAGGCAAAAACGTGATTCAGACACTCAAACATTAATATCCACTGAGTTATGCCGGTGAGAGAACGGATTTGTTTTTATTCTGATGGGTTAATGATCTAAATGGAAATAAACTTTTCCATAGCAACCATATCGGCTGCAAGTATGGCGGTGCCCTTAGATAGATAAACAGAAATGCACACCCTCTTTACACCACTGTAACATCACAAGTTACGCTCACCATCACTGTCAGAGTACACAAGTTTAAAGATCAGTAACCTAAGTGCAGAGGATGTTAAGGGAAGGGAGCCGAAGAAGCTTGTGCACTCTCTTCCGATACAAACACACTTATCCGCTGCTGCGAGTTGCTGAGTTGCGTGTATCTTTTATGAAGCCCCAACTGGACTGTTGGAGGGGAAATGGACACCTATCTGAATCATTTATGATTTCCACAAATGCAGTTTTCTACCTTCCTCTGTTCACTGGCTCGCTGTCACTTAAATATCATCCAGAGATAGACATGGGGGGGAGGGGGGGTACACCACCTCTACTTTCACTCCACCTTCAGGTTAACACTTCCTGCTTATTTATATTCACTATATAAACACTTTAAAGACTGACTACTAACATGGAAAGGTAACTGTGAGAAGGAATCAGGATGTTTTAAGTTCTTTTTAATGCATCTGTCTCCAACTAAAGCTGTAACATATTTAATCACGTGTACAAATCAAATTTTAAAACTGCTAGTAAATGTGTTTAAAAGTCATAGAAACATGTTCAGTGAATCTAAATGACTACATTTTCCAGAGCTTTCAGCCACATCTGGTGGAGTCTTCTTCACGCTCCATCTCGTGGAGAATGAAGAAGAGGAAGCATTTATAAATACATACTTAATATTCTATAATTATATTAACTATTTTATATTGTAACAACTACTTCATGTAATATTGGCAATCATACGTTGGTGAACACTTAAAAATGTAAATATATTACAGTGTTTTATAAACCATTTATTAAATGTTTACATACTGCCTATTAAAGCCACAGAAGTAAAGTTTAGTTCAAGTTGAATTTGTTGTGTCGTGATAGAACAGCTGTGATCCGCTGCTGACATTTCTGTGACAGGTAGATGTTGTCATCTTCACTAAGAAATCCTGCATCCCCTTTAAAAACACATGCACATTATACTTGTAGCTGTAAGGAGGGAAAAAAGAGTCTACAGCCACACAAATGGCTCTGCGGCTTAAGTACAACCTCATAATGCTTGTTTTTACTTTGCAGTTATAGATTATAATCTGTACAATTAAATGCCCGAAAAATTAAAAGTACATTTAATCAGTTTTGCAGTAAGTAGTAACACAGATGTCTCAGTGTGACTGTGGGCTGTCTCAGCATTCGATGCATTATAATGTGTGGCTGCAGTCAGTGGGAACCCCTTAATTCTCTACCCCCAACACACACACACACACACACACACACACACACACACACACACACACACACACACACACACACACACACACACACTCTCTCCAGTAAATACACATCTGACAGAACACAATGCAGGACAGAATGAATGAGAGTTAAGAGGGGGCTGATGGAAAATGTGAATGTGTGTGTGTGTGTGTGTGTGTGTGTGTGTGTGTGTGTGTGTGTGTGTGTGTGTGTGTGTGTGTGTGTCCTTGCGGGAAGGGGAGGGGGTGAGCCTCTATTTGCATGTAAATAGCCAAACGCACCAGTCCTTCCCTGCAGGGATGACAAAGAGCATTCTGGGATTGCCTGGGCTTGTTTGTCATCCATCAGTGAGGAGAGGAGAGGATGGTGGTCAGTGTGGTCAACATAAACAACATGAGAGAGAGAGAGAGAGAGAGAGAGAGAGAGAGAGAGAGAGAGAGGAAGACGAGGTGGAGGAAGAAGAGGAAGGAGAGAAAAGGTGCAGGAGTGTGTCCACAAATAGATTCTCCACCCGCAACAACACAGATCAAGGACAGAGGACACACAGTGAACTCACTTTCACTTCCTGGTCCACTGAATGCTGCATGTACCGCACACACACACACGCACACGCACACGCACACGCACACACCGCTCTTAATTCAAATTTGAATTGTTTCCTTGACCCATGGCCCTTCTTGAGACCCTCTGTTATTACTCTATGTCCCTCACTCACTCACTCACTCACTCACTCACTCACTCACTCACTCACTCACTTGGCTGCCCCCCCGCCCTCCTCGCTCCCCCACCCACTCCCCCTCTTCCCAACATCTCCATCAGTATCTTCCCCATCTTCAGATGTACTTTGCCTTCCACTCTGCTATTTCCCATAACTCTGTTTTACACCCGGCCCCTCCCCCTTTTCTCTCTCTCTCTCCCTGTCTCTTCTTCGATTTCCCCGGTGGACTCTTACAGTAAACTGCCGGTGTAATTTAAATGCAGTGCCTTCCTTTTTCACGTGGATGTCGTACAGGACAGGAGGAGGGAGGAAAATAAAAGCGGACAGAGGAGGAGGGGGGAGAGAGGCAATGAATCCCATTATCACGTATGGAAAAGGCTGAGTGCACTATGAATAGAGGCCTCCGCAAATAAAATAAACTCACTGGGATCATGTTTTCGAACCTACTGAAGGTTTCGAATTTCATATCTGCTTGTAAAAAAGTTTGCTTTTTCCTCTCTGTTGTGTTCTGCGTTCATGTGTTTACATGTAAACCTGAGCAGAGTCTATCCATTTGAGTGTGTGTGTGTGTGTGTGTGTGTGTGTGTGTGTGTGTGTGTGTGTGTGTGTGTGTGTGTGTGTGTGTGTGTGTGTGTGTGTGATTTTGTGAGTGTGTGCGTGTAACCTTGTCCTCCTCTCAAACGGACTCCCTGTCTAAAAAGCCTCATTGCACACAAACTCAGTCACGTTCATGTTAGCGGTTTGACGGTGGAATGAATGGATGTGACACACAGCATGTTACATCACAGTTAAAAGACAGTAAACGCCACATGTACAGCCATCATGTCATAACTCTGTTGCGAATATTTAAGCTAACTTACACTACTGTATACCCAATGCCAGTAGGTTTTTATTTTAAATAACACTGATGATGATGATCACTGTTAATCTGCACAGGTGCGTCTGCTATTTAATTTGAAGCTACTTGTATATTTTTTTTTTTATCACTTTTCCATCTGCCCATTCTTAAAAGTGCACTGAACACTTTAACAAAACTCTTCAGGTCCATTCTCCACATGCCGACTGACAAAAGCTGCACAACAATGTCCATAACATCGTGCTCCATCTCCCAGACGTCTGTGTGTCCGCCAGGTCCACCACATACACACTCCTGGGATTTGATGCAGCCGAATTCACAATAGAGTTTTTGTCATTTACGTATTTTTCTGTTTCCATCGTTGGATGTTTGAACTCACAGATTCCACCTTAACCAGGACTCACTACCAAACGTCTGATCTGAGAGAAAGAAAAAAACAATTGCTGCAAATCTTTAAGCTGAACTCACTGGAACGACGGACAGAATTAGCACCGACTCTCGTAGTGGTATAAATAGTGATGCAATCATTTACTGTTGTTTGTGCTAAAACCATGATGCAATAAATGATGATGCGTTCAAGTACAGAAGTACATTTAAATTGTGATGTATATGCTTGCTGTTGCATTTAACTGTATTTGAGCGGTGATGCGCTCACCTACTGTTAAACATACTGAACTTTATTTGAATGGTGATGCTTGATTGGTTTTAATGGTTTTGATGGTGATGTGTATACTTACTGTTGTACCAGTGGAGTGCATTTAAAGGATCAGTATGTAGGGCCTATAGGTGGATATATTGGCAGAAATGGAATATGATATTCATAATTATGTTTGCATTAGTGAATAATCCCTTGAAAGTAAGAATCGTTATGTTTTGGTTACGTACGGCCGGAGATATAGTTGCTTTTGAACCATGCATTGGTGTTTACATTCGTTTATGTCGTGATCATTATCGCTCATTATCGCTAATTGCGTCTGTACTCCGTGTGTTACTGGAGCACTCCACCAGAGGGCGCACCAGAGAAACAATAATACCATTATAACATCCTGATCTTACTGATATAAACAATAAACCTGGCGACAATCGAGAGGATCACTACTTTGCTGATTCCTTGATCACCGGGAGACAAAACACGCCGTCGGCACCGTCCACAATCTGTATTTCCAGCATTTCCTGCTGTCCTGGGTCATAACAATATCGGACTTGTTTCCGTTTAGTTTTGCAGGTCATCTCCATACTGATCTACATATTTGTATGTATTATAAAAAATACATAGTTTTGATAAAGTTTCTCTGTGGAAATGCCTTAAAGTAAAATACCACTGAGGGCCACTAGGGGCTGGCTCCAAAAAAACTCCAATAGGCTCTAATTCAAAGTGTCAACTTCTCACATGAAACACAAAGTCAATGTAACTTTTCTACAAGTCATTATGGTGTCATCAGCGAAATTATTTTTTTTCTGATCAGTGGTCATTCTGCAATACTACATGTATGTTTGGAAAGGGAGGCGAAGGGTTTTCAGCTGGTTGCAATCTGCAGTTTCCCAGCTAGATGACACTAAATCCAACACACTGCTCTTTATAATGGGGATGCCTTCACTTACTGTTGTACTTACCAAACCGTGTTTAAATAGTAATGCATTCACTTGTTGTTCTGTGTACTTAACTACATTTGAACGGTGATGTGTTCACGTGCAGTTGTGCACACGGAGCACAACTGGCGATGCATTCATGTACGGTTAAACGCATGATGCGTTCACTTACTCTCATGCATAGTTTTGTATTTACTCGCTGTTACTATGTGACTGTGTAGTTGAATCTTCACCATCTCTGAACTGAACAAAACAATTTAAATCATCAGAGAGATGATTAATTTACACCTCTTGTGTAAACAGAAAAAAAAATTCTTTGCAGATGTAAATACGTGTGACAGTTTTCACTAATGTGGCAGCACTTGTTTGAAGCGTCAAGTCACAGCAGGATTTAGTTTCTACATGGTACTGTGTGTGTGTGTGTGTGTGTGTGTGTGTGTGTGTGTGTGTGTGTGTGTGTGTGTGTGTGTATGGTACTGTGTGTGTGTGTGTGTCAGAGTCAGTGCCCCCTCTTCCATTATTGATCCAGAGCCCCTTTCTTGCCTCTGAAGAGGACTTTGCCGTTCTTTCGTTTTTTTTTTTTCTTTCTCTGAAGTGCATTAGCTACTGTTGCATCAGTCTTTTGTTGTTTTGATCATTTCACTCTAGGTTTCTCCCCCCTCTGTTATCACTGCATTGTATTAGTTCAGGATCGTTCATTTTCTTCTCAAAATGTGTTTTTCTCCCTTAAGGACTAATTAGCCTTGTTTGCAACTGCAGGGCCAAACAGGCGTAGCCAGGGTTTACTCATTATTTATGCCACTAACTTTTCCTGCAAAACAATGTTCCTGCCTTGCCATATCTTCTTGCCAAAGGAGATGATTTATCAGTTGGGCTGTGGTTTCAGACATGCCAACACTTGTGTGCTTGTGCAGGTGTAAACACAATCAACAACCACTTGAACCTGCAGGGAGAAAACGATTTGCCGAGCCCCTTCAAGGCTGTCGAGACTTACTCGACTTACATTGAAAGCTTAGTGACTTGTGGACATAAATCCTGTTTCGATAGCTGCTCGTTAAATTTACACATCGATTCAAGTCAATGCGGAGTGGATACATCCTCTTCTGGCTTCATCTATCTGTTACAATTATGATGTTTTGCCATTCATACAGGTGAATGTTTACAGTTTTTTCCTGAATTTCTAAAACACTAAACTTCATTCCCTGAACCAAATACTCAGTGGCCTGAACCTATTTATTGAATCACACACTCTTTTGGCAAAACCACCAACTCATTGACTCTTTTTTTATTTTTTTTATTTTTTTTTAACAAAACTCTAAACACATTCTCACTCTCTAAAACACATCTTTGACTGTGATGCATGATGGTGACCACAGGTAGAAAAAGTTGAACACAGAGTCAGAGCTTAAACACAACGACTCAAAACTGATCACACTTCTTATAAATAATGCGATGAAACCAAAAGAAGCCAGTTGAGAGTGCAAAGGTTGTTCATGTCAGAGAGGCAGAGGAAGAGGAGGCGAAATAAAGAATAGTAGTTTCTAATGAAATCCGAGCTGCTGTAATAGACTAAGATGAGAGTGGAAGGACACCTACGATCTCCCAACAGCAGGAGGCCTCGTGGTTGACATGGTCCTTCAAAACAACGCCATCAGACTGCAAGAAGTACAACGGTGAGTCACTGAAACATTTGATGGAATCAACAGAGTCAGTCTTTCCACCATCGACCGTATTTCTACTTTTCCACCACTTTATTTTTACTGTATGTAGGTGTTGAATCCACAGTTATGAAAGGTTTGCTTTTTTTTGGTTGAAATTCAAGACATATTTACTGTATTGTAAACCAAAACATTTTTTTGGCGCTGCATGCCCTGAACATGGTGCTTTCAGTTTTTTTGATGCAGTGTGTAATGACTGCTTTGAATCCTGACTGACTTGGAACATGATCTGACTACCTAGTCTGGTTTTGAGCACAGATGAAAACGTTTTGAGGCGAATGTTCAGTTTTGCAAAGAAGAGTTGGCGGTTTTGTGAATGTAGTTTAGTAAATTGGGTTTTGTGCTTATAGTTTTGAGAAAAAGATGGAAGGTTACAAGAAATGAGTCTTTGCGATTATGAACAACTGCACACAGACATGACGGGAATATAGATCTATGGAACAAGACGCTTTCATTGCGTTACATGTGGCACCTGATATGAAAAGACCTGATATGAAAGCAAATGTCTGTTTTCAGTTCTCTTACAACCTGCTTCAGTGATGGATTATAAGTCTTATTTTGTACTTGAAGCCGAAATTAATGCACTCGGGAGGCTTGGCCCGGCTCGCACAGGGAATCCATTAATACATTTTCTCATTCATTTCTTTGCTTACTGCACTGAAAGCATAGAATGACAGGAGGTTAATGGTCTTCAATGCAAAGCTGTGGGGTGAAGTTTATCTCTTCATTTTGTTTATCATGCACCTTCCTCATCCTGGTTTCATGCTGTTCCACTAATCAACAGTTAGGGGCAGTAAAACACAGAAAAACTTAGCAGCCTGTCAACAAAGGCAATGAAGAAGAAGAAAGCTAGCAGGCAAGAAGCTAGCTAGAAAACATAGATGTAAACAAGGCTAAAATTAACTGAATTTATCTTAAAAATTGGCTTTGCGAGTGTTACATGTAGATGTCATGGATGAAAAAGGAAAATACAGCCAGCTGGTCTGTTCTTGTTGATTCTTACCCACTTTGTGCACTATGAGGCAAAACAAATATTTTCAAAGACTCTCAGGCATGAAAACAATCTCCTGAACAGTTGTACATTGGTTAATTCACATTTCTTCAATGTGATTTTATTGGATTTGAGCAATGGAGATGGTAACTAATGACTTTCAAGATGGAAATTCTGCAGAAATTCATTTATTGGCCACTAGGGGGCACCACAATGACCTGGAAACAACACTGACACATTCATATCACCTTATTAAGTTGAGAATATCCCAACAAACTGTTGCTTATTTACTCATCGAGCAGGAACAGAGAATCATACGCATTATCTTTGAGTTGTATTTGTGTACACCTGTTGACAGAAGTTGAACATTTGCTCTGAACTTTTGTTTTGCATCTGTGCCAACTAAATATTGATTAGTGCAGCTTTAATAATGCGAATGACTCAGGACTCTTCATATTTCATATTCAGATGTATCCCATGACAACAAAGCACCTGTGACCTCTTCAGGTGAACACAAACTCAAATTGAAAAGTATGTCAGTGTAAAACGCACCTGATGGCACCGTGGCATGGACATATTGGACTGACAGCATGGGTTAACTCACATCTCCTCATGAGGTATGACTAAGCCAAAGTTCCTGTTAGTATGTGTGTGTGTGTGTGTGTGTGTGTGTGTGTGTGTGTGTGTGTGTGTGTGTGTGTGTGTGTGACTTAACTTCACCCCACAGTGTTACGTGTAAGCTACAGTTGCCCCAACAAGCCATATGGTCCAGTCCTAATCTGAGCCTCGTCCTGCTGACAGCGCTGAGATTGACTTCTGTAATTAGATCTGATCTCAGGCTCCCGGTCACATTGAGGAAACAAATTGGGCTCGAGGTGGATTTCTAAACATACTTCAGGCATTTTTCGGTAATTGGCACAGCAAAAAATAACAACAGTGCGTCCAAAAAAATATGTTTCCAATTTACTACGTGCAGTTTCAATGCAAATTTCAAAGATATTATAAAAAAAAAAAAAAGAAAAAGAAAAAAAGTGCTTTGTTTCAGCAGCATCTTCTAAGGCTTCACTCCAAAGGGAATATTGATGGATGAGGCTCTTTGTGGAGCTTTACGAGCTCTCACTCTGATCTAATATTCTAATGCCTAACTGCTCTGCAGCAGTAAACCTTTCCTCTCACGTCATGACCGTGGAGTGATCTCCTCCTGCCCTCCAGCCATCTTTTCATTGTATCTCCACCTGGATGGTTCCTCCATCTTTACAGCCTCTGCAGTGAATAGACGGGGTTATAGTTGGACTGTGGGGCCTCTTCTCTCTCGCTCTGTTGTTCCTTTCCTCTTTTCTGCTTCACATTCATTCTCTCCAACTATCTTACAGCTCAACTCTGCTGCCACTCTCTTTGTCACTACATCTTCCTCCCTGCTCTCTCTCTGCCCTCGGCCCCCCCTCCCTCCCCCGTCCTCTCTCTCCCCCCCCTGCATTTCCTCCAGAAGGCAAGTGCCTTTCTAATTACTCTAACCCTATTGTTGTAAAAACTTTAGCTGTGGCCGCTCTGAGGGGGGTCTGTTGTCCCTGGATGGAGTGGCTTTCAGGGGCTGTAATGGCTTTTAACTCTGTGTGTGTCACTGCCACAGACTGATCAGATAACACACACTCACATACACACATACATACATACACACACACGACTTGGCAGAGGCTGTGTGCACAGTGCAGGCTTACAGGGAGAAAGGGTGTGTGGCTGAAAGAAGAGGAGAAAGGTGGAGGGGTGAAGGCAGGGGTGTCAGTGCTTATCTCCCTGGCCTGCTCTTTCTGTGTCCCCCAGGGGTGGGTGAGGATGCTGATTGTGACGCTCAATCTGTGTGTGTGTGTGTGTGTGTTCAGGGGTATGATATGTTGCTTTTCATGTCAAAAGTCACTTCACCCCCGGGGGGCTTCCTCACAGCGGTCCCCTGTGTCCTTCTGGAAGTTTTGTGTGTGCGGCGGTGCGTGCGTATGTGCATTGTTTGGAGTTGACTCTTGGCTTCTCCCTGTGTTTGAGAGATAACGACCCCTGGGCCATAAAACCACAGCGAGAAAAAAACAAAACACAGACAAACTACCCAGCACAAAAACAACAAAAACTTTCCTTCTCATTTTTCAGGGTTATCCTTAACAAGAGCAGAGCCGCAGAGAGCTGTGGGCTGCGCCACTCGTCTTTATTGTGTTTTAGGAGTGAGTGAGTGTCCCTCTCTCAATCTCTGGGGTTTTGTCCAGACAGACATCACTGATTCTCTAATACAATCAGCAGAACCACAGCTGCACCACCACGATGGCTAATTGTATCATGGAGTCAGTGATAAAGCCTGGAGTGGCCTGCTGTTCCTTTCTGGGAAGATGAGGCACTTTTTGTGGCCTTTTAGCTTTTTTCTCTTTTCTTTTTTTATCCTAAAGTTTGGCGGTAAAGCCGTTAATGGGTTTACAGTCAATCTAGGCCTCAGTCAGTTTTGTAAAGAGGAAAGTCTGGCGTGTCTTTGGTATATAGATTGTCAAATGATGTGTTTATGTCATCCAGATCTGGGATCTGTAAAAGGGTTGAAGCTAAAACTGACATCAGTTTGCAGGCGGCCTCTTTGAGAGCTGCGCTTCACACAGTGTCTTTTATTCGATGATTGTCCCACAGCAACTGAGGGAAACTGTAAAACAGCAGCAAGAAAGTAACAAAAGCAGAATAAAACTAAAGTACAGGACGGCTTATGCACAAAAAAAGGACTCTGCAGTCCAACACAACAGCTCTGCCATGAATTCTAGTTTCACCAGAACTTTATGTTTTCAGTTTTTGTTGTCACAAATTTGATAATTTTGATAGTTTTGATGTTTGATGTTTATTATTAAGGTTGTGGTGGATGATGGTGGTGTACTGAGCTGCATTGCACTGACAAGTCTTCTTAATATTTTACCTTGTTTATGTATGTTAATGTTGTGGGAAAAAAACTAAGACACAAGTAAAACTGACTATGACCTGAGCAATGAACAGAAATTCAAATGATCACCTTCCTAACAACCAAACAACAAAATGTAGAAGCTTGTAAAAGTAATTTATGGCTCAATATCTGGATTGGATTGAGCTACCTTTTTCACTGGTGTTCCTAATAAAGTGCTCGATAAGTGTATGATACCATATTACAGATATTTTATTTTTCTATTATTGTTAATAACTATAACTTCGAAGCAGTATTTCACCATTTTAGCTGGTTAAAGTTCATTGTAACTGCTTCATACAGTACACTGTTGGGTAGTTTAATCTATAGCAATGTCACATATTTAATAAGCTGTTGTTTTGTATGTAAAATCTTAATATGTAGTAAGTATGAGATCAAACATGTTGTTGAGTATCAGTATAAAGTTGCATAAAATGAAAACACTCATCACCTGCCCAAAAATCCAGTATCAGCCGGGCTCTATTACAGACAACAGCAATGTTAAATTCAGACTACACTATATTTTTGTCTGATAAAATGGTCACTGTGTCAAATTGGGGGCTTATGGAGTCACAAATATTTATGGAGAGATCTAACAAATTAAAAATCTGTCACCGACCAATCATTGCTTGCCGTCTGAAATGACCTATGTGATGTCATCAGGCAGAAGGTGCCGGGGACTCGGCATCTGAAGTGGTGTGTGTGTGATGCTCGCTGTCTTCTGAAAAGCTTTGAAACAGAAAGAAGAGATGGTCACACCAAGAGGACACTATGTGTTTTCTGAAAGGCCATTTTTTTCCCCATGAATTTCATAAGGTGTTCAAGAGGAGGCATCAGTTTTAGTCCACTTTGATCCAGCACATAGGACCAGGGTTGCAACGGTTGGAGTTTTTCACGGTAACTTACCCGACTCAGAAAATATCCTTCATGACGGTTTAAGTCCACATTGTTTGCAAATGGGATATCCGTCCTCGAGGACAACCCCGCGTTCATTTTTAAGATGTCCAAAGTTGATTTTAATCACTTCTACGGGGGTGAAGAAGATGATATGATAATTTTCGTTTTCTCTGCTCACCTGTGTGTGTGATGCCCATTGATGAGTCTGACAGGCAGTCACAGGGGAACACACGCAGGCAGCATCTCTGTTTGTGTACTTATACACATACATATAAAAATACTGGTATTAAGCACATTCATTTTTAATACCACCGTATAACCGTGATACCAGCATGCCGCTGAAACCCCACATAGGACGCTCATTATCAGTGATGAGGCCTTGCATCCTTCAGGCAGGCCTATTATTGAGCAGATGTTGTGTCTTCTGAACCCACAATACAGGATTACAAACATGATAATGAATGCGTCAAAGTGTGTGAAATAGTAATCAGAGTGTGTTTGTAGCGATGATGAGGAGAAGCCGGATCTTCTCACTGTACTCACATGGTGAATAGTGAGTTTGACTGTCGTTGGAGACTGACGTCCACACTGAGCAGATTTTACTGCGAGCTACTGGAGGCTAGGAGGCCGGATCAAATCAGGAGAAGTATTGATTGGCTCAGGAGGGACAGGATCTGGTCTCTTTCTAATCATTGAGAAATGAGAAGCTCTTTGGACTATAGTATTCCGGGGAGAAGGACCAATCGAACGGGGCACAGCCTCATATGAAATTCATCTTTAATCTTTATGAATAATGAATTGAATTCTGTGGTCGAAAACCCCCTCTGCATTAACATAATCCCTCTGACCAGTGCTTCATGTTTTATATGTGCTCTGTTTCTTCACCTCATTTTACAGCAGAAATCATTTACATTTCTCACCTTATGCATACTGAATCGATACAAAGTGGGGACATGGACTTTTATGTGCAGACATATATTCATATATACAGGAGAGTAAATGCCAAAACTCCAATGTGTGATTAATATGCACATGTGTATATACTTTATATATACTGGGACTGAAATCTTTGCTGTATAATTTATGTATGCTGTTATATACAGAGTGTGTGTACACACACTGTATGCACATGTGTGGCTTCTATTCTAACCGCTCATCCCTGTTGAATCATGCAAGTCGGCAGGGGGAACCGAAGTCCTCTCCCTTTGGGCAGTATTTATGGCAGCGTGTGTAAAGGTATTTTCAGACACAAAAAGAGGTGCTTTAAATTTCAAATGGGATTCTGGAGGGGGGCTGAAAAGGAGAAGAAACAAATCTGCGAAGGGCTTCACACCACTCTTCACCCCTCCTCCATCTCCACCTCCTCCTCTCCTCTCTTCTTCATCTCTTCCCTCCTTCCCTCCTTCCCTCCCTCGCTCCCTCCCTCCCTCTCTCTCGCTCTTGTCAACCTTTTCAAAAAGCATCTATATTCTCACACCAGGCTGTAGGGGCATGTTGTCATGTTGCTATGCTACCTGAATGTCAAGCAGAATGTCAGAGTGATGGCAGATCGTGAATGTACAATAAAGATGGAGCTTCTTCTGACCAGAGAGACGGTGGAGAGCGACAAAAGTGTATGGAAGCAAAAAAGAAAAGAAAAAAAGGTAATTTTGGCTAAAGCAACGGTTTATGAACCTATTTGTGAAATAGAATCACTAATGAATGATATTAAAATTAAATACCTCTGAATTTAGACCATTAAAATGTGTTACATCTAAACATAAGTGGTGCGATCAGCAACTTCCTGCTAACTCGAGCACATTTTATTTATTTGAGATGCAAAGACCCACATATTGGACATTATTATTCACATGACAGATCCAGATCACATGTTGTGAATGAGGGCCGTCTTTCTTCGATCATGTGAGTGACAGGAAATAACCTGTGTGAGTGATTTCCTCGAGGCTTGATTATCCTCGGTAGCCCGGATGTCACTCATCTCAGTGTTATTAAGTACACCTATGCAGTCCAATTCAATGCAAAGCTATTTTTATATTTCTATCTTTAAATCTATATCTTTCTGAATGATTCGGTGTAATTCGCCCTGGACGGCATCATAGGAAAAAAAATGGAAGAAAAATGTACAAAGCCCTTTTGAATATAATCGTGTAATACACCTTTAAATGTGACCTCACTAATTGAATATAATTTCATTGTCAACAAAAACAGAACAACTCCAAACTTCTTCATACTAGTGAAATACTACAAAATTAGCTAAATTCAATGAGCTATTTAGTTACTTATAAAATTTATTTTGGCATTTCTTAGCTTCCATAAAAATACAGTTGTTGTGAACTGGAGGCAAATTACACATCTACAAAAGAGACATTTGAGGGTGATGAAGATGATGCTCATTGCTTCTGCTGATTATGATCATAACTGTTATCATTTTTGCACCTCACCGTACAGTAACTGATCAACGACCAGAACCTGTGGCCATTACCGGTCCTCTCCGAACCACCACCCTGCTTCCTGTTTACCTGCTCTCCTCACAAACTACTTCTCTGAACCCCACCACCACCACTTCCTCCTCCTCTTCCTCCTCCTCCTCCTCCTTCAGCATCCATCTCTGGCCAGGCTGACCCGTAGAGCAGAGCAGAGGTACAGATAACGAAGTTGAAGAAGCGTGGTAGATGAACAGCCGGATGACAAGAGGGCTCGAAAGGCTTACTGGTGGAGAAACAGAGTGATGGAGACAGAGAGCGGTGGGCTGATGGAGAGAAGGATTGACAGCTAAAATGAGAGTGTGGCTGATGGAGGAGATATTGGTGGTGGTGGTGGTGGGGGTGGGGGGTTGTATGCTGTGGAGCCGGTGATGGAGTGCTGAGATGAGATGGCGGTGGTTGATTTCTGACGTATAGAGCGCCGCTGGTTGTTCGTGAAGGAGGGAGAGGAGGAAAGCTGCCGGACCACATGTCAAACGGGAGCACACACTCATCCCTCCACATACACACACACACACACACACACACACACACACACACACACACACACACGACGTCCACAGAAAGACAGATCTATAGATGCTTGACACCATCACGGCTTCAACATGGCTTCTCTGTCACACGTACTTCATCTGAAGGAACTGGTATTAATTGGATCTTCAGGATGTGCTGCGCTGGAGGAGTTTGCTAAATTCCCAAAGCAAAAGTATAGAAACCTGCAAAAAGGATTCATGACACTATTTTCACCGCCGTGCTTCCTTCGGTTACGTAAGCACACAGAGTACTGCTCAGCACTATAGGCTCCGGCAGCTGCGTTAAATTGGACATCTGGAGGAATGGATTCTGCTGCGTCTGTAACGTCTTCCTCTCATCCCAGACTAATTATCAACTCCTATTTCACTTCATGGGCAAAATTAGAAATTTGTTTTTCCATCTTGTCTCGGTCATCGCGGTTTTGTTTTTCTTCATTTCGGAGCCGGTGGAGAGATGTGCTTTTTCTGTAGCATCAAGGATCTCAATCTCATTTTCTGCTCTGAATTACTGTCTAATGAATATAAGGTTTTGGATTTGGAGACAGGCAGACAAGCTAATGGGTTTGTTAGTTTGTTGAGTAGCATGCCACACTCATTATTGCTTTCAATGCTGTGATTAACTTGATTTGCAGGGCAAATCCATCGGAGAGAAGATGATGTGCTCACATATATAAATGCACGCACGCCCGTAATGTAATTATCAGATTTAATAAGTTATTAATATAGTTTGGGGCTCAGTTGGAAATAGAAAAGTGAACGGCTGAAAACACTAAGACAACTGATGATCATGTTGTGATTGATTTAATTTAATTTAGTGCGGGAACATGATGTTACAGAGACTAACAGGATAAGAAAGTCACTCAGGGGCACCTCTGGTAAAAAAAGAAGAGGAGTTATATTATTGCCTCGCTCTTCCCTTTTAAAAAACCTCCATACAATTTCTCATTATTTTTTTAAAGATTATTTTTTTATGGCATCTCTGCTTTACTGGACCACCAATAAAAGAAGAAGGCAGGAATGAGAAAAGAAAAAAGATTTTGTGCAGGATTTCAGCTCATCTGGTCGACTGAGCCTCAAGGACATGGCATTATCTATCATTATTCCAGGACACCGTTTTTTCTGCAGCGTTGAAAGTGAGAATGTCACATTACAAAAGCTCTTGAGAGACCTATGAAGCATGCATCCACAATACCTCTATTCTGGGATAATGCTTCGTGGGTAAAAAGAAACATGTGAGCTGAGTAAGATATGAGGAAAGGAGTGAATGAAGTCGCTCAGGAACGTACTGCTGAGAAAGAGATAGCTCACAATCACAAGTGTTAGTCAGTGTCTCGTTTGGGAAGACGGTGATGCTGCCGACCGCGGCGGCGGCTTTACGCTGTCTGTTAGCTGTCGAGATGAAACAATGATGTGGGTTTTCACTCATCTCTCTCATCTTCTGATATATGTCTGAGGGAGGTCCCTAAACGTCGCCTTAATGGTGTCACCGTGGCGATTATCAAGCGAGCCCGCTTCTCCGTCAAGCTCGAGGCTGTCACCAGAAATGTCAGATGCGTCCCGCGTTACTAGTCATCAAGAGCGCCGCGGCAGAGAGGACAGCTGCGGAGAGCTGTCTTTAAGGTCGGCCATCTGGACGCAGACCAAGTCTCCCCGTCGGATCGTGCGTTTGCTGAGACGATGAGATCAACCGACAAATATGCTTCAATCAGATGTGAGCTTCAGTGTGTTGCATCTGAAAATGTAACTGTGTGAGTTCTGCTCATCGACCCTTCAGGTGGGAAGCCAAAGAGCATCTGAGTACTCTTGACACGCCCATCAGAAATAAACTGTGATTCATATTTAAAGTCTATTTGATTTTTTTAGGATGTTTTTTAACATCTGTCATCATCAGATAAAACTATTTCAATTGATAAGTAGAGTTGATCCCTTTAAACAATTGATGCATTCAAGTACTGGCTGAACTGCAGAACAAAGCGCCATCCTTGAAGTGCATTGACTAAAACAGTTTTGTTTCTGACTTAAAAAGTGCTTCTGAAACACAGTTTTACATTTCTATAAGTAGAATTCACGCCTCGCCGTCGTCTCCCTCCGCCAGCAAGTCAAGTGGCAGTTAACGTCCACATCTGTCTAAACTCATCTCATGTATGTAGTGAAGGAATCCTCATGTCTTCACATACTTGGGACAACAAAGCTGGTTGACAGCAGACAATGCTTCAAATATGGATGCTGCTGTAAAGAAGCTACACATTCGAACACATTGATACATCGTCAACTCGACAGCACAGAAGATCTCAGTTTTAAGTTGGACACCCGAGAAGAGTCACCAATGCAGAAACCAACCAGATGTGACAATATCACAGTTACAGTGTCCCCTGCTGGTCTTCAGTTCTGGTGTGGACTATTGGACAGAATGTTGTTGTTTTTTTCTTTTAGTGGTTTTGCAGAAAATATGATGTCACAGTGAAGTTGACCTTTGACCTTTTGGAATCAAAATCACAGACGGACGGATGGACGGACAGACTTTATTGATCCCGCAAAGGGAAATTATTTCATTACAGCAGCATGGAAGATACAGCAAAAGCAATAAAGATTACAGAATAAAAATAGAGGTTGTAGTGGTATAGATATAAAAAAATTAAAAAATGCTCAGTATATTCAAATAAAATTGAATGACATACAAATTAAATTAAATAAAACATTTAAAACAGTGCAACGGTGTTAATGATGATGTAGGATGGATTTGGCCAGAGGTGAGTTATTGTCTGATTGCAGTCGGTCATCACTTCATCATTTTATCCTATTACATATTTGTTTAAAATTGTGTCATCATGAATGACCTCCAAAGTTATGGACATGCATATATTTTTGTAACATCACAATGACCTTTGACCTTTTGGCCATCACTTCATCCTTCATTGTAAGTGGTCATTTGTGTGAAATTTACCATAACAGCCTTGAAGCATATTTGCATAAGCAGCTCTGTCACAGGCAGAGCAAGCAGTCAGTCAGTCAGACAGCAGCCTGACACACTGCACAAGACCACAGATATAGTCAGACATAGTTTGTTAGACGGAAGATACGACACATCGACTGAGCTGCAGATAGAGTCGGGGGCGCCGATGCTCCGCCCACAAAAGAAGAAGAAGGAGAAGAGTCATTAAAAGGAAGAGTTCTCGTTCCTAATCGCATCCTTTTTCTTTTTCCTTCAAATGTTGCGCTGCTGATGGCGATGGATACGACCAAGAGGGTCAAACTTCAAGGCACATTTTTATAATGAAGGTGTACGTCCCAACTGTTTACAGACTACATGCAACAGTACGTACTTTTTAAGGGGAGCTGCAGTACGTGCTAAAAAGTAGAAAGAAATAGTACGTGATCCGGGACACACATCTCGTCCTGCACCGACCAAACCTTCACCAGGTTAAAGTGGAACCGTTTATGTCAGTTTGCAGGCTTCATATCTTGGAGGACAGGTTTACTGAGCGTCTCCGCCCCCCCCCCCCCGCTGCGCCTGACCCAGTGAGAAAGACTAATTCCCCCAAAGTCCATTGTTTTTTTCCTTTTAATAATAACAGACTATTCATAAATGTAGAGACTCCTCTGACAGTTTTGGACCTCAGAAAGACGTTAATTTATTAAATCATTGAACCCAACACACGTCACCACTATCTGTACTGGAAGCACAGCTGAAGCGGCAACAGTGTGTGTGTGTGTGTGTGTGTGTGTGTGTGTGTGCGCGTGTGTGTGTGCGTGCGTGTGTATGTTTGTTGAGCTACCCGCAGTAAACAGTCATTTATGATGCCTGGACATGCTAATAAATAACGTAGAAGTGTCTCCTGTCGGCCACTCAGCTCAGCGCCTACAGCCGTGACACCTGCCTGCCAGGAAGTACATGAAGGTCACATGGAGGGTATTGTGTGTGTGTGTGTGTGTGTGTGTGTGTGTGTGTGTGTGTGTGTGTGTGTGTGTGTGTGTGTGTGCATATGCATACAGTATCTTCCCTGCCTGAATTTGGTTCAACAACAGGTGCGCACACACACACACACACACACACACACACACACACACACACACACACACACGCACACACACACACACACACACACACACACACAGAGGAAACACACAAACTCTCCCTAAGAATGTAAGTTTAATGGGTAAAGTCTGGATCGTCTCTTCTCACCTGTCACCTCTCATTAGACTGCGGCATGGCAACTGACCTTGGTCGTCTTTCCTGGGGCCGCTGTGCCGAGCGGTGTGTTTGTGCGAGTGTGTGTGTGTTCGTTCTGGGGTTGGGGCCGCCTCACCCTAATGATGTGGCTGTGAAATCGGGCCGGAGCGCAGCGCCGTCTCTCATTACGCTCCTCCAAATTCATTTGCCACGTCGGTTCTGCCTGCTCATGCATGCGCCGCACGGCACTCTGCCCGTGTGGCTTTGCTTGTACCTGCTGTTAGTCTACATCTAATACGTAAGGCGAAATGGTTAGTCGGACACGGGTATGCACACAAGTACACATGTTAAACGGGGTCGTACGATTTAAACCAGAAATGAGATGACTTTCTACGACTTTTCATCGGATCTTGTATGTTACTTGCCTGTAATCTTGTTTTTGTTAGGTGATGTCATCGGTGTTGCTTTGGGTGTGGACAGTAGGGATACACCTGGTGAGCTCTCTGCTGTGTTCCACGTGGCGTACTTCCCTCAGTACTCTAAGATATAGTACTCTTACGTGGGGTGGCTTTGGCACAGATGGTAGAGCGAGTCGCCCGCTAATGGGACAGTTGGCTCAGTCTCATTAGTGTGAATTGGAAACAGTGTAAAAGCGTGTTGACACTGCTAAGGTGATAAAGCACTATACAAGTGCAAACCATTTACATGTTGGCACGACAGACTGGATATAAAAGTGTTCGTAGCTTCCGGCTCTGAAAAATGGTTCCGATGCAAAAGTGTCTTCAGCTGCAATACCACCGAGTGCCACTAGAGGTCGCCTCCAAAAAGCCTCCGGCTCCATAGACTCCCATTCAACTAGTCTCGTAAAATTCTGTTGTGTTGTCTGAACTAGCAAAGATGGCACCGGCCAAAATCCGAACTCAAGGCTTCATAACGGCCGTTCGCAAACCAACGAGTGACGTCAGTGCTGGTTACTGCTTGGCTAGTACTCCTACTAGTGTTCTCTCAAACTGCACTTACCGGAAATAACCGTAAAATTTTCCAACATATGTGCCGGCTTTGAAAGCACAAAGTACAGATCTCATAGTATAGTCTATTAAATCTCACACTGTGCCCCCCCACCATCCCGTCCCTCCCCCCACCAGAGAGATGGGACTCTTCTGATTGGTCCCCATTTACACATAGTGCAATCTGATTGGTTTAATTCTAAAATATAGCCGACGCACAGTCACACATTTACATTAGCAAATTAAAACGTGATATATCAACTTTATGATCCATCTCATGGCAATTATTAAAGCTCTAAAACTCGTCACCGTTCATCAAATTTACATGTACAGAATAAAAAAAAAAAAACCCTGAGTCATTGCACACATTGTTGTGAAAACTTAAACTGCATATGAAGTCAGGGATATCTTTTAAATCTCTTCTTAAAACAGACTTTTATCGGGGAGCCTTCGCTGATTTTAGTTGATTTTTGTGATCCTCTCATTTCTTTTATTCCCTGTTTTAATTTGTTTTATACGATCATTGTGTTGTTAGGAGTTGTGTTATTAAGGCTTGTTTGGTTGTTTTGTTTTGTTTTAATGGCTTATTTCATGTGAAGCACTATAACTGAAGTTTAGAAAAGTGCTACACAAATAAAGTTTATTATCTTTATGAAGTGCATTTAGTTTGGAAGCCAGTAAGAAAATAAGCCAACATTTACTTAACAAAAATACTTTTTTGAGAGTCTGAAAAACAAACTCTGATTAAAGTGAACTGAAAATAGATAAAAACAAGCTAGACAAATGTCTGGAAAATGTATTGCTTACGCCAACAACAAATGATGACAAAAATACAGTCTTCATATCATACCTGAATGCAAACAATGTACATGTGACTCCAGTTCACCAGAGAATGAGCCTCCTGAGGCCGGTACTGCAGAGCAGGATTTGTGTTAGCAAGGTAACTTCAGGTTTAACATCACAATATAAATTTTTGATGCAGATCTCAGCTCCTCTGGAGGAGACTAAGTTCAAGATAACAGATCAGAACGTATTAAAGCATCACCTACAGACTGATCTATTCTCTTGGAACATGGCATCACAAATCGAAGTCGGTCCCGTGGAGCTCGTCGTGCAGAGACCGGCAAACACCGTCTGCTTTCTCTGTTAGTTTTTATATGACACAGATTGTATTTCATGATGCTGTTTTACACCAACATCATCCTATAACAGAGACTGACCGAAGCACTAAAACCTTGGACTTGTTGCACTTATAAGACGTGACAGTAGACCTACCTCCCATTTTAAATTGTGTTTTTAAAATCATCACTTTGCTCCCGAGTCCATTTGACGCTGCAGAATACATCTAAGCAACACGTTTTTTTAATGGGATGTAATTACAGTCAGATGTACTCGTGCCCTAATGATGGGACCGTGATATTTGAAGCCTTTTAACTTACACAGCGAGTGATTGTTTGCCAGCTGTCCTTCGTTTATTTGGCAGCTGCAGCTTTTAGCCTGGACTGTTTCTTTTTGTGTTTGTCTAATATTATAGTTTGCTCTCTGTTAAATATACTGTTCTGCTGCCAGAACACTTGTCCATGTTTATGATTGGTTATGTGCTGTTAATCCCACCCCTTTCATGTGAGTACATACATATCTGGATTGGGAAAACCTGGCTAATTTGGCTCGTTGAGATGCACACTAGTGTCACTGTTGAGAGCAATTACATTTGTTGAACTTAAGTTTTGTTTGGCAAAACATCAGCAACCTATCCGCATGGGTTGCCCGTGGTAACGAAGTACGCTGGTGACAAAGCTTTCCAACACAGAAGCAAAGTGCCAGCACACAATTTATTTGAGCGTCTGTCCACGGACTGTTGTTCCAGGTACAATCCTAATATGACAAAAAACTGATTTGTGCCAGAGGTCTGGAGGCCTTAGTGAAATATCCATCAAGCCAGTCAAGCATACCTCCCTTTAAGGCCGAGAATCTACTCATAGGATTACTTTTAAAATGAACATCATAACATTGAATCGGGAGGAGTAAATTTTGATGAATGACTTGCGTTAATAATTGATTGACTTTGGATTTCAAGAAAGAAGTTGACGCTTTTTGAATGAGAGTCTATTGGCACCAGAGATTTTTTTTTTTTTTTTTTTTTAAGCCCCCTAGCGATCCTTATTGGTATTGTACTTTAAGGTGATTCCATATTAGCTTTAATTTCAAGCCGTGATTTTTTTTCACTTGGTTGCGACACAACGAAAAGCAATCAAAAAGTACAGCATCTAAGTTCCACGTGTTTTTATGACCACTGGTCCAGGCACGTCTGCGATTTCACCTCGCACCAGAAACTTTAGCAGAGAGCAAGCGTCACATTTCGTGTCAAGTCTTTGGGGAAAAGAAAGAAGTTGCAAGGAGCCAAATCCAGTGTGTAGAGGTGGTGGGGAGAGAAGATTGTGTTGTTGTCAGGTGTGAAACTACAACGTCTTGTGAACAGGCACAATGCCATGCTGGAGAATTGACGCCACAGTTTAGGTTGTTTGCTCCGGATGTTTTTTCCCCTCAGAACGAACGTCACAGTAGAGCCTGTTGTTGAAAGTCTGATTTTGGGGGACGAATTCACGCCGCACAATCCTGCGAGTGTCAAAGAAAACCCAGCTGGTTGCTCCTGACCTCATGCACCTTCTTCGGTTTTGGACAGTGACGTTCTGCACCTCTCAAAGCCAAATGTCACTCAAAACACTCACCCGGCTCACTGTGTCACTGTTGTCGGCTTTCTGAACATTTTCGAGGGATTTTGTTCCCGAGTTTGACACAAAAATTCTGAAACGCAACAGAGATGCTTCTGTTTTAATCAATGCAATTCAAGGATGGCGCTTTGTTCTGCAGGTCATCCAGTACTCGAATGCATCTTCATGGAGAAATCGCAGAAAACTTGAAGTACTTTCTCATCGAGGTTATTGTTTCCTCCGCTACACGTCGCAGTGCTGCGCACCGTTTGCGCAGCAGGAGCAGTCTCTGAACCTTTTCGTAAACTACCGCTCATTTATGCTCACATTAATGCAACCAGTCAAAACACTCGGCAGCTATTCTTATGCCTGATGAATACCTTTATTTTGATAGCTGTAAGTACATTTTACTGATAATATTTATGTATTATTTATGATTTTGAATTAAATGAAATATTTGTACACTGTTGTTTTGCTACTTTTACTGAAGTGAAACATCAAAATACTTCTTCCACTACATACAAGTGAAGCGGTTTTGCAGAATAAAACCATTTCTGGGATGTGTGTGTATACAAGTAATAATAGCAATAGAGAGAGAAAAAAACCCATCCTTACTAATGTTTAAACCAAGTCTGTTTTGTAATCTAAGCACAGGTCATGTCCACTAATGTCAGCTGATTGGTTGCAGCTCTCCATCTCCTCCCTCGTATATTGAATCGAGCCCCAGCCGGCCACAGCAGTAAATGATAAGGGTGTAAAAATTGTAGTGGGGGGGGGGGGGGGGATCTTGTGTCCTTGTCTTGATGGGGGATGGGATTGGCAGACATCCGCATCAAGCAGCTCTACTCGTGACCTTGACAGGCGTGGTGCTACAGCCGGGTAGTTACAGTATGTAGTCTTTGGACAGCGAAGGAAAACTGTCCTGTCCTCTGACCACACAGGCGGAGACAGCAGGAGTCTGGACTCGGATCATAGATACGAAGCTGCCTGTAGCGTGTCAACAATCACCTTTACAATAAGCCTGCATTAAACATGTTGGAATCTGACATGTGTGGCGGATACACACAGCACTGTGCAAATGTCATAGGCTCTCTCCCTCCACGTGTTATCTGATCCATGTCTATCTTCTGCATGTGTGTACATGTGTGTGTGTGTGTGTGTGTGTGTGTGTGTGTGTGTGTGTGTAGGTTGTGTCTGCCATTGCAACAAACAGATGGTATCATAATGACATCATTGCACACTAGGGTTATGTTCTCCTCCGGAGCAGGAGAAGGAAATTAGGAGGAGGCATCGCATGTGTGTTTGTCAATTAATCTAAAAGAGCCGCGAAAAGAATAAAAGCCCAGAGAGCTTTTCAAAACGTTTAGTTTCAGTTTGCCCTACTAAACACCACCCCACTTTCACCTCTCCTGCTTGGCTGTTACAAATGTCAGCGCTCCCAGTTAACTGGACTTGAAATGATCAGCCCCCGTCTTTCTCTGCCTCTCTCTGTCATGTTCTCCTTCATTTGTTAAGGGTGCCCTGAGCACCTGAGTTTCTTTTTAAGAGCATCTCTTTTTCCCTTCCTTTTTTCTCCATCCTCTGTTCTCAACCTCTCTCATCTCACCGAGCAGGCAGAAACCTGTCACCACACAGCATTAGTATGCTCTTTTCATATCTGTGCCTCTTGCCTCCCCCCACACTCCCCTTCATCTCTTTTTTTCCCCCCTCTCCGTTCCTCCTCCTCCCTCTCTTTCCCTGCAAACATAAAAATAGTTTATGCCTCTGACAAGAAAATGCCTCTAATCCTGAGGTTTGTTGGAGAGCAAACAGACGCAATTGGCCACTTATTATTCTGTGTAGAATTTTCTATGTGGGGTGTTTGTGGTATCCATGGCAACAAAGTAGGGTGCACATATCCCCCCTGTCACCGAGCAGAATGGGAGAGGAGAGGATGAAAAGAGGCGATAAAATAACACACTTACCGAAATGCACGGGGCAAGCTATAACCTGTTAGCTGAGTAGCTGGTGTGTGTTGTGAATGTGTTTTCCAGTGTGAGTGTCACTGTTTGTCAAGTATATGGTGGTATTTACGCACCTGCATATAGCTGTTAGCTGTTGCACAATCATATTTGCATTTCTTTGATTGCATACCTGTTTGTGTGTGTGTGTGTGTGTGTGTGTGTGTGTGTGTGTGTGTGTGTGTGTGTGTGTGTGTGTGTGTGTGTAATAGCTGCCGCTTGTGCGAACTGTCTCTATTACAGAGAAAGAGAGACACAGGTGTACATTTGTGCCTTAATGCATGTGTATTCACTTATGGATTCAGGTGCCATTATAGCCGACGCTCGTCTCCAGCTGCGTTGAGGATGGCCTACGTGTGTGTGTGTGTGTGTGTGTGTGTGTGTGTGTGTGTGTGTGTGTGTGTGTGTGTGTGTGTGTGTGTGTGTGTGTGTGCCATGGGGAGATAATCTTTGCCATAACAAGTCTTCCAATGTGCACCTTCGTCTCATTGGCCCACACAGGCCCTGCCACTCCATCTAACACCGTGGAAATCAATGAGAGCCAGTTGGAGAGGTGTGAAGATTGAGCTGCGGTCAAAATACTTTGCATGCTGAAAACTAAAGCAGGCAGAGGGGGAGGGGAGAGGGGAGGGGAGAGGAGGGGTGGTGGTGGTGGTGGTGTGTGTGTGAGGGGGGGGGGGGGGAGCAGGAGTGGGCAGGCAATTGTTGTGTTTGCCAGGGAGGATTTGTATTGTGTCTTCATGTATGGGAATATAATGTGCCACTTTTCTCAGTGTGCTGATGTATATGCATCTACATGCATATTTAACTGAGCTGAGTTTTTTATACTCCTCTCCTCTCCTCTCCTCTCCTCTCCTCTCCTCTCCTCTCTTCTCCTCTCCTCCTATCTTTCTATCTGCTCTTCTGTTTTGTCTTTGTTTCCTTTTCTTTCCTGTTGAACCAATCTGTCACTTTGTTTTTTTCATCCCGCAGAGATTTGCTGTCAATGGGAATAAAACAGGATTATTTTGTTAAAATCGACAGCAACAAATACAATTCTCTACGACATCTAATCTATTTTATTTCATTCTATTGTATTATTTTCCTGTTAATCCCTCTTTTTTTTGCTGCATCAATAACCTGATTGCCGTTGAAGCGTTGGGCCCTGAGGTGAGGGGTCGCTGGGTTCAGAGGTCACGGGGGATGTGTGACTGCTGAGTGTCCAGGCCGTGACCTCGTCCTGCTGGACGCTGACCTGGATACCTTTTATTTAAATCCTCCTCACAGGCAGAGAGTGGAGTCATCAGTTGGTGGATGGTGTGTGGGGTCATCTAATCTGAGATTATAATACTAAATAGAAACACGTCTCGATTTTGTCAGAGTGATTGTAATATTTTTATTTTAAGTGTTTTAGCAGAGATGTTATATTGTCTCATGAGCTACTTTTTCATTTCCATTCTTGGAGTTATTGAAATTCTGTAACTGCATGTTAAAGTACTTCATTTACCTTTTCAGAACATTTGTTTTGAGGCAGAACATAATAATGAAATGAATGCAGAACCCAAACCATGACAACGTCTCAAGAAAGACGTAAATCTGCATATCCTGGGGATCAACTCAGAGCCAGTATACAAATGAATTCCATATTTAAATTGCAAGTTAAATAGAGCGCATCAAATTTCAGATTTTCAGTTGTAAAGATAAGTGGCACCGAGGGTAAAATATTCCTTGTTCCTGTTTGTTTTCCAAACACCTGCCAGATGGGAATAGACTGAAGTCAGTGAAGAGATGCTGCTCAGGATGTGTGAGCAGCGAGTGTGTTTCCCTCTTTTGATGAGTGGAGATTTGAGAGCATCTACTGTGGGTGTTAATATAATATCCCAGCCTCGTAATTTAATCTGTTAATTTTAAAGGCAAAAGCAGAGGCAGATTAGATGTCGAGAAAATCTATAAGTAGAGCTGCATCAAATGTGAACAAATAGCAGAGATATAGGTTGTGGCTCCTTTCTGATCTCACCGCTGCGATTAGAGCGCACATCACATAGCCTTTGAATCTGGAGGGCGACATCGCAAAAAATCAGAAGGCAGTGTCATGTTGATGTTCCCAGGTGATTTCCCCAGCTGTGTCTCTTATCCGGTAGCTGCACAGCATGTTCCTTTCAGTTTCCTGCTCCTCTCTTTTTCTGTCATCCTCTCAGCATTGTAATTGAAGATTAATAGAACCACGAGTCCTGCATCCAGTGAATAGTAAATAGCCTCGATTATTCAGCGCTGACTTGTAATCTCTGACATCAGCATCAATCTACTGTCGATGTTAGTGGAGTGTAACCTGGGCCTGAGGTGTGTGCAGACTCCCCAAGGGACATACATCTACTGATATTCTAGAATTTTATTATCACAAATATTTCAGAGTTTTCGCTGTTCTCTTAAAAAGAATTTAAATATATGACATATAATATGTTCCTATGGAGGAAGATTATTTTGATTTAGCTCCTCCTGCTGTAATATTCACGAACGTATTCATTGCGGCTGAAGATAGTCGTCAGCTAATGCACTATTTTCTCACGTTTGAGTAATGTTAGTTGGAAACCACATCGGCTATCATGGTTATTACTTCATTTTCATTTTGGAGTCTTTATTTCAGTCTGGGTTTTGAGTTTCCTGTTTTACATTTGTAATCACTCACACCACGTGTCTGGCCCGTGTGTGATTTTCTGCCCCGCCCTAATTACTTTCATCTGTGCCTCATAGTCCTCCGCTCACTAGGGTATTTTGGCTGTGTTTCATATCGTACTTTTACACTTACACTTGCTATTTTGAGTGCATAAATGCGGTCACAGTTTCAAGTATGGAAACATGCAGTGCGCTCCTAGAAGTAGCTCCATGGTCGGAAAAATGAGGCCGATACGGAAGTGCTTTAAAGTGCAACACCACTAAGGGCCGCTAAGGGTCCGAGAAGGCTCCCCTAGACGCTCATTGAACTTCTTTCATTAGATACAAAGTGATTTTTTTTTTTTTTTTTTCGGAAGTCGTAATAGTGTCATTCGCTAAAGTCACTCGTCCTTATAAGCTTTCTGGCAGTGTATCTGAAAATACTTCCATCATTAATTGGATATTAGGGCATCTGTTTGATTGACAGGCCTCTGGACCAGTCAGGTTTTCGCTATAGGTGGGCGGGGTGTAGCGTCCTGGGGTTCCCAATCAGATCGAGTCATATCCAATGCTCGCTCCTCCCAAGTTCGCCCAAATATGGTCACTTCTGGCTCCAAAGCGCTTCAAACACTCGACGGCCAAAATGTGAAACTCAAGTTTTCAAAAGGCCATTTCACAAACCAACGGGTGGCGTCACTGTTGGTTGCCGCTTGAGTGCACTATGACTACCTGTATGGTTTACTAATATCCGTCCTTAGATTTATTATTGAATGCTGGACACTTTTTACCCTCAACGGTCCCCATCTTGGCTACGCTGCGAAAAGCTGAAGGAAGCTGAAGCTATTTATTAAAATCACAAAACCACTTATATTTAGGTAAATTAAACAAACGATGTCGGCAGATATGTTTGCAGTGGATGTTTGAGGGATCTGAGACAACACTACCCTGTCCATTATCATGCACTGTTAAAGTAAGTGTACTAACATCTAAGTGTACTACATGTAAGTCTACTAATGTAAATATGGGGATTCAGACACAGCAATAGTGCGTGTGCTCTCCTACCATCTTTTGTTGTTGTTTGTTTTTTCCTGTCGTGTTCCTTTGCATTTCATACTAAGTGCGTCCTGTTTACCTGTCAGCTCATCAGGATTCAGTGGCTTGTTTTTTTTGTGTTTTTTTTTTTTGACCTCTTTAGTCCCTTTAGCCTCGGCCGACTCTGTGTTTTTTGAATTGCTTCTTTGTATTTTGTTCTTTATTTGGGAGTCCTGTTTTTGTTGTTGTGCCTTCGGGTCCTTCATTTCTTGAATCATACCAGTGCCCGGCAGTCTAACTAAATTACTGAATCATTTATTAAAAATGAAATGACGCTTTCGCAAGCTATTTATGAAGATTTATGACTTCCCTAGGAACAACTTTACGTGATGCTGGGTGCAGCACCCCAGAAGTGGGGAAGTACCAAGAATATAGGCCATACAGTTCACATCAGAAAGCATCACAGCAACATACATCTGCACTTCTTATCATAATATTGGATATAAAAAGCTTCGTGAAACACATAGCTCGCCAGGATAACATGTTCTCTTTTCCAGTACGTCAAATAAGGCCGTTAGCAGAGGGCCAAATACTGATGTTTTATAAGAGCTGATATTTTAAGCTCCAAAAACAAGGAGGTTATAGTTAAAAAAAACCATCATGACTTGGGTTAAATTTGACATGGTTTCGGGTTAGACACAAAAACTACTTGATTAGGGTTCGGAAAAGATCATCAGTTTGCGTTACTTAAAAGTTCACGTTGAATTTTGCTTTATCATGGACTCGAACTCTCCTGAGTGAAAGTGCTTTTTCTTCTACTTTGTACTACGTCACCTTTTCTGACCCGCATCGTCACGGTGCTTAACACATAAGGTACGTTGTTCGTTTGTCAAAGGAAACATCTCTGATGCCCACAGCTTGGACAAAACGTCAGTATTTGATGCCCTAACAGGCTCATGCTCGTCAGTCAAGGTGGCTTTACAAGCTTCTTTGAGTTTCTTTTTAGTGAGCTGTTTACACAGCTGTGGCATTTTATTCTCAGGATAGTACGTCATTTCAATGAAAAGAGTTATTGAAATGGGGAAAACTAGCAAACTTACTCAGTGTTAGTTTGGTTTGTTCATAGGATGTTCAGGAAAGGAAGTTTCTCATAATTGTCAATAACAGTTTATACTCAAACTGAGGAGGTTAAATAAAAAAATAAATGGCGCAACACAACTAACATGCCATTGTACTCGAGGACAGTGTCAGTGTCACGGCTTTGCTTTGTGAGGCATCAAAAATGATGTGGTATGGGACAACAAAACCCCGTACAAAACTAAGTGAGTGTGGGTTAGCAGAAAAACACTAAAACTACTAAAAAGAAATCCATGTACTTCTTTAAGACTTTCTCAAGACACAAAACACAAAAGATACACAATCCTGTAGTTTTGACTGGCAGGTGTGTTGCACTTACGCCGTAATATTGGGATGAACACGGCACGATAGCGTCCTCCATTTTGGACTTTTTCAAAGTTAAACCAAATTTCCCTTTTTCCCCGCGAGAAAATTCTCTGATTAATGAAGTGAATTATTTTGCCACAAAATTCTGCCATTTTAAATGCTGACCACCATTACATATTGTTGTTTTGGTCTTTTCATGTGACTTGAGGACAATGACAAAAGCACACAAAAACCTCACCAGCCATATCCTTTTCCTTGTTTTGAATTTTTTTTGTGCTGACGTATCACTTTTCTCTTTAGTTTGAAGCGTGAGAAGAATTAGTGGAAACATCTTCATCACAATTAACACCAGTGCTCAGTTTAGTCATTTCTTTGAAGTGTTCACTGCTGTATTAAGCCGTCATTAATTAGAGCGGCAGACTTCAAGGAAAACAATGCAAACTGGTTTTGACCCACCTGCAAACAGCGCATCTGGTGGCCCCGTACCCTCATTTTCACCCCCCCGTCCTCGGCCCGAAACCACCCACTGATTAAAGCCCTGAAGTATCCAGCAACACAGGACAGGAATCAATAAGTGAATTAGACTCCACTTTCAGCTTCCTCTCCAGCCAGCCGGCCCCAAAACCAGCTGCCTGGGATAATGGGCCTGGACATGGGGGAGTGTGGGCGTGAGTGAAGGAGGTTTGGGTACAAAGAGCCTTTAGAGTAGTGTGATATACTGCTGTGGCACACCATCACTACACACCAGCCCATGTCTACTAGTCTGTGACACGAGCAGGGATGCACTTTCCTAAAGCGCATTCATGTTTCACATTTCCTTTAAAGTAGAAGACGATACTACGGATAACCTCCGACCATCAGATTCTTAGCAGGGTTCTGGTTGTTTGCCAGCAAGAGAACCGCTCAGTCTTGATGTGGTCATTATTTTTATGTTTTTTTTTCCTTCTCTTTTTTTTTTCTTTTTTTTTTAACACTTGGTGACAACTTTGCCGCGAAGCACTTAATACAGCAGATCTTCCCAGAAATCATTTGTCAAGCAGCATCATGAGCACTGTAATGTCACAGTACTCTGATTTTATGCCCTCGTTTCTCTGTTCAGCCGTAGAGGTGGAAGGATACTGAAGACTGCTCATGATATCTGTCCCTTATTCCAACGCTTATTCTAAAACTACAGTCATATATCTTTTATTTTATTAGTGGATATGGTGGTGCAAACTACATGATAAAGGATTAAATAGATGACTCATTAAATAAATAAATTTGCCACAAACAGTTGGGTCTTTAATTTGGGTGTAGTGGCTGAAGTATCCCGGAGCCTTTAGCTTGCAGCAAGGTGAGCAGCGGCCTGCAGTTTTCTGGGAACCTCACTTCTTTCTAACCACACAGCCCAAATCTGTAGCCTTCAGCCCCAACCAACACCGGCTCAAGTGACAGCCGTTCGGGAGATTTATCCGATTTCACACAGCTCCCTCTGGAGACACTAAAAGCTTTACACAACCTTTTTCGTATATGCTGTAGTACTCTCTTCAGCCAATAAATCCAGTACAAGTAGCAGAATGTGTAAATTACAACAAGTAGTGTAGAGATGACACAAGACGATTCTTTTTTTAAATAAAAATATAAATATAACACCGCAACTACAAGTGCCCGTATCAGTCCACTCAAGGACAAAACTACAAAGGAAAAAATGCAAATAAAACACAACTAGTTTATATTTTGAATTCATACATTGGAGATGTGCGAGTTCCTTTGTCTTACTCCATAATCTCACACGTTTGCACACATTTAAATATCAGGAAATGAAACACCGGTGGAGACAATGACTCGTCTCACCAGATCCTGAATCCCGCCTGTTGTCGGCTCCTCTCCTATCGCCAGGAACACTCATTACTCATTACGTTGTGCTTGTGTTAGTGCCATGTTTCTCCCTCTGTTTGGCAGTGGCCTGGTTGTGTTTGTGCCACGCTCTTAGCGGGGGTGTGATGTCATATCACAGTGCCACGTTCTGCTGCCACGACGGTGCATCTGCTGTTGATCTTGGTTTAACTAAGGAACGACACGCCAAGTCAGGACTGAATTAACCGTATCATCACCAGCAACAGTCATGGGAATAGTACATTTGCAAATCACTGTTGTCGAGTAAAAATCAAATATTTGCACGTCCTATTTTCAGCTTCGGTTTAAGCTGGACCACCGCGTATCTTAAAACCTTTCTTTCAATCTTGAAGACACAGAGGAGGCGGTAATCCTTTGCTACCAATTAAAGACAACAAAGTTTGACTATTAACTGACAGACTGAATAATTCTGGCCCTTTTGTAACACATAAATCAAATCTTTATTTGATAGTTTTTCACTGAAACCTGGTGCAAACCAGACCCAATTTCACTCCATTATTATGCGTCTCCACCACAGACTGAATATAAAAGTGTTCGTAGCTTCCGGTTCTGAAAAATTAGGCCGATCCAGAAGTGTCTTCAGCTGCAATACCAGCGAGTGCCACTAGAGGTCGGCTCCAAAACGCCTCCGGCTCCATAGACTCCCATTCAACTTCTCTCATCAAATCCAAAGTGAATAAAATGTGTCCATCAGTTATCTCGGTGTTGTTAGATAAAGTCACTCCTTCTTATTAGTTTTCTGGAGGTCCATCTGAAAATAATCCCTCATTCATTAGAAAAGAAGATTCAAGAAGACCTGTGTTAGGGGGGGCGTGTCTGTTTGATTGACAGGCCTGTGGTGCACTCAGGTTACAACTATCGATGGGTGGGATGTAGTATCTTCAGGTTTCCAATCACATCGAGTCAGATCTCCTCCACCCGCCCAATCACACCCAAATACGGTCACTTCCTGCTCCATAACCTCTCCGAACTAGTCTCCGGCCAAATTCCGAACTTGAGGCTTCATAACGGCCGTTCACCAACCAAAGGGTGACATCACTGCTGGTTGCCGCTTGGTCATCACTGTCACCAGCCATCCAATCAGATTAAAGGAGGGGCGGGATAAACGTGACATTGGTCACCGATCTGTGCGCCCTTCAGAGTGGCTGAGCAAACGCTAATAAAGCCGAGTTATCAGACCGCAATCACAGCAAAGAAAACGGACGCTGTGAGTGACAGTCGGTGCAGCCAGGCTAGAAAACATCAGCCCATCTTTTTATACTGTGTTTTGTGTGTAGCTCAGGGCTGAGCAGAGCTCTGATATCGGGTCATACACTGCGGGTTTCAGAGCACAACAGCCAGTGGAAGATGCACGGCACACTTGCACTTTTGCTGTCTTTCATCCTGTCAGTCAATTCATTAAATTTTTCATTTGATTCTGACTTCACAATGCTGAGGTAGAAAAGGCTCAGTGTGGCTGACATTTTGCAACATGCAAACTGCTGATGATATTCTTGTGATCTGTCGAGCAACAAATGCAAAACAAAGAGAGGCGGCTGTGAAAAGATGTCGATCAGCCTGCAGCTAGCGAACAGGTTACTCCGCAGTGTGCTGGTTAGTGTCGAGCATTTCTCAACTGCTCAAAGCTTGATGTTTTTGACTGCTTGAATTATATATGAAGAGATATTCTTGTAGGCGAACACTCAGTGTAAAATCATCGTACATTCTCCCGTCACACCTGTCAGACATCACTTTGACTAAAACTTAAGCTTCCTCTGGCTGTATTTTCTATGAACAATAACGCAGCATCCAAACATCAGGACTGTCACACTATAAACAACCGTACTGTACATTAGTGAACCAGCTCTACAGTCTCTCTTCAGTTTAAATCGGTACATCAACTGCTGATCCCCTGCTGATAGTATCAGGCGTGTAATACACCTGTCAGTCCACTAGAGGTTACCGTGCGCGTCTTGTGTTTCACCTAAACATGAAAAGTACTTGCATGTATGGCCAGCATGTTAAGGGCTTTGCCCCGATAGGCCGGTTTTGGAGTCCGAGAGAAAGCAAAAGTCTTTGTTTAAGCAACGTAAATAAGTTACATACATAACGTAACCTATTTAACTATAAGTAACTTAAATCATGGTCGTGATGTTACTTATGTAAAGTTACTATGATCTTTTCTTGAACCTAACCAAGTAGTTTTTGGTGCGTAAACCTAAAGCATCTTACTTTCCAATAGCCTGCGGCACCCAGACCAAAACTCACAGCGTGAATATCTGGATACGCTGCGTAGAGAATAGTTCACGGTTGTTCTATCCTACTGGACGTAGACCTCGGCTGAATTTTAACCAATCAGCATGCGCCAAAACTGGCTGACAATCTGCCAACGCAGCAACTGCCTATTGTCGGTATTCACCAAACCGTTTTTCCTTGAGCACATCGTATGCACAATGTTCAACTTTGGGTGAAACCCTGCGCTCATCACTGTCACTTGTTACCCTTCCAAAAGAAGGGGCGGGGCAAAGGCACTCAACCACTGACACTTGTCACTGATTGGTCCTCCCTCCAGAGTGGCTGAGCGAACGCTAATGCTAGCAGCATATCCAGACTGTAAACACAGTGAAGAAAACTGAATCTGTGGCGAACTTTTTACGCCTAAATGGGGCAAATCGTGACTCTGACCTGATATCCTCTAGTGGACTGATGGATGAATGACATGCTTTGATTGCGGGTTAGATGATCATCACTACAAGAATTTGTCTCCTTTTTATCAGTTTTGCATATTGATAATTCACCCTCTTGTTGCCATATTTCCTGTTATACATCCGTTTCCATTTTTGTGAGAGTCATGCAAAATAGTCTTAAATATGCATAAAAAACTAAAGGATAAAGCTACATATCCCAAGAAAAAGAGCCAGCATCCTCCGTGGTTGATGAATCACATAATAGACAGTGAATTAATAATAATAACAATAATAATAATGGTAATTATAAATTAGATTTGTTCATACAAGAAATGTAGCTCAAAGTACTTTACCGCAAGAAAATTAAATGCAGATATAAAGGTACATTTTACAAATATAGAAAAGAAAAAAAATGCATAAAAGCATATAAAATGCATAAAATTAAACACAAATAGAGTTAAAATATAAAATAAAGCAATATGCATTTGAAAGTTCAAGTGCAACAGAAACTTGCTGGCTCCATTGTATTACAACACTATGATAATGGAAAAAGTGATGTCAAACTGTATTTTCAAACAACAGGTTTCAGTTTTCAATGAATAAAATGACTAACTGAAGGACGAGTTTAGCAAAACCATCTCAGGTAAATGAATGTTACATGAAACTGCTTTAATAATTAGAAGCATCTTGAAGCGGTTTAACTGCACACTGACTGAGTGAATGTGTCAGTCCTACTGTAACCCACCTAAAAACAAACAAGTAGCTTCTAACTCTTGTAACACTAACGGTCAGCCGTTACTCTAATCGTGTGCCGGGTCTTCATTCCTTCATTACCATGAACACACTGTAGTTTGTTTTGATTTAATGCCACATACATCATCCTGCTGCCACAAATACTCACTAAAGACCTAATATGTATTAATGCGCCCCTAAAAGCAGTAAAAGCACTATTTCCCCGTCTTTTAGCAACGTGATCAGCTATTTTAGGCAAATAGTGATTTTGTTTTTTCAGACCAGATATGAATCCACGGAACCACCTCTCGTGTGTAATGTGCATTCCTGGCAACGCACAACTCATTTTCTCTTTGAACTGACTTCTTTCACACTCACACCTTTTTTTTTTCTTTTTTTTTCACACCCAGTGCAGTTGTATAAATATTGGCACACATCATATGTTTGCTGTTTACTTGTTTGCTTTGGGTGCATGCGCACACACGATTCTGAAAGCATGTTAATTTAGCGTGCTCTTAGTGTGCAATTATCAAGTTTCTCCATAATTCCTCACATATCAGTATTTGTGCATGGCAGCGCTGTATGTACATCTGTGTGTGCTTTAACGGAAAGCTGTTTCCGTTAACAAGTGCTCTGAGTGTAATAATGTTTATTTGTCACTCCCTGGGGTTGGTCTGTTTGTGTGTATATGCATTGCTTCATGTGGGATTGTGTGCTCCTTGTATGTTGTTAGTGTGTTTATTGTCTGTGTGCACATTGTGTGTATATCCATGAAATTTAAAGGCATGTGTGTCCGAAGTTGTTTTTATTGTTGCTGCTATATTTCTTGTGAAGGCACTCCGTTGATGTGTGTGTGTGTGTGTGTGTGTGTGTGTGTGTGTGTGTGTGTGTGTGTGCGCGCGTGACCTGCATGTATTTATGTGCATTCATGTATGAGCCAAACTCCTCGTGCACACATGTTTTGCGAGTGGTGTGTGCGTTTGTGTGCGTGCCTACAGTAGATCCGTATCTGTATTCTGCGTGTTTGTTTATCCAGACAGCCGTGTTGATGGTTTAGAGGAGGTTCCAGTGCTGCTGGCTGTTTCTCTGTCAGTCCTTTCACATCCAGCCGCCACCCCTATTAACACTTCCATTAATACTGCATCACAGATGGAAATCATCCCCTCACCCCACAGATGCTTTTAGATTTTGATGAGCGTTTTTTTCTTTTTCTTTTTTTTTTTTTTTTTAATTCAACTCCCAGCGAGAGAAGAGCAGCAGAACAACTAGTTTTATTGATGGCAGAGAAAATCTGCTGCTCTGTTGCTCTTCTTCTTCTCACTTTTTCTTCAGCACATGTTTAGTTTCCAGCGAGGCTTTTCAAAGCTGCTCAGGAGGAAAATAGGGTTGAACAGATAGAAAGAGGGCAGCAGAAAAGAAAAGATGATGGCTGCGTTGACAATAATAATAATAAAAAAAAAAGCTAAGGAGGATTTAGAAGGAGAAAACAAGTATATGTCTCATTTGCATGCAGGCCTTTCAGCTCCTCAAACTTTCAATCTCTCCAGTTGCGATCCCCGTGCGCGTACTTGACAGACAAGAGATGAGCTTTGTGGAATACCAAGTGGTTCTGCATGTTCATATTAGGAACATATAGCCAACTACTGTAGACGCACGCAGACGCAAGTGCATGCACGCACGCGCAAATCACCCACAAGCACACAACATTTACTGGCAATCACACACTTACACGCACATACATCCTGATTCTATTACCCAAGCTTGTCACTCACAAACACTCATATTAACATTCATGCTCACACATACCTCCCCTCTCAGATAATCACTTCAATGCACAAACATACATGCATTCACACATAAACAGATGCAAATTTCCGTTCAATCTCACAAAGCCATACAAATATCACAAACATAAACTATTCAAACACGAGGCAAAGGCATTCTTATAGATACACAGAAATGCACATATTTAAAGCCCATCCTCACAATAGGGAACACACAGCGCGCTGTGAACGTGTTACTATCCAGGATGTTCAAACATATCCCCACAAACAGGGACACACATTGTGCTAAATGATTTGTTTCCTCCTCCTCTCTGATGCTCATGAATAATACAAATATCTCAGGGGAACTTTTTGCTTCACATAAATAAGAATTTAGATAGAAAATTGCATTATTAATCTGTGGCTTCTGGCTCGGCTTTTCCTGTAAAGAATTCATACAGTGTTGCAAGTTTACAGCCTTGCAGGGAGGAAGGCCTGAAGGGGCCGGCGACTTGTGACGCAGTGGCTTCCAGTGCTGGTGATGTGATCCGGACGAAGGTGACACCCACTGGTTTTGGAGGTTTCCGTGATTTCTGCTACGTTAGATGTTGTGGAATTAAATTGGCACTTTCCCACAAGCTTAGTGGTTACTGGTTTGCCCTCTGCGTGTCTGAAATGCACCACAATAATTCAAGGTGCACACTTCTCACGGACCCCCATCCATCAGTTCAGCAACTCAAAAATGCAGCAATCATTATATATCTTGTTCCAATTTTTTTTATACCATTTTCCGTTTATCATTTATCGTAAACAGCATAAAGCAAACAAATATTGGGAAAAAGTATGACATGGAGCAAATTTTCATGACCAGAATTGAACGCAGTGCAATATTTTACTAACAAACTTTAGCAATCTTCATCAAAGATTTGTGTTAATCCCTTGTCATGATTAGGCCACACCATCAGTCTCAAAACAACGAGTAGCCACATGTCTCCTTTCAAATCTGTTCTTTTTTAGAAAACTTGAAATCAGTTCAGACTGTCCTCCCATCTACCATAAAACAACCTTTAAGAGCCTCAAAGTCGGCATAGGAGGATGTTTTCTTTTAATCATGACCTTCACCATATGTTTATTATTATAACCATGATGTCCCAGGTCCTCTGCTTTAACCTGAGTCCTGATGTTTCACTAAACCTAATCAGGTTATTTTTTATCCAAATAGATGCAAAAAAAAATCCCGGTGCCGTAGGGACATTAATTCAGGAAACAAGTCGGATCAGGGGTTAAAATTGTTGCAACAGCCTAATAACAGACCAGGAATAATATCTGTTATTACTCTTATCTACTTAACAGTTGTTGATAAACCTAGTGTTTTAGATGAAGGTCTCATGTGCTGGGACTTAAAGGGTATTACAACCCTGTTTCCAAAACAGCTGGGACACTGTGTGAAGTGTAAATACAAACAGAATAGGCTGATTTCATGTAAACCCATATTTAATTGAAAGTAGAACAAAGACAACATGTCAAATGTTTAAAATTAGAAATTTTACTGTTTTATTAAAATGCTCTTTTTTGTTGTTGTTGCTGGCACAACATCTCTCAAAAAAGTTGGGACAGGAGCATGTTAACCACTGAATTGACTCTCCTCTTCTTTTAACAACACTCTGTAAATGTTTGGGAACTGAGGAGACCAGTTGCTGGAGTTTTGAAAATGAAATGTTGTCCCCTTGTCTGTTATAGGATTTCAGCTTCTCAACAGTGCAGAGTCTCCTTGGTCTTATTTTTAGTTTCATAATGCGCTAAATATTTTCAGAGGGTGATACATCTGGACTGCAGGAGGCCAGTTTAGTAGAGTTGTAATATGTGCAGGATACAGACTTGCATTGTTTTGCTGAATTAACCATGGCCTGCCTTGTAAGAGAAGTTGTCTGGTTTGCAGCATATGTTGCTCCAAAACCTCTATATGTTGCTCTGCATTAATAATGCCGTCCCAGATGTGCAAGCTAACCATGCCATGTGCACTAATCCACTAATCACGGAGGATAGAGTTTGAACTGAGCACTAATAACAAGCTGGGTGGTCCCTCTCCTCTTTAGCCCGGAGGACGCAGCGTCCATGATTTCCAAAAATAATTTTACCATTTTTATTTTTCAGTCCACAGGACAGTTTTCCACTTCACCTCAGTCCATCTTAAATGAGCTCGGGCCAAAAGATGCATTATTAATCTGTGGCTTCTGGCTCGGCAGATGTTTCTGCATCGTGTTTCTATCTGGTTTCTCTTTGCATAGTAGGGTTTTAACCTGCATTTGTGGATGCAGCAATGAACTGTGTTCACAGAAATTGGTTATCGGAAGTGTTTCTGAGCCCATGCAGTGATTTCCAATGCAGATTGGTGTCTGTTTTGAATGCAGTGCTGCCTGAGGGCTCGAAGATCACGGCCATCCGATATTGGTTTTCTTCCTTGTCCCTTCTGTACAGAGATTTCTCCAGATTCTCTGAATCTTTTTATGATATTATGTACTGTAGATGACGAAATCCCAAAATTCTTTGCAATTTCATATTGAGGAACGTTATTGTTGCACTATTTGCCCATGCAGTCTTTCACAGAGTGATGAACCCCACCCCATTTTTACTGCCGATAGACTCTGCCTCTCAGGGATGTTTAAAAAAAAAAAAATTATACCTAATCTTGTTACTGAGCTGTTGCCAAGTAACCTTATTAGTTCTGAGATGTTCAACCAGGTGTTTCTTTAAGCGTTCCACAACTTTTCCAGTCTTTTGTTGCTAACTTCCCAACTTTTGAAAAATATTTAAAATTAAAAACTAGCATGTATTTTTTATGAAACAATACAAATTTATCAGTTCAACATTTAATATGTTGTCTTTGTTCTATTTCTGCAGCTTCCCAACCTTTATGGAAACGGGATTGTAAAAGGGGTCCTTCAAACAGATGTGTCCAGAAACAACCTTTCCCGTTCCTTTCAGATAACATCTTGTTAACTGAGTTTGTTAAGTGGTTCTAATGTCTGTGGTGCTGAAAAGCAGATCCGTTGTACTGTGGGGGACACATCAATCATCCTGAGGACCTAGTGTGCCGTGTGGTGCTCGATGGTGGGGGCAGATCTGGCAGAGGAACCTGGGTGCAAGAACTAAAGAGGATTAGTGGGATGATTTTGGTAAAAATACCAAAAAACAAACTAAATTTTTGGTATAACTCATATCACCACACCACACTGTTGTCCATCATCATCATCTCCTCTTTGTGCCTTAAATGCAAAACAAATACTGGTGGCCTTACACCCGCGGGGAAACTTTACTGTCTGAAATGCAGAATGTCTTAGGAACTAAGCTTCCTATAATCCTTCTGGTATGTGCAGTAATGTACATTAAATATACAGCAATGTATGTCAAGGAAAATTGCTCAGGGTCTCGACATCCTCTACAATATGCCAGTTAAGGGGATTTCTTATACTGTGATTGGTAAGTGGTAATAATAGAGCACATTCTTTGACTGCTGTAATACACTCAAAGTACATTACTTTCAGAAAATGTGGACTCAGATATGCTTCTGTGTGCGCGCCACTTTCACCAGAGCTTGTATCAGGAGTTTATGAGATGCTGAAGTTTATCTACAGTGTTTTCCATGACTCAGCATGAGTCAGATGTTTCTGTGAACAATATATTTGATTGGCTACATTGAGCTGAACAGTGCTCAATTGTTTTGATCCTTTTCTTTTTTTTTTTTGTATTAATTAAAAAACTTGAAACTCAACAAACATATTTTGGAAAACAAAGTATTCTGTAATATTATGTCCACTTACTCTTACAGAATTACTATATTTTTACATTTTCACTCATTGAGTGTTGTGTTCAGTTACCAACACAACCAACACAGACAGATTTTATGATATTATTTTCTATATTTAGTGGTCTGATTTAGTTTATTTTGTCATATCAAAACTATTGTTAAGGCCATTTAGTTGTTTAGTTCAATTCATCCACAACGATTGATTTTGGTTAATATGTTTTTCTTTGAGTATTTCTACAATCACGCTTAAATTTCTATGTGCATTTCCCAAAACAGCACTTTAGAGCATGTGCACACTGTCAAGAGCCTCTCAGTATTATATCTAAGGCAGCCTGGCAGCACCGACTGTCGCTCACAGCTTCACTTCTCTTCGCTGTGACTGTAGTCTGGTAACTTGGCTCGTATTAGCGTTTGCACAGCCACTCTGAGGGGCAGACCAATCAGCGACTAGTGTCGGTGGTTAACCGATTTTATCCTGCCTCTCGTTCTCTGTGATTGGACGGTTGGTGACGGTGACAAGTGCAACGTTTATTTTTCGACTGTCGCTGACCTGAAAAAAAAAATCGCCAAATGTTCCGCGTTCAGCACAGAATACACGCTCAGCACCTCGTCAAGCTGCTGGCGTTCCTCAAATATATATTCAAAAAATGTGCTGTACTCAGGAAAAAACACTTTAGTGGACACAGGCTGTGATGCAAAACAGTGGCTGAATGTCGGCTGGTTTCTGCGCATGCTGATTGGTTAAAATTTACCCGAGGTCTACGCCCAGTAGGATGAAAGGACTGCAAACGATCCCCTATGGAGGGGAACAGACCCATATTCACAGTGAAATTGCACCAGGCGCTGTCAAGAAAGATGGATGCTTTTTAAAGGAACAACGCATATTTAACTGACCGTAAGGTGCTCTGTTTGAAATACATACTTCACAAAACACGTGTTGTAACTAACAGAAATATGTTTATGGTTGTTTTGTTAAGATTTTCATACATTTCGAACCTGAAAAGAGAGAAATGACTTTCCAGATGAGGAAGATCAGAGTTTTGCAATCAGTAGTTTTTGACGGAGCTCATGGCCTCTGTTTGAAATCTGTTTGTGACAGCTGACATGTCTGAAGTTTAAAAGTGAGTGTCGAAGTAAGTTCACTTTCTGTTGCCGCTACAAGCTCACCGGTTACGTCAGCATGTCCAGATAATGAATAATTATAAATATCTAATAAGGCAGCAGCTGCTGGGCCACGTGCGATAACACACACAGCTCCTCTCTCACTTCAGAGACACACATGTGGGTCCTGCTGCCTTGTGATGGCTGCAGGGATTTATTCATCTCAGAAACTCATCCTAACATACAAACAGCTGGAAGCAACAAACACAACTTCAGCAGTCATGTTTGATGTTTCAGACAAACTCTGGATTACTTGATGTGAATGTGACTGATGGCGTACAGATAGGCTGGTTGACTGTCTGTGTGTAGATAAGAAGGAGGAGCAGATGACAGAAATCTGGCAGGTTTTTGCAGATCAGTTGGTCAGTTAATTTCTAGAAATGATGCAAACTGTGTTTCTGTGCAGATTTGATCTGAGCTGTGTGGCACCTGTCTGCTGCTTATTGGAGAATAACGTAACAGTTTGTACTCCTCTGTCTTCTGTCCAGTGAGTACAGAAATATAAACTGCATATTATACAGTTTATAGTGTTCGGGCTTCATTAATGAAGCTCTCAGACTGACGTTCTCTCACTTTAAAATATGTGAATTTAATTTGCACATGACAGAAGGAATATAGGAGCTGTGTGAAAAACTGCAGCTCAGGTGCAAAGAGTCAAATTTTAAGTTAAGTTTTCTCTTCAATAAAAACATCCTTGAATTGGAAGCGAATTAGTAAAGGTGTACAGTTTGCAGTGCTCTTCTTTATTCTGTTGGCTTCTTTCTTTCTCTTTCATGTGCTCGCTTCCTTCCTGTCCTCGTCCTTGTTACTGTAAATACCATCTCTTGTTTCTCTCTGTGAGGGCAATCAGATGAAGAAAGCCCGTCGTCATCCTGCTCCTCGGCAGGTACCGCATGCGTTGGTGTGGCCTTGGCCCTCGGGGGCCAACTATAAAGAACGTGTCAGAGAGGGAGACCATCTCTATTTATATGTCTCACATGAGTGCTGCCACACTTTTACTACTGACAGTCCCATTCAACCATAAAACTATATTACCTTTCTATATGTGTTGAACCACACACTCGTACACACACACAGACCTGCAGAAAGAGATGCAGCTGAACATGTGACTTTCTACGGCCTCATCTTGCAAACAAAGGCTGTAATAAAACCACAATATGATGAAGCAAAAGGAGGCAGAGAGAGGAATTCTTTCTCATTTTCTCTTTTCTGTTGCACAGTTGGCATTTTATGAATGCTGCTGTTTGTCATCATCAATTTTGTTTCATTTTTAGAAATGAGAATAGGTGACACAAACATCAAGAGATATAAAAATCATCATAACTAAAATGCCCAAAATGACGATAGTAGAAGAAAAAAAATCCTCACTGAAGACAGCAAAAAGACATCAGAGCATCAAATCCAAAGTTCAAACTGGCTGTTTACTGGTGACAAATCACTCATAAACAAAAAGTTAAATCAGTTTTGAATTTCTTCTTTTACTTTTCAAACCATCTTAAAACGTCTGACTTCACTTCAGCCTTTCAGTCTTTTGACTTGAAATGTTGAGTTTGCTGAATGTACTGCTGAGGTGTTAAATAAATAATGATAATATTATTAATAATAAACTTTTTTGTAAAGCACATTTCATACAAGAAATGCAGCTCAAAGTGCTTTACAGCAAGGAAATGACATGCATTGCTTCACATAAAAACAGATATATAGGAACATAAAAAAAATGCATAAAAACATAAAATTCAACACAAGACAACACATTCATAAAATTGAATTGTAGTTCAAATGTAGCAAATAAAGACAACTGCAAGTTAAGAAGCAGAAAGAGCAAGACGCCCCAGCATGCATTTCCTGAAGATCCTTCCCTGATGAAAATACTCATAATGGAAACATTATTTGTCTCTAGAGGTTCATGTATATGACTATTAACATTTCAGTTTCTATTCAAGGATATCACATGACTGTGTTTGAGCTAAATATTGTTAATGACAAACCCAGTCTACAAAAAAATAAGTTCTTATTTCAACAGCAAAAACTTAATTTTTCACATTTTCTGTCAATGGATTGAGGAAGCTGTTAATCTGTTTGGCAACATGTAAATACATGTACACTGAATATAATACTGATATGTTTAACAACAAATGTTTCTTGATGCCAATTGTCTCTTTAATATTTAGGAGGGCACAGCAGTGGTTAAGGGGAAGATCCTGATCTGCTGCTTTAATACAGAAGAATCCACAGTGACATGAGACATGACACTCTTATTTACTTCTGACCAAAACAACAATCTTTCATTATCCTTAACCAACATGTTTTTGTTGCTGATCACAAACAGGAATCTGGACGTGAAAACTGATCTCTGGTGTGAAAGTAGTGCATCCACCATCTGTCCCACCCACCTCCTGCTGACTCTGACGCAGTTCATAAAAGTGGAGCTTCATTCATTAAAAAAAAATAAAAGCCCTGAGCAGAATGTGGCCGGTGTTTATGTTGCACCTGAACATAACCTCATTTCAACAATAAATCAGCATCCAGTCAGTGTTTCAGGGGATAGTCAGTAGTCCTCATATACAGTGAATCTGATTAGTTTAAGTTCATATGAAGCTCCATATTAGTTTAAAAAAATGTTCCTTTTGAAGTTGTAACATCCCTCGACTGCGACATTGAATAAATCTGAGGAAGCACAAAGACGACTTTGACACTGAAGCGCTGAGCTGTGGAAGACGGCCGCGCAGTTTATCACACTGAGACTGATGAAGTCTCACTTGAGGCTGAACTTCAGCATTTTTACGCAGATAGAGCAGGATGTGTTTTGTCGCCCATCACATGGAGGATCAATCACAGCACTTTTAGTGCGTGTGAGCATTCTGTTAAGACAAACTAAAAGCAGAAAGGTCAAGTGTCACGTGAGGAATTTTTCCAACTTTGGACTGAGCCAATATTTCCTGCTTCAAGTCTCAACACTATTGTTAGTATTGAGAGGTAAGCACTTTTCTAATCTAATTCACAGCAGTGTATTTTTTTTCCCCTTTCACATCTCAATGACAGTTAATAAGTCATATTTTGAATTAAAGCTTATCATGCAGTGTTTTCTTTAAGTAAGTTAAAGTTCCACATGCAGTTGGCTCCATTATATTACACAGCAAATATAATTATTGTAACATGTAGTAGGTAATTAAGTCTTTTCATACAGTGGTGCTCGACAGTTTATGAACCCATTATGACCTAAAACATCATCTAACGTTCACACTCGTCCTAAATGTACATAAAGAAAACCCAATTACACAAATGAGCCAAAAATATCATACTATACATTTATTCAATGGGTAAAATTGTCCAATATTATATATCTATGTGTGGCAAAAGTATGTTAACCTTGAGGATTAGTAGTTAATTTGAAGTTGAAATTAATATCAGGTTTGGGATGGCAATTATATTCCTGTTTTGGAAAAATGACATACTTCCCTTAGTGAAACTAACAAATAGTGCTCGTCCATGTTAGGACTCTTACTTGTGTAGTGCCGGAGTGTTAACAGAGTGTTGTTGTTTCAAATCACGCTGACAGGAAATGACCTCATCACATGAACACATCACTCTCCAAAATATATGCAGTTTTAATTATTTTACCCAGAAATCAACGTGTTTTTGTGATATCTCTTTGTCGTTTTTGTAGTTGGGTTTTCTTTAACTACTTTTAGGAC
>NW_027185396.1:1341853-1431853 GCF_022577435.1 Embiotoca jacksoni
ATTCACGTCCCATCCCGTATTATTAGGTCAAAACTGAGGTAACAATTATTTGACATCGTATTTAACATACAAAATTACGTTGCCACAGAAATATGTGATTTTATGAAGACAAAAAAAAAAAAATGGAAAAAATGGCCGCATCTACAAGTGACTGCACCCTGGGTGGTAGCAGCGAGATGGTGAGATAGCATTTTTCTTTTTTCTTCTACTTGAAAAATAAACATCTAATATAGTATTTGGGTGTGTTATATCACATACAAAAAAAAAATCAGCAGTTGAATGCAATCATAATGTAGCGCTGCTGAAGGCTAACTGTCCTAGCTTAGCGGTGCAGCAGAAATGATTTATTTACGGAGCTTATATTAAAAAAAAAGAACATATGATTTAAACAGATGTGCAGTAAATAAATTGTGACAATGAAAAGTGAGAAATAATCAGCATTAAAAAGCATTGGATTCAAATTTTTCAGACTATATCTGTAATATCTGTTGCACAGTTTGCCGAAGAGCCTTTAAACGGTTTCCCCGGTTGGAAGCAGGGCGAGGTCAGTTTCACTGATGCTGCACAAGTGCTGTTGAAGCTGAGGATTAAAAGTGATCCACCTCCTTTTCTTTACATCTGCAGTACGTCACAGTGATTTATCATCTCCCCGTGTCATGTCAATAACTTCCATTTTTTGTAATCCACAGACACATTTTGTATCTCCTTATTTACACAACAGCTTTTAAAGACAAACCCCTGCAACACGGACCACTTGAATCCAAACCTCCAGTTCTACTTCCGTCTGCACCTTCAACCGTTTTACAGCTTTTATTTACTTTTCTCCTGTTTTTAACGGTGGGATTTCCATACCTGCGTTATCATGTGTTATGTTGCACACATTTTAAGCTGCTAAACTTTCAGACGACATAGACAGCGTGCATGAGAAAACAAAATGGCAGTAGAACAGCATTTAACATAAAGAAGCGGTCGAGATGAATAACCGCGACGGATTTCTGCTGCAAACCAAGTGCACGTGTTGTTGTGGAGTTTTGTGTTCAAAGACAGTGTCACTGTGACCACGGGGGAATTTCACTGTCCTTGAATGAGTGTGTTTATATATGTTGATACATGTGTGCCTTTCTTTGTGTTTGTGTGTATAAGTCTGTATGCGTGTGTGTGTGTGTTTGATGTTTAGAAGTGAGACAGCAGAGCAACAGTTCATACGGCGTTCAGAGCACAAGAAGGCGTCCAGTCATTCCAACTGCATGATGAAAGACTGAGAAACAGAGATGCTGCACACACACACACACACACACACACACACACACACACACACACACACACACACACACACACACACACACACACACACACACGGCAGCAGTCAGTGTGTTGGTGTTTATCCTCCGTGCTCTTAGTGTATCTTGATACCCGGCCTCTTTCTGACATGTGATTAATGCATGTGATATCGGAGCCCGAACTGAATTCTCCGGGATCGTATTGTTTTCTCATTTCGCTCCAAATGAAAAAAGGATATTTCTCCAAACTCATTCTATCGCTCAACTCCCAATCGATGTGCGTAGCCAGCGGAGGGCAGTGTGTGCGTGTTGTTTGTGAGCCCGAGCTTGATTTATGTTTTGAAGGCAATTACTATAAGTTGTGGCAGAAAGAAGTGCTGTTTTCTACTGATGAAGGCACTTTTTCTTTTAATTTCATTTTACCCAATTATGATAACTAAAGTGTAACAATTAATCATGTTGTATTGCTGAAGTCTGCATATAATTGTCACTTTTTTCTGAGCAGCACTTTGCAATTTGGCTGATTTAGGCTTTCTGTGTGTGTGTGTGTGTGTGTGTGTGTGTGTGTGTGTGTGTGTGTGTGTGTGTGTGTGTGTGTGTGTGTGTGTGTGTGTGTGTGTGTAGGTTTTTCTGTTTGCTTTTGTGTTTGTGTGCGTTATTGATGTGCAGGTTTACATTCCTGTTTGTTTTGTGCTTTTGTTTGCATGTAGATATGTGTGTGTGTGTGTGTGTGTGTGTGTGTGTGTGTGTGTGTGTGTGAACTCGGGATCGTGTAGGTGTGTTTTCTTCCTCCTGATCATGCAGTCAGCAGTGTGTAAGCCTCTATGAGGAATCCTCGTGGGATTCGTGTGCATTTGTGATTTATTGATCTGAGTTTCTTTTAGCAGCGCGGCTTTCTGAGCAGTCGTTCACCTTTGTTCTCCCTCCCTGTCTCTCCCCCACCCCCACCCTCTTTTTTTCTCCCCCCCCCCCTCTCTCCTCTCTCAGTTCCTATTGAGCTCGTAGGACAAGAGCTGAGGTAAGGAAACACCTTCATCTTTGTGCAAATCCCTTTCATAAAGTTCTTTTATGTGCGCCGCCGAGCACCGACACCCCGCCCCCCCCCCCCCTGCCCCCTGCCCAGCACTCATGGACTCACTACCGGTGCTCCTTTAGATGATGCTGTATATTATTATCTTTTTTATTTCTTATCATCAGCACTTCTCAGCTCATGGTCAGTGCCTCCAACAGGCTGCTATTGATTTCTCGCAGCCTTTTGCTATTTCCTGCTATGAACACATACAGTAGATGCAATGAAAGGGGCGTATGATCTTTTTGCCATCCGATCGAAGGATAAAGCACAAGTAGGGAGGATGGCGAAGGGCGATTATTTGTTTTGTTTTTCTCTCGGCCCTCTACTTACTTCTCCTCTCCTTTCCTCCTCGCTGTAGTTTCCCACCCAGGCGGTGGCTTTCAGGGCCACGAAGCCAATTGTCCTCCTTCCTCTCCCTCCGTCTAAATGATTCTTTCATCCTCCTCTCTTTTTGTCACACTTCACCTCAGAGCATTGATCTGTTCTCTGCACTCCCCCCCCAAAAAAAGCATTAGGTTTCAGGATTAAGAAAAAAAAAAAAACAGTAGGGAGGCCATTGAGCGCCTCATTTAAAATGCAAATGCAGCATTTTTTAATAAGTGAAATTAATAATAAGGATAATTGGAGTAATAAAGGGCAATTGCTGGGAGAAGTTAATGAGAATTGAAATGAGCCATCCTGAAGGGTCATAGCAACCTGACTCAAAGGAGAGAGAGTGAGGGAGGGGGACCTGATGATGATGATGATGATGATGGTGATGATGCCTGGTGAAGAGCAGAGCAGAGCAGGGGAAATTACAGCGGGTCTTGGCTGATCCTTATCACTCACAGTAACAGGATATAGGCCAGGGTTGATGTATGACATACAATATTATGTTTTCCCCGGCTTGATGCCACCTGCATTCATGCATTATGTGTGTCTGCTGGAGGGGGGGAGATGCAGTGTGTGTGTGTGTGTGTGTGTGTGTGTGTGTGTGTGTGTGTGAGGGGGGCGGGGGGTCACATATATTTGTGCATGTGCATTTGTGTGACATGCATGCTCAGTTTACATATTGCTTTGCTTTGTTTTGTTGATCTTAATTTTTTTACATTTTCTTTTTTACTGCCTGTTTTTATCATTGCTGCAGCTCAGGGACTAAAAATTGCGCCCATGTCTTAAACATATCTTTAACCTCCATCCATCCCATCCAGCTGCCCCACCCCTGGATGCAATGGCTCCGGCCATATCAGTGGGAGATACTCACGACACAGAAGGTAGGGCAGATAAAAAAAAAAAAAAAAAAAAAAAAACACCCTGTGTCTGTCCTTCTCCGTCTGTCTGTCCGTCCTCCTCTCCACCCTGCAGCATCTGATTCGCGCTTTTAAAGGAATAGTTTGCCACTTATTCGGTGTCGTGCCGAGAGTTAGATGGAAAGATCAATACCACTTTCATATCTATGTATTAATCATGAAGGCACAGACAGCAGCTGGTTAGCGAGGCCGAGAATAAATACTGGAATCGGATGAAAGCGCAAGCCTGGCCACAAAATCCCCCTACTAGCACTTCTAACTTCTCATTCACACAAACAACAACAAATGTACAAATTTGGGGAGTTTTGATCTGGGCCAAGAACTCGTCCTACGTGGATCACACACATTAAACAATGGATATATAACATCTAAATTCATGAGCTGTAAAGGTGCAGGTTGGCTTATTTTGTTCTCTTCAGACTAGTCAGTTTTTCCAGTTGTTACACTGAGCTAAGCTGAGCGTCTACTGGTTGTAGCTTCACATTTATTATACAAACAGGAGTAAGAGGCTCGCATCGATTCTTTTTGTGCAATGCAGTCGAGATGTTTAAGTTTAAAATGTGATAATATCGTGACAGCCCATTCCTTAAAGTTGTCATGTAAAAACTCCTTTAATGGTGTGATTCTGAAGCACAACTTACGCAAGAGTAAAATCTGATGAATTTAGATCGAAATCAAAAGAAATCAAAGTCTTGTTCAACAAAGGAGGGATTTCTTCCCCTTTGTCCTAACAGCTTTTACATTTTTTTAGGATGAATTTACAAGAAAAAAAAAAAGCAAAGATTGGAGGAAAGTCTTGAAAAATGAATAATTGTTTGCTTTCTCTTGCTTAAAGCCCTCATCAACACTCACCATTCACAATTTGGGTTGAGTAAAAATATTGCTGCCGTATTTTGTTCTGTTAAACATTTTTATCATATGATCTTTAGAAAATTACAAAGCTACAATAACAGCGGCAGCAGCGATCGCTACCTACATTATAGTTTTAATCCTTTTCCGTGAAAACCTGAAACCTTAAACCCTTATAGAAGTGACATAAACATAAAACAATGTATTTTAGAGCTTCTGAAAACAACAAGCTTTTGGTTTTCTCCTTTTTCTAAATGTAAATTGTAGTTGTAGATGATTTGAATAAGGTTTAAAGATACCGGCCAAACCAGACTGCACATTCATTATATCATTTTGAATAATCACATCGCCTCTAAATCTGAACCTCAGTAATAAACTTTTCAGCGGCCTCCAGTGAAATGTGATTTCTTCACGTGTTTTTCCCGCTTCGTTCTCCCTCCCTCCCCCCCGGTCTGTGTCGTCGGCCTCGGAGACCCGAGAGACTCGGGGCGGCTCACTGGCTCGTGACTCCTCTTTATTGAGGGGCAGATATTAGCTATCTGTTTACATGTGTATTCGTTCAGCAGGCAATTTCAGATGCACTTTGTTTATAGATCGTCCCTCGGTCTCCCTCGGCGTCTCCCAGGTGAGAGTAAGAGGGAGTTTATTGGATTTCACCCTCCGCTGCCTCGCCCGCCCGCCCGCCCGCCTCACCATACAACTTGTTCATTAAACGTTCCACTCAATTGGCTGAGATTGGCTGTGATGCGTGGGTGAGCGAGCATGGCGCCCCCCTCAGGCCACATGTGCTGCTCCATCCGTCTTCATGTCAAAACACACCCTCCATCTTTCCACCTCTGGACTGGGTGAGGTGCATGGGGTTTTATTGTTAGAGTGTGTTACTGATCACAACCCAGCTTAATATTCATGATTCTGTCCTCTCTCCTCCTTCTCTTTCTTCCAATTAAGCATTTTGGGTTGCCCCATAGCGAGAAAGCGCCGCCTCGAGGAAGCAGAGGCTGAGCAGGAGCAAGAGCAGGAAACAGAGCGGCCATCTTCCAAGAGGAAGTCCCACCCCCTGAAACTGGCGCTGGACGAGGGCTTCAGCGCAGAGAGCGACGCCAGCAGCGAGGCCGAGGGAGAGAAGGATGGAGAGAAAGCAGAGGAGGCCAAGGACGTGGAAGAAGAGGAGGAGGAGGAGGAGGAGGAGGCAGGTGTAGAGGAGGAGACTGAGGAGATGACAGAAGAGCTCACGCGGGACGGACAGACGAACGGACAAGAGGAAGAGCCACAGCAGAAGGAAGAGGAAGAGACATATCAGGAGGACAAATTCAAAGCTGCTGAAGGTAATGCTGAAATTGTGAATACTTCTCGAAGAAATGTAGAAAATTTAAAATATTTGGAATCATGAATTGAACAAAATGAGGCATTCAGAGTCATCACCTTGAGTTCCAGGTAGCATTACAGTGGTACTTCACTGATTTAGTATTGCAGTTTGTATGGCCAGATCCTCCCTGCTTTCTTAGCACACACTTCTTTCAAAAACCACCTCTTTCAAAAAAATTTTATCTCTCAAGCCCAAGCCAAGATAAACGCTGATGATGTCACAGTGATGTCATCAGGGTTATCCTGGCTTGGACTTGTGATATAATTTAAAAAAAATAAAATTCCAATCTTGTTTTTGGAACTTGGAACACAAAACATTTTTTCTCTGGCTGAGTCTTACTGCTGAGTGTAAAACTCAGTGAACTATAGTGAGAAAAATACACATTTTCATAAAGTTTCCTTTGATTAACAATTCAGTTTCGGTTTTCCTTTAATCACCATGCCTGACTCAACATAGTCTTTCATTTGTGAAACTTTTCGCGGATGGCATATGACTTAAAAATGGCCACTCCTGCATGAATGTCTTAATCCAGGGCACAAAATTCCCTGAGCGCATCACTTGCAGTACAGTTAGCATTTAGCAAAGTGTAGCTAAGTGCATGGCAGATGTGAAGGCAGAGTAAATAAATGATATCATACGACAAAATAAACATCACAAAAAGTCCCTTCATCAGACACTGATGCTGCAGAGCTGGCGAGCTGCAATGCTTCCTAATGACCAGCAGGGGTTTCAAGGATTTTGTGTTTGCGTTTCTGCATCTGAAAGCTACTTTGCATCTACAGATTCGTCATAGCAGGTTATTTGTATTTCTTTGTGAGTTCATAGTGAGTGACTTAGCGGGCAGCAGGTAATGACAAAGATACTGCTGACAACAGCTTGAGCTCACTGCATGACTCAGTGTTTCCTCTGTGTCACTGCTCTGACCTCCTCATCTTTGTTTCCACAGAGGAGTGTGTGATCGTCGAGCCCGAGCTCAGAGCGGCGTCACCTGCTGCCGAAGAGTGTCGGTCTCCCACGCAGAGCGCCGAGGAGGTGGCCAACTCTCTCCTCCACCTGGGACGACTCTCCGGCAACGACGCTCCAAGTGGGGCCACGCAGACAACTGTTGTGATGGAGGAGGAGGAGGACGTCAGCGAGGCAACCGAACGAGGCGAAGAAATAAAGGACGAGAAGGACGGAGACATGAACGAGGAGGGAGACGGAGAGGAGGAGGAGGAGGCGGCACACAGAGCACCGGAGGAGTCATCTGTTCTGCAGGAGGAGGCAGCAGATGTGGAGGATGAGCAAGGGGAGCGTGAAGACATGAGCAACCACGTGAGCCGAGAGCATCTGACCGACAACGTCCACCGCGAACAGATCGAAGGCGAAGAGGATGCAGACGAGGAGGAAGAGATGGCGGGGCAGCACAGGCGGGACGCTCCAGCAGAAGATGAGGAGGATGAGGAGAGAGGCGAGGAAGAGCACAGGAACCACGTTCTGCCCATTCCCGATGCGCCAACCGCCGTCCGCACCATCACCAGCACCGCAGCAGCTCAGGGAACACACATCACGGCTGAAGACCACAGGGCCAGTCCGCCGGAGGACTACAACTCACACAGGGCGAGTCCCCTCGACAACTACAGCGCCAACAGAGCCAGTTCACTCGACAAATATGACTGTCACAGGCCTAGTTCACATATACACTACAAGGCCAGCCCTCCTTTAAGCTACAGCTCCCACAGGGCCAGCCCACTGGAGGACTACTTCCCCATCCCCAGAGACGAGAACTACAAAATCCACAAGGCCTCGTCCTCGGCCTCGCCCGACATCATCGAGGTCCGGTCAGATAAGTCAGAGGACAAAGACTTTGACGACGTGGACGGAGACGACGAGCACGACGACGAAGACAGCTTGTCGCAGCGCTCCACTGTCACGGACGAGTCGGAGATGTTCGACATGACCCGAGGGAACCTGGGCCTGCTGGAACAAGCCATCGCCCTGAAGGCGGAGCAGGTGAAGCCAGCTGGGCCCCGAGAGCTGCTCCGTGCCCCAGATATCCACCACCAGCGATACTTCACTCTGGAGGACAGGCCCAAGCACCTGGACGTCATCCGCAAGAGCTATTTCAGCAAAGGTAGGACAGAGTGGAGAAACAAAAAGCTACAACGTGTACTGAGATGTGAAAGTTGCTTCAAGTCGGCGGCACATTTAGTCCTCTTTTGTTATTTTAGTTTTTTTGGGCCAGGGCCAGGGCTATAAACAGTCATGCCTGTTAACCATTGGTCGGCTGTGTGCCACGGCATCCTGTACTCATTTAAAATTGAAAGCTCTTGTTTCAAATTAAAAGCCCTCTTACGTTTCACACACGGTCCAGCCATATACTCGGTTTTTGACCTCGTCTTTTTGAAGCTATGTTAGCGTCACATTGTGGTGCAGCTCAGTGTTTTCAACTTTGCCACATGTATTGGTTTTAAGACCCTTTTAACCCCAATTAGCTGATGAATGGGCAGCAGCAGTGTGTCATCTAGCCAAAGGGTCTATCTGCCTTTTTCATTGAAAATAGTTGCACAGCTACATCTAAGTCTTGATAATCACTTGCCATAATCCTTTTTCTTTTATTGTGTGTTGGAGACAAATCTTGAGGAGAAAACAACAAGCAGTAAAAGAAAAACTGAATTAGTTTGACTGGTATCGCTCTCATGTTTGTGCACTAAAACGTGAGGCCAGATCCCAGAGGTGATTAATTTTGCTTAGCTTTACAAACTGGAATCAGGGAAAATCAGCATACCTGGCTCCATCCAAGGCTAAAAAAAGAGCTCTCAAATTAACATTTTACATCTTGTTTGCAAGGATGTTGTGTCTTTTTGTTTTCTGTTAAATTACAGGGGCACAGTCGTGAGGCGAGCGTGCGTGGCTGCACAAATGTGAATGTGCACAGGTTAATTTGTGGCTTTGTTTTTTAAGGTCGCAAGTGTACCATCAGTAGCCAGTCATGTATATTACCATCGCTTTGATTTTATAAAGTCAACAATATAATCATGCTATTTTCAGCGTTTCTATTGGATTACTCATCTAAAGTGTTATTGTAACAAAAGGTTCCTGCAAATGTTTCACAATAAAAGCCTAGTTAAGAAATGCAGGGCTTTTAATTTGAAACAAATACAGGAAGTGTTGGTTTTATATTAATAGTCATGCATAAATGTTAGCAGGGCAAACGGAAGTTGAATCAAGAGAACTGTGAACATTTTATTTCCTCACTTCGTCGGGGATGAAGGATCAAATTCATCTAACGACCTGCAAAAAAAAAAAAAAGGTTTTCACACCGTAAACACATGAATGGAAAGCAGTCAACAGTTGGACAATTGTTAGCGAGTGTACAGAAAACCAAACCAGCGCAAGTTCATGTGCCGAACCTGATGTTGGTAGCAGAGTGTGCAAATACAGACACGGCACCAAATAAACAACGATGAGTCACGCAGGTCTGTTGAGATCCTCCCCTCTCTGTTGAAATGGGGGTGAAGTGGTTCCAGCTGAGTAGACTTTCATGAAGAGCAGGGAGGAAGTGCTCGGAGAGAGAGCGGGTGGGTGGGTGGGGGGGGAGTGTAGCGAGCGAGAGAGAGAGAGAGACCACAACATATCAAGAGAGTAGGAGGAGGAGTGCAGGTTGTTTCACGGTCAGCGCTGGAGTGTTTGTTTACGTGCTGCATGTGTTCGGGCCTTGTGTTTCACTGTTGGCACGCCGCCCACTTGTCATGCTCCTCACAGTATAGCGGCGGTGTGATTACATGCCTGGTAGTGGTGCCCTCTCCTTGGCCTCAGCTCCCTCCTGTGGTGACGTTCCTGTTCTGCTCTGCACTAATTAGGAGATGCATGTCTCGTTAACATTCAATTTGAAGGCCAATAGAGCATCACGCCATCCTCTTGCTCCTTTTTCTTCTCTCCGGTGCCACCGTTACCGGCCGGCATACCTACAGCAGCAGTCGGCAGGATCGGACGTCTTACGTGTAAATATATAAATTATATAGTGGTGTGATTTCCTCCTGATGTATTTTCAGGTTTTGTTTAATTCGAGATCCAAACTTTGAAAATGTCAGAAAATGTTGAAAATGTTGCAGGGGAATGAAATGATGAAACTCTACGGCATAAGTAGGTCGACTTTGTTCGGGGGAACTTTGAAAAGCCTCTAGTCTTAAATTAGTTTGATAGTATTTTATCCTTAAAAGCATTTACAGAAACACACAAATCACATTTAGACTAATGCGTAACACACCTTATGCATTTACAGAGATACATAAGACATGAGGAGGGGATGCAGATGGTGTTGCTTTTGTACAGTTGTCTGAAATATGTCTGGATTTCATGCTCAGCCGAGCAGACCGTCTGATGGCATTAACCACTTGCTTTTGTCCTCCTTATTCATCCCACCTTCTCCTCTTCGCTCGTCTTCCTCTTCTCCTGCTTCCCTCTTCTACCTTCCTTCCTGTCTCTTATCCAGAGAGCAGCAGGCCAGAGAAGAGAGAGATCAAGTGTCCCACACCGGGGTGTGACGGGACAGGCCACGTGACCGGTCTTTATCCCCACCACCGCAGCCTGTCAGGCTGTCCACACAAGGACAGGATCCCCCCGGAGAGTGAGTTCTTTCAGCTGCTGAAAATATGGAGAGAAGAAAAATGAAAAGCAACAGAAGCCAAGCTCTTCAAATGCTGAAACACCAGTTAGATTGTGACATCATGACATCATGAGGTTTTCTCGGGTTCATGTTCTGATTCACGCTGATGAATGCTATAAATGCATTGCAAAAGACATCAAAGCAGCTTACCGAAAATGTAAGAGCGTGTGCAACCTGAAATTCTCAGCAAAACGTGAAATAGAAACGCCCGACCGCCACAGCAAAATGTGAGATAGCCACGCTTTGGGCTGTCGAGGCGTGACAGTTACACGTTTTCCCGTAGTGGACCAAAATAAAACCTACTGCATGTTTTAAACCATGTGATTTACAAAAATCACATGGTTGTCCAAAAGGAAAACAAAACTATATGCAAAGACACATGGTTGGGGTTATTAAATGAAAATAACCGGGATTAATGCAACCAACTAACCCTGCAACCTCCTAATACTGTGGAAAAATGTCCTTTGTACCTGGTCTCAATACCTCTGTAGTGGTTCCTTGGTCACATGTTAGTTTACATGTGCCGTTAGTTAACGTAAGTTTCATGCTTACTAAACGTGTAACTGTCACGCCTGGACAGCCCTAAGCGTAGCTATCTCATGTTTTTCTGTAGTGGACAGGCGTGTCTATTTCGCGCTTTTCACATTTTTAGCAGCATTAATTAAAAAAAAATAGACAGTAGAAGGAAATTTGACTATTTTCTCATGTTTTCCACAGTTCAGGGGATGGAAAAAAAATATTACAAAGATAAAAAGAAAGTGAGTGTTGTTACAATTTAATTGTGGATTTTCTCTGATCGTGTGATTGTGTGTCTTCTCCTCAGTTCTGGCCATGCATGAAAATGTGCTGAAGTGTCCAACTCCCGGCTGCACCGGTCAGGGCCACGTTAACAGCAACCGCAACACGCACCGCAGGTATGTTCGCACGCACATCACAGCATCGGATCCGTGTACATCTTTATCGTTTCAGTGTGTGTCTTTCTGCAGGTGAGAGCCGCATGCACAGGGCGTGCCTTTCCCTTTGTGTATTTGCAAGCTCATATATTCATGGATGCGGGACAGCAAATGTGTCAGCGCACATCAGTGTGATGCAGATGTACACGGTCAGCAGCGTGCCCCCCTTTTAATATTCATCTCCCTGCCCCTCCTCCACCCCTCCAGTCTTTCTGGTTGCCCCATCGCTGCTGCAGAGAAGCTGTCCAAGGGCCTCGATAAGCAGCATCTCTCTCCACCAGGCAGCGAGCACCTCAAAGGAAGTCCCAACGACCGAGTGCTGAGGTGGGTCATCAAAAAACAGCCAAACATTACTTCTATCATTTAAATGGTTCTTTGTACATGTCTGCCTCATATAAAGCCCCGAGGTTAACAAAAGGCAGTGAAATGAGTCAAAAATATATCTGAATGCATTAAATAATAACAATGTTTATTAAAAAATTCAACGGCAGTGGAAAAAAATAATAAAAGGCTTTCTGAAGCTCAAATCAGTCGATAAAAAGTAGAAAAGATGGTGTTTTTAAGTGAAAGGCTTTTTAATATTAACTCAAATGAACCCTTTTGTCTCATTAGCCTTTTATATATCTATATAAAATGATCTTCCATTATCTGCCTGCACTGTAAGTTACTTGACTGCTTTAATAAAGGAAGTAACTTTATTATTTTTATTAATAATTTCATATCATTAAAAGATATGAAGAAACTTGGATTGGCACTCTTAATACACTCAATGTCTTTTTTTAAGGGGATGTCTGTTATTTTTCCACAATCACATTCGAAATAAATGTTTGGCTACTTGGATTTTCAGGTTAGGAGGCAGTCTGACGTTACATCGCATTATGATTTAAGAATGAAGATAATGCAAAGTGACTGGTGGGAAAAACAGGGAATAAATGATTAAAAGTGTTGCTAAGCTCAAAACATAAATGTATCGGACATAAAGAACATATTAAGTTTTCTCTTTTTTACCAGTTAATTGGAAATCCAAAATCTTTTTGATTTCTTTTGATCAACAGTATAATATATTCTGTTATATTTTGCCTTTAGTTTCCCTTCCTAGATTAGATGTTGAGTGGCAGGAGCAGTAGTAGCCTGGACACGGTGACCTTTTTACCTACATAAAAGACGTCCCCTCCGGTCCGAGCCCCCCACAGCTGAGCCTTCGTCAAGGTTAGCTGCTTTACGACCACGCCTCACTGACAGCACAGAGACAATCCTGACCTTGGCGACTGAGAAGTAGAACTGGCCTGTGAATGGCTCAATAATAACAAGGAAGTCTTGAAGCATCCAGCCTGGCAGGCTAATCATTACTGTCACCTCAAACGCTAAGATCTCTTTATCTCTATTCATCTCCTCCAACCGGCCCGGCACCGTGACCACGGCCAAAAGAATGATAATTAACACAAACCAGACACTGGTATTATGCTAAGTCCGCGCTCTTCCTCATTGGTATTTTAATTAATAATGCAGCCGATAAGCTAATTATGCAAGTTATAGGGGCATTGCGGGGGGATAGGAAAAAATAATTGCTTTCCTGGAGGAAAGCCTCATCAGTGGTCGGACAAAGCATCGAGGATTAATACATAATAAGGCTTGCTTTGTTTTTCCTCCTCAGATTGTTATTCAAATGAGTTCGGTTGTCTGTTATATGTGGAGCTGAAAAATTCATCATGCAATCCAAGTTGAAATAATAAAAAGGGAAAAGGATCCCGTGTGATCAGCGGTAGAAAGGTTTTTTTTCCACTGTCATGAAACTCCTCCTTTAAACGGGCTCTGCTGCTCCACACATGTAATATTGGTGCGCTGCTGCGTGACGGCCGTGTGACTACAGGCCAGGTCATGTAGCTGATTAACAAGCGTCTGGTCGGACACCGGAGGATGCGAGATGGGCGTGCAGTGGTACGGGGGGTGGGGGGGGAGTGTAGGGCCTGGAGATATGGAGGGAAGGGGGGTTGCAAAAAGAAAAGATGAGGAAGGTCACTCCACTCCTCCTCCGTCTGATCCCCCACACCCACCCTACCTCGCTCCACCCTCCTTTTCTCTTCCACCACTCCCCCTTCTTTCTCTTCTCCTCCTCCTCCTACTCTTCACCCCCCACCCCGCCACCCCCACCCCTTTGCCTCTCCCTGGTCTATCAGTGGATTTACACCAACAGGTCTGACAAAGGCCCAGGCTCTCCAGGAAAACGAGAGGGCTTAAAGCTCATAAATTCCATGCTGTACAACATGCAAATGTGCCCTCTGCTGATAAGAGAGCTTTTAATCCTGCTGCACTCCTGCTAAGTACACCGTTGCCCCTATCTTTGCTCTCTCTATTTCACTCCACCTCTTTCTCTCATTCCTTTACTCTTTTTTTTTTCCCCTCTCTGTTTGTTTTCTGTCTCTTTATTGCATCAATCCCCTTTTTATTTCTCATCTTCCCTCATCTGCTCTGTTCCACTTTTCTGCTTAATTTGATCTTTAATCCGCCACCTTGACGTCCTCTCCCTCTCCTACACCCCCTCTCCCCCCCACCCCTTCTCCACAGGCCCATGTGCTTTGTGAAGCAGCTGGAGGTGCCCCCGTATGGCAGCTACAGGCCCAACATGGGGCCCTCCACGCCCCGTGCCAACCTGGCCAAGGAGCTGGAGAAGTATTCCAAGGTGTCTTTCGACTACGCGAGCTTCGACGCCCAAGTGTTCGGGAACCGCTTGCTTGTTCCAAAGATGCCCACCAGCGAAACCTCACCCAAAGCCTTCAAAAGTAAGAGAGGATCATGGATATTTGTGTCGTATTTTTTTTTTCGATTTTTCATTTTAAAACCAGTGTAATAACAACTAGTTGTGGTTTTACGGAGAGCTTTGTTGTCTTAGCTGAAAGTAGTGACTTCTCAAGAATGTGTGATGTAACGTTAGTTAGGGAGCTTTAGAGCTGTTGCTTGGTGATATAGTTAAAATGTGAACTATTCCTTTTAAAGTCCAGCTATCATTTTCCTACCTTCAGGTCTTTCACGTTTTAAGCCTTTTTTCCTCTGTTTACCTGTGTAGTATCAGTTATTATGAATTACTTGAACAGACTAACCGGGCTTAAATTGGGATTTATTTTTTTTCTTCTCCTATAGCCAAGCCCTCATTCCCCAAGTCATCGTCGCCCAGCCTCAGTCTCCACGGTTACGGGAAGAGCTCCTCCTTGGCCTACGACTACTCGCACGACGCTGAAGCTGCTCACATGGCTGCCACCGCCATCCTCAACCTGTCCACTCGCTGCTGGGAGAAACCCGAAAACCTCAGCACCAAACCCCAAAACAAGGTAAACCGACAGCAGTTTCATCTGCATTCTTCAAGGAATACGGCACAATAAATCAATTCAGCATCAGTCTCAGCTGATCAAAAATGAAATTGATTTAAAATGGGTCAGATGTGGATGGTTTTATTGTAAAGTGTTGCCTTGTTCCTCTCTTCGTAGCAGTCTGAGAAAGAGATTATTAGCTGATTGTAGTGCAGATGAAACATCGCAGGCCACAGCTGGTGAGATGAGAGGGGAGAGCAGTGGGTATGCCTCCTCCTCTCCTCTCCTCTCCTCTCCTCTCCTCTCCTCTCCTCTCCTCTCCTCTCCTCTCCTCTCTTCTCGCTCTTTTCTTTTTTCTTTCCCCATCAACTCTGCATGAATACATCATCAGGATGCATTGGCTTACAGCAACAGGATGGTGTTGAGATTCAGTTGCATCACCTCTCCCATCCTTTCATCGTTTCATCCCTCCATCCCACACACTTTTCATGTTGTTATTGAATTTGGCTGACTGCCAGTTCCCTGGATTACTTTTCCACCAGGTAGCCTTTTTTCATTATCTGCCGGACGGATCTCCCACTCTCTTTCTCCACCCCCGCCACTCTTTCTTTCATTTTCTTTTCACATCTCCTTTCACTATCTTTTATCGTGGTCTCTTCCTCCCGATGTAAGTCTCACTGCTCCTCTATCTGTCTCCATCCATACCTCTCTATTTCTCCATCTTTCCCCTCTCTGTGCACAGGAGGTGTAATTGGAGCACCACTTTCCCCCATATTGTGATTTTTAAAAGCCTTTTTGCCTCACAGAGGAGAGAAAGTGACTGCTTCATCATTTTTCGATTTCCTGACATGGTTTTAGGAAGATAAAAAGTGGAAATGAATGTCTCTGGCAGCAAATCAGAGCAAGGTGTTGTTCAGCGAGGCACCAATCCAAGAGCAGGCCTTCGCTGCGCAGATCAGCTGGGGACTGATCTGGAATCAGAGTTGGAGCCAGTTGAAATCCAATATTGAAACACTGGAACACTGAGCTCATCAACCTGGGACATTTCTGGGAACTGTTCCCGTTTTCCCTTCCTCCTCTGCGTACCCTTTGATTTTTCTGGCCCTTGACCAACGCATATGAGCGCCATTTTACATGAATGCACAAAACATGCCCCCCCCCTCTCCTTTTTTTTTTTTTCTTTTTTTTTCACCTGCCAGCACTATAATAAAGCATGGAGAGATGAGGCATGGTGTTGGCGCTGTTGGCACCAGAGCACATTAGATATCATGACTAACATTCTTAAGCGATAAAGGTAGTGTTCAGAACTCGAGTGTGCAGAAAAAGTGCATCACAGCTGCTGTGCGACGCTATAAATGTTTGTTTGGAACAAGCTGGAGGGCAATTTTACAAAGAGGTGGAGAGGGATGGAAGGAATCAATCATTTCACCACATCAAAGTTCAGTTTGTGTTAGTAGGTTATTATCCTGGAAAAATGTAGGTATGTTAATATCTGAATCTGCTCAACAGGATTATAAATATACTCACAATCATCAACGAGACTGCCTTTCATACACACTGAAGTGTATTAGAGAGTCTGCATTAGCAATTTATAGCTCTTTTCCTCCATTAGTTACCAACTATGCATGGCACCTTTAAGTCTTTAGCATGAAATAACTAAATCTCTTAAATGTAGAGTTGACTCTATAAAAGATCCAAAACCAACTCGATTGAAAAAAGTAAATATAATGACACGGTAATTACCTCCGCTTTTATTTAGCTTAGCGAGGCTACACACACACACACACTACCTACGTAGCCAGCCAGGTTGAGCTTGGAGTTGTCTTCAGCATTGAAATGCAAAGTTGACGTCACAATGCGTTGAATTTTGGGTAACGTGCCATGTTTAAAGATGGCACGTTAGAGCAGGGACTCACACAGTGGAGGTAGAACCTGTAAAATCAAGTCTCCATCCATTTTAACTTGACATCACCAAATAACAACCATATCTGACCACTGCTAGTGGGAAAACCGACGATTTCCTCCAAGGTCTGAGGTTATGGCGAATCGTTTTTATTAATAATGGGACTGATTGAACCCACTGCCTTTTACTCAATAAAATAATCACATGGCTGAATAATGTTGAAAGTTTCTCACAAGATGGCGCTCAGTTCGGTGTTCCGCTCAGTGCTTCAGAGAAAGACACATGGCTCAGGTGTTGCGTTCACTGGCCCACAGGAGCTGTTGTTGAGCTTAACAGTGTAAAGTGAAGGGCAGGTAAACAAGCAGATTCTGAAAATGCAAATTTCCTCCTAAGAACTCCTAATATAGACACTTAATAAAAATGGGTATAATAAATAATGAATGTATTTCATAATGATTTTATGTATTCATGTGTTTATTTATTTTTAAATTCTTGAGTTTTAAGAAGTGAGTTGGTTCATCCAGCCGATGACGCCTCCTGAGCTCTGAACTCCCGATGCTTTCTCTCCAGGAAATGGGCATTGAGGTGGACGAGAACGGCACCCTGGACCTGAGTATGAAGAAGCCCATTAAGCGAGAAGGCAGCCTGTCCGGCACCAGCCCCGGGGTTCGGTCCCCAGACCCTTCTTCCTCCTCCTCTTCCTCACTCCATCACAGTGGAAGCAGCGGGATGACGTCACCGAACTTACTCGCCTACAAGCAGGAGGATTGGGAGGGACCTCTAGACTACACTAAACCCAACCGCCAAAGGGAGGAGGAAATGGACGAGGTCAGTGCAATCAGACGGAGCAAAAGTACCAGCTGCAAACACGCAGTTCTTCCTGGGACGTTTTCACAGAGGAGATATTGCAACATAAATAACAACAGACAAAATCCCACCCGAAGCCTTTTGAATGAAAATGCTTAATTATTTACATCACTTTGTCTTTGTCTAATCCCCTTTCCTTATTTCCTGTCCCCTTTTCCTCTTTCTATTATTTATTTCAGTGAAATGTGAGAGTTACTGTACAGTTAAAACATTGCACTGTGTAACAGAGGTGGTGTGTCAGGTGCATTGCACCATCCTGGATTTGGCATATGCTAATTTCACTCCTTTGAACTTTTTCAAAAGAAATATAAAGGGCCTTGAATGTTAATTTTTTATGAGGACATTCTGCATTTGGAAACATCACTTGTCTACAAAAGAATAAACGGGGACTGGGTGCACATGCTGTTTTGCAAAGTTTCTTTGCTTGTTTACAAATATGCAAACTACTGCGAGAAAGCCATCATTCAAAAGAAAGGCCTCAAAAGCAATCAATCCACGCAGCAACAGGCTGGAACTATCTAAATAATAAAAGGACCGCGGTGGAATTAACCAGAGCGTCCATTCATTTTCAGATGGAGCACACCGGCCAGTCGTACGTCTCCTCCGACCCGGAGGACTGCGACATGATGCAGGACTGTCTGGAGGAGAGGAAGTACCCCGGAGAGGTCACGACCCCGAGCTTCAAAGTCAAGTTTCAGCCCAAGGATAGCAAGAAGGAGCTGCTCTCGTAAGTGACAAGACAAAGTGTCTTTGTTTGTTTCAGACCAACACAGTTTTCCTTTTCCATGGTTTTTTTTTAACTTGTACATGTACTTGCACTCATGAGGCTAAAATTAGGCTACTTGCAATTTGAAAGATTGATATTGTGAATATCGGTCGGCTCAATCTGCACACAAGCAGATCTGCTTCCTCTGCAGGGAAGTCTTACCTCCTACTTCCTGGCAAACTCACCGTTATAACTGCAAACACACCTGTCTCTTAAAGGGAGAATGGGCGATGACACCGTGGTTGGTTTATATTATGTTACACCCAAAACACACCAATGATTAATGAGGGCCCGAGCACCGAGTGGTGTGAAGGCTCTATTGTAATGCAAGGAATTATTATTATTATTTATTTATCTTCTCTGAAAAGAATCGGCTTTTTTTGCGGCTTGAACATACAGTATGTAAAAACACACCCGTCAGTTGTGGTAAAAAAAATCTTTTACCACGACTGACGGGTGTCGTGAAGGGGCGTGGCCAAATGGCTCGCTAGTCAAGAAAAATTACAACCCGTTTGAAACATGCAGCTTACTTTGTGCTGATATTATCTGATGGTAAACCAGCAAAAGTGGATCTTAACAGGGCTTAAGTGTGTTTACACTACAAGCTTTAGGCCATATGCTTAGATGGTTAGAATAAAGCATCTGCTTCCATCTTGTTCATGTAGGATGTTCAGCAGGTTTTCTAACTCTCTCTTCCCCTCCGTGTATCTCCTGCTCCTGTGCAGGTGTCCTACACCTGGCTGTGACGGCAGCGGTCACATCACTGGAAACTATGCGTCCCACCGCAGGTATGCACAGCTGCAGAACTATTTGGGTGATACGACATGCCCGTGCTCTATTTATAAGCCCTTCAATGAAATGTTAGCTCCGCTGAGACTCTTCCTCGGCTGCCCACTCCGAGCCGGAGTCTAAAGCAGGCGCACCAAGACTAATTCAAATATTTTATTTGATCCTGACATGCCAGAGGCAATAATGTAGTGTGAGCCCGGGAAGCAAAGACAGTCATTGACTTTGATATGCATCAGTAATTTACTTCTTGCTGTCTGTCCTCTTCTTCCTAAATGACCTTGGTATGCCTTGCATTCTTGATTTCCCTTCACTCACGTCTTTCTCCTCTCTCCTTTCAATCCCCTCACACCCCTCGCTTCCCTCGTCCCCCCTTTTTTTTTTCCGTCCTTCTCTTCCTCTGCCCGTCCTTTGCTCTTTCTCCTTTCTCTCTTTCTCTCTCAGTCTGTCTGGGTGTCCTCTCGCTGATAAGAGCCTTCGGTCCCTCATGGCGGCCCACACCCCTGAACTCAAGTATGTCTGCTCTACACCTTCATTGCCTTTTCGCTGCCACTTCAGCGCGCTGTTCCCGACACCGTCCGGCGCCACAGTGCTTCATTCTGCTGACATTAACTTATCTTTTGTTGCTGGCTGCTGCCTCTGCTGCTGCTGCATCTGTCATGGTGGTTTTTTTCTGCATCTGGCTTGGTCTACGCTTGCTTTCACTTCAATCAGTTCATGTAAATGTGAAATGAAACCGTTTTTCTGGAGTGTGCATAGCTCTTTACTAGAAGCTAGGCTTTTTCACAGCTCACTATAGACGGATACAGACAGTATTTAAATGGCAAAGAGCCTGAAAAGATTGGATTTTAAACAAATATGCATAAAAGTAGCTTAAAAAAATTAGCAGAATTAACCAGCTCCCCATTTCCTTCATTGCATAATTCCATTTTCATAACTACTGTTTACATGTTTTTTGTCGTTTTCGTCTGCTAAACATTAAAGATTGTGTTTCTCTTTTTCCCAGATGCCCGACTCCGGGATGTGACGGCTCGGGTCACATCACAGGAAACTACGCCTCTCACAGAAGGTAACAAAACACAACCGCATGCACAGACGCACACACACACACACACACACACACACACAGACACACACACACACATGAACACACATGCACACGGTCAGTCAGAGAGGCCTAGTGACAGTTCACAGTAGACTTAGACAGGATCCACATACTCACACATTTTCCACACCTTTTCATGATCCTATTTTCGGCCATATTAGGCATCTTTTTGTCATTTGGTTGAACAACCTCTGTAAAATTATTCTTCCTTCTAATGTTCTCTCCCTTTATCAAGCAATCACTTCACCAGAGCTTTTTTTTCAACCCTATGTTATCAACTCCGTACTTTCTGTTTTCAGTATCTCTGGGTGCCCGCGTGCCAAGAAAAGTGGAATTAAAACTCCTACCAAGGACAACCAGGAGGACTCCGAGCTTTTAAAGTTCGTACCGCTCAGAAAGCCATAATGTCTGCTATTAGCGTGACTGACGGTAAAAGTAAAATGCAATAAAAGAAAGACAGAGAGACAGAGAGAGAGAGAGAGAGAGAGAGAGAGAGCGAGAGAGCGAGGGAGAGGGAAGAAGGTCCCTGTGAATCACATGCAGAGGTAGTGACCTGCCCCCGTAATTTGATCAAACAGTAAGGCCCTTACTGATGAGAAAATACACTTACTGCAGATACTGATTCTGAATGGTAGACTATTGTAGAGTACATTGTCAGTACATCAGAAATACATGGGCTTCATATTGCATTTGCACACAAAACTGTTAATATGGCAGCATGTTGATAACAGTATGTGCTAAACCTTAATTAACAATATTATTCATGGTAATGATAATAATTATAATATGTCATACATAGATGTAAGAACTTGATGTAAATGAATTTAGGCCAGTAGAGAAAGTTTATACCTTTAAATTATTATTCAGATAATCTCAACTTTCTCTACAGTTGATGTTTTGGGGTTCTTCTCCTCTAACCCGTGTCCCTCCTCGCTCTCTTTACTTCTCTCCCCCGCTGCCTTGCTTCACCGCCTCTTCCTCTCTCTGTCCTGCTGCTCTCCTCTCCTTCATCTCCTTCATCTCCTTCATCTCCTTCCCTGCGCTCCCTGCAGATGCCCGGTGCCGGGCTGCGACAGCCTCGGTCACATCAGCGGCAAGTACGCCACGCACCGCAGCGCCTACGGGTGTCCGCTGGCGGCCCGCAGGCAGAAGGAGGGTCTCCTGAACGGCACGCCCTTCAACTGGAAGGCCTTCAAGACAGAGGGGCCCATCTGCCCCACCCCCGGTTGTGACGGCTCCGGACACGCCAACGGCAGCTTCCTCACACACCGCAGGTGAGCTGCACACCGACCGTTTAGTTTGAAATCAGTCCTTGGGTAGGCTGTGGGTCAGTTATGTTTCCATGTTTGGTCTGACAAGGAAACAACATCAGAAACAGGAAGTAGAGGTGTGGATTTGGGTCACATGACTTGGACTCTTTTGACATTTGAGCCATAAATTTGATTAACCCATAGAAGACTTTAGCATAAATTAGCAATCAGTAATTGTGCAGCCACTCAACAATAAGCACTGATCTAAATTGAATATTTAGATCTCTGTAGAGTTATTTTTCAAATGTGTTTCTAATGTTATTTAAAAAGAGATTCAAAATTGGATCAAGATTTTATAAACTGTTGTCAAATCCAAACCTTATCTCACAACTAACAGCTGATTATTTTGACTTTAATTGGTACTTGAAAGACATAACTACAAATATTAAAAGCAATCAGTATTTCTGTATTGGAGCTTACTCATTTACTGTGATTGTAACTCTGTTTAATTTTGAATCACAATAATTTTGTGAGTGGTGCATAATGACGTGAAGGACGTGAAAGGTCAGGACTTAATACTCAGAACTTAACACTTGTCCTTCATAACAATGACTTTTTCTTGCCTCTAAATTAATTAATTAACGAGTAGTTCAACATTTTGATAATTACATTTTTTTCTTGCCGATACTTCGGTGAAACTATTGTGCAATAAGGCGATGGTCGGTGCTCGCAACAGGAGATTTGCTATCTTATCTCATAGAGACTGGAGGAACAGAAAACATGAGCCTGGCTCATCAGTCTAAAGTTGAACAGTTTTCACCTCTAAAGCTCATTTATGAACATTTTGTGTCCTTGTTTTTGTTTTTCAGTTCAAAAGAAATGTTAAAAGAACCAGTTGTTGTTTAATTTGTCCTTGTATCTGACCAGTAAATAGTCAAAACATGTAAAACTCTATAAAAACAGAAAAACAACATGTTCATTAGTCTGTAGAGATGTTGGTGAGAGTATTTGTAATATTTGGACAGGGTCAGGCTTCCTTTTTCCGCAGTCCCCCCCCCCCAAATATTCAAGTAACAAGGAGAGAACATTCTTCTTTTGACTTATGGTTTCCTTAGTTGGGTTGACATTGGATTAAAAAAGAAATCTAATTCAAATAAATAACCATATTTCAAGAGGCCTTCATGAGCTGGTGCATTAACACACGCTCTTCTGCACCGCGTCCTGTATGTATTTGGATCTCTCAGACATTCAAGCAGCACAGTGACCTCCTCTGTGTGTCTCCAGTCTCTCAGGATGCCCCAGAGCCTTGTTCGCCAAGAAGAAGGCCAAGTTCCCTTCAGAGGACTACCTGAGCACCAAGTTCAGGGCCAGTGACGGTAAGTACGTCTGCAGGCTGGAAGAAACATACTTTTATTTATGGAGTACTTCAATGAAGAGGCTCTTTACACAACAAAGACATTAGAATATACAGTAAGAAATCCTTTTGTTGTACCACGGTTCGGTAAACCGGGAGCCCAGTTCAGGTACCGGAACGGTTGGGATTGATAGTATAACTCCAAATAAATACTTACAAATAAAACAGCAAAGCTAAAGATAAAATGGAAAATTCAGATGACAGCAAAACAGCTGCAGTACAGATACTAAGCTTCTCTTCTGTGTTTCTGGTTTCTGATTTAGTTTTGGACAACGATGAGGACATCAAGCAGCTCAACAAAGAGATTAACGACCTCAATGAATCCAACAACGAGATGGAGGCCGACATGGTCAACCTGCAGACTCAGGTGTGTGCCGCTGTTGTTGTTTTTTGTGGGCCTTACGGGATGGAAACGCTGGTGTGTTTTATTAAATCTAAAATCACATGTGAGACCGAAGGTCCTCCGTTCTGTCACCTGAGTCTGTTAAGCAGCATTTGATATATTGGTTTATTACATTATATTGTACTTCAGTACACTCGGGGGGTTTGTTGCTTTGTTGCTACTGGCTGTATTTACTGTAGTCTGAAGAGCAGAAGCTGGAGGCTGAACTTTAGATAAAAATGAAGCGGCATCATTCAGTCAGTTCACTCAGTTTATAAACGTTTCTACTCATGCTACTGTTACACTTATATATTGTAATATTTACCAAGTCACACTGGTTCATTTCAAAGGCTACGGCAGGTGTTATTCTATATTTTACTATTGTCAAGAAATTCTATTAAAAAAAGTACAAAACTATGTTCATACTCAGCCCCAAACCAAGAATTCAATTCAATTCACTGTTATTTTATTTATATAGCGCCAAATCAAAACAGGTTATTTCATGGCACTTAACACATCAAAGTCCTTACAGCAAGACTTTACAATATTATACAGAGAAACCCAACAATTCAACAATTCCCACATAAGACAGGAGGGAAAGAACTCCTCTTTAAGGGAGAAAAACCTCCAACAGAGGGAAGAAAAACTCCCTTTAACAGGAAGAAACCTCCAACAGAACCAGGCTCAGAGGTAGGCGGAGCTTCTACCTCGACCGGTTGGGGTGAGAGGAGAGCAGAGACAGAAAAGGACAGCATAGAGATACAAGACATGGACTGTTGGTTGTTGACAATCACAGAGCAGAGACATGCAGCTCCATGACGGGACGTCTGCAAAAGAAAGAACAGAAACATGTTGATTCAATATGTTTTTATTTATTTAAACAAAGCTGAATAATTTCATAAAGCAGGTGTACGCTGTAGCTTCATCAAAAATTCATAGAAAAGCTTCCCATGCACTGAAAAAAAAAAGAAGATGCAAAAAGAAGTTAATTTATTTTATGTGTAAAAAGTGACAAAATAAACATGTCATGTTTTGGTCAAAGGGCCATCGTCAGCACAAAGTGTAAATCTAGAAACACAAATAAATGATACAACCATTGAGGAAGACCAAGCAGGAGATGACAAGTGATGAGCATGAGGAGTCCTACATGAAGCCGTGAGCCACTGACCTGAGAGCACAAAATACAGGAAGTGCATTCATGTGTGTGCATCTCTGGTACATCAAATCTGATGAGCATTAAAACCTTTTTCTGAATGAAAATATTGGAGAGTTGTCTTTGAAAGAATTTAATTTGCACTTTTTTGTGTGTTTGTTGGTGAACACACTAAAATATGAATCATAAGAGTCTTTATAATGCACATATCCTGGTTTCTGGTTTCTTGTTAACAAGTGAACCAAACTGCAAGTTGACAAGTAAAATGTCTGACATTTTAATAAACACTTGGTCCAATCAGCTGTAATCAGAATACAAAGGAGGTTTAAATATGCTTTTATTCCTTTCAAGACAGTTATAGCACCTGTAAACTTCTAATTTCACATATTTGTAGCTGATAAATTGATAACTGTTTTGGTTAATGAATAATTTAGTTTCACATGTAAATAAATCATTAAACACCAGGAGGCGCTGCAGAAAGAGGTTAACAACAATTGACAACAACACAGTCTGGATGTGTCCACTCACCTAGAAGATCCACGTGCATTCATTTTGTACCTTTTTGTAATCTGCACAGAAGAACTGTGTTGAGAACGAATGGCCATCTGTAGGTTTCAGGAAGAAATAATGCGTTTGTTGGGGACTATTTTCAGCAGCGGATTAAACCGCATTTTAAGGCGTTAGTGAGTACTTCCAGCAGCAGGACTGTGTGTACGGCATCGGGTCAACAAAAATCGACATCGTGTGCGTGATCATGGTACTGAAGGAAGATGTTCACCACTGTCAGCCATGACACACTTGGATACACACTTAGAATCTGTAGTATGACAGAAAATACAGTTTTTATTTAATAATATCTTCAAATATGAACTTAACTTTGTGCCCTGGTTGAACCTCGTCTTTCGTGTGTTGCAGATCTCCTCCATGGAGAAGAACCTGAAGAGCATCGAGCACGAGAACAAGATGATCGAGGAGCAGAACGAGGCTCTGTTCATGGAGCTGTCTGGTCTGAGCCGCGCCCTCATCCGCAGCCTGGCTAACATCCGCCTGCCACACATGGTGAGTGGCTGTCCGCACGCACAAACACACGCACACACACAAACACACACAAACACACACTTCTTTGATTGATTAGACACATTTGTTTTGGAGGTGAATCTGGTGCATTGAAAGCACACGGCCCCTCGTTTGTCCTGCTCCTCTCAGCTGAGATTGGTTGTCGTTTGCACCACAGCAGGAGCCAATCACTGAGCAGAACTTCGACAGCTACGTGAGCACCCTGACTGATATGTACACCAACAAGGACTGCTTCCAGAGCCCCGAGAACAAGGCTCTGCTGGAGAGCATCAACAAAGCTGTGAAGGGCATCAAAGTCTGAGGCTCGGCACACAAAACGGAGCGAAAGCAAACTGTCCTGAAGTGCAGAGAGTGTGATGGAGATGGAGAGACGAAGGAGAGATGTTGAAATACTCTACAATATATTGAAATATGATTCAAAAACAAACAAAAAAAGGGAATTCAGGTTATTTAAATAAACGGCAACTTAAAAAGAATCAACCCAGGGAGCACTCTGTTGAAGAAAAGTGACGCGGACCAAAATCCACACCATGCTGCTGCTGGGATTCGGAGGAGGAAACAGATCCTTCAGTCAGGATGGATGGAAAAGAAGATTAATGTTACTACAAACTGTATCTGGGGGTTTTAATATGCTGTATGTTTACCTGTTGTCTCTTCTGTGTCCTTAACTGTTTTTGGAGAGGGTTTCATCGTTGCGCGGCCGATCGTTTTTTTTCGCGCTTCACTGCGGCTGAAACTCGGAGGAAGGGCGGGAACACTTGCAGGAAACCCGGAGACAGGAAGTGGAGGACGAGCCGGACTCCCGCCGCTGTCCCGTAGCATTCACTGTGGCGAGCGTGTGCGTTCACTAGCTCTGAAAAAAAGCCCTCTGATCCGCGACCACACACACACTCCAGCAATATGAAGCATGCACCAAACTGAATGTGTGTTTGCTTTGTGGTGTTACTGCAGCAAGGACATCACCGGAGGGAAAAGAAATCTTCACGCAAGGTCATGAGACAGATCCAGGAACAGCTGATATCATGTTTTAAAAAGCAGCAGTTTAACCCCCCCTTCCCCTCTTCTTTTTTTTTTTTCTTTTTTTTTAACTGAAATGATAATAGTAATAGTGTGCACACATTTCACATTCAGTTAGTCATATCAATAGTATTTATCAACATAGGACTTGCACTTCATTTCAATGAATAGTTTTGTGGTACAATAATTATTGTTATATATGAATTATTTAAACTTGTGAACTTTTAAATTGTAACTTATTGCCATTTATGTTATTGAGGTTTATTTATTTGAAGCAATCTATTTATTAACTTTGTTTTGTAAAACACACAAAAGAAATTGCATCTTTGCTGATGATCGTGGTCACAAAGCGATTTTCAGATGTCTTACGTCAATATTTTAAGAATCTACAGTATATAGATAACTGACAAGGCATATTTTGTTTTGGAGTACTTTTTAAAAGCCTTTTTAAGTGCAGATGTTTTATAACAACGACAATTTTTTTGATAATTTTACAACAACAACAACAAAAAAATATTTTTTTGGGGTTCTTCTTGTTTTCCTCCCGTTTGTTTGCGTTCTTTCTGTTCCTGCTACATTCAAACTCCCACTGCTGAGAAGAAAAACAAGAAAGTATGTATTTATTATTTATTTAATATGAAAGAAATTGACTGATATGGCTGTATATTTATTTTGTTATTTATGTGCGTGATGTGACGGTTGAGTCTGAGTAGTCTTAAAGCTCCACTGCTAATATTTAAATAAAGAAACAAAATCAATACAAATACTGTTTGATTGCTGAGGCGTATACCGCGGCATACCAGCAGCTGATTGTAAAAATAACCCAACAAAAGCAATCACTGTCCTGTTGCTATCCGGTCTCTGCCTGTTTGCTTTTGTCAGGTGAAAAAGATAAAACAATTGTTGGAAAATGTTACCTCTCCCAAGCGCTTTGTAGCGGCCAGCACTGGCTCACCCAGAACCTCTGTGATGTACCATGGCTGCTTAACGAATACTTTTTGATTCTCCTTTATTCTTGACATCAGTACAATGGTACATGTATGGAGCTCTATTCCAGCAGTGTTTTAGTCTGGATGTATGGGTCTAAAACACACACACACACACACACACACACACACACACACACACACACACACACACACACACACACACACACACACACACGCACAGCGACATATCCAACCCTCGAGGATACTGTAGGACGGCCTCCTTTGACGAACTTCTATCAGATAAACATACACACCCTTGTAGCCTTACTCTAGATTTTAATTTTTTGATGCACAAAGTGCCACTGACAAAAAAAAAAGGAAAAAAAAGAAGAAGAGAACTCACTTTCTTTCCTGATTCTTCACATTTCTGCAATGTAACAATGTCTGGTCCCGAGAAGACCACGGCATCGAGAGAGTGGTGATTGTTTCAGATGCCTTTATTTCTCTGCCAAGATGGCCATAAGTACACTATATATACATTCTGTATAAATAGATTTTAAAGATGCTATATATATGAATATAAACATACATATATTTTTCCAGTGTAATTGTTGACTTGCTCTTCTTCTTCTCTTGTATTACGTTATCAAAGGATCACTTGCTGTGTAGAAGAGATGTGAGGGGGCGTTATCAATAGGAGGCAGTTACACCTTATTGAATATCACTAAGACCTGCTCAACTGTGGCTTTAAACATACCATGCAGTCAAGCTGGAGGCAAAGTAGGCATTGTTGATGATACAGTACAATACTTTGGAAGTGTTCTCATAGGGTTCCTTTTGTTTTCTTTCCTTTACTTGTCTGTCCTTGATCCAGAAATGTCAAAAAAACACCTACTGTATGTTGTACTACTGAATCTGAGAAATGACTGTCAATTTGAAACTAGATGGTTGGCTCTTTGTTCCTAAGTGTCATGTGAGTTCATGTATAGTAAAAAAAAAAAAAAAAAAAAAACCAACAAAAAAAAAAAAGATATTGATGCCTCTGAATAATGTTCTGCACATAGTGTTAGCGGCATTGTGCAGTTATTGTATTCTTAATGGTGAAGGCCTGCTCGCTGTGAGCTCTCTAATGTCCAAACAAGCAAGTAGGAGACTTTAGTGTAACTTGCCTTTGAGTGATGCGTCGCAGCTGCTGTGGTGTACAGTAAGATTACCCTTGTGTAACTCTGATGTCAAAGGCATGTTGTAAATGTGCTTTTAGCCAATGTAGAATGAAACTCCTTTGTGCACTTTCTGAATAACTGTTGAAAATGCCAGCATTTGAGTCTCGACTTGTGAGAACCCCAATAGATCACGGGCAATAGCGTTTGTCCCGACTGTTTGTTGCTGTTCACGTAGAAAACCACCTGAACGGATGGAGAGATGTCTGTTTGATTCAGGGGGGGTTCAAAAATGTATTTAAAAGAAAAGAAAAAGAAAAGAGGAAGTGTTACTTTCTTTTCCAAACGAAAACCAAAAGAGATTGACAGGAAGCAGAGTTTGGTTCTCAGGTGACCGGGGAGCGCTGCTAAAGCAGAACAGAGCAATGCCATAGGTCAGCCAGTCAGCTGAGGCTAGAGGCGTTAGCAGCGGCTGGATCAAGGCCTCGTGTGAAATGAGATGAGTGTGTGGGAGTGGGAAATTGATTTGCCAGGCTACACAATCTCCCCTTTGTTTTAGGAGGAGGCGTTTGTTGCATAAATACATGTCTGTCATTCAAAAGAATGTCAAAGCTTTTTATGACTTTTAATCCCCCCCTCCCCCCCAACCCTGCACCACCACCACCACCCCCTCCTCCCCCTCCTGCTCTTCATGTTCTGTGTAACTTTTCCTCAGGAAAGATAGTTTGGATGCATTTGGTTAACAAAGTAGCGTTTTCTTCCTCCCGAAATGCACGAGAGTACTACCCGAGTTTTAAGACTGTGAATATTCTCCTAACTTATTTGATATGGCATGACCCCTTTTAAACTGCTTGATGAAATTGTCTACTGAGGTATGTAAATTAATAACACTGAGGCCATGAAAGAATAGCATTTAAAAAAAAATGTCAGCTGACAAAGCGAACGCAGCCCACGGTCGGTTGTGCGCCCACGCACTGTATGTTTTCTTATTTACATAAAAGTACTGAGTGATGTGGAGACGAGTTTTATTATCCGGAATCGCAAAGGAACAACAAACTGGTCAGAGCTCAGTTTCCCCAGAGCGCCTGGGATGAAAATGAATTTTAGCGGAATTAAACTTTCAGGGAAAACAGTCCGCACCAAAATCCAGCTGTGTGTTAAATGGGGAGGGAGAAGGTGACGCGTGCACACACACACACACACACACACACACGCACACGCACACACGCACACTCACACACACACACACACACTCACACACACACACACAGCACTGAAATACAACTCACGAGAAAGAAATGTCAAGCTGAGTGGCACTTTTTCATCAAGCTGAGCAAAACCAAAAGACCCCTCCCCTGCCCCCCCCCCCTCCTCCCCTCACCTCACCTCCTCCTCCCCCCGCCGCTGTAGTTTCAAGCTGTGTGGTCTTATCATGTGTGCCTTTCTCACTCCGCTCATTTCAACATAGGATATGTTTACACCTGGTTCAAATACTGCTGAAAACATTTGGTCTGGATCTAGATGTCTTATTTTAGGAGGGGGGGGGGGGGGTTAGCTGGAGGGGTAGTTGTGGGGTGGTTGGGGGAGGGGGTTACTCTGTAAAATAAAATGTGTCTTTTACATACAGGCAGAGGCCACTCTGTAACGGAGATAATACAAAAACAACAAGCTTTTGTTAGGCGAAAGAAACTGTGATCTCATGTTGTCTATTCAGGTACCAAACTGCATGGACAGTTTCTGTGAAGGAATCTGAAGAACATCATCATCATCATCATCATCATCATCATCATCGTTCATCCCTAGATAATGCATCAGTGTGCAGGGCATTATTTTGAAACAAGTTGAAGTCTCTGTACATATTTGTATTAAGAGGAAACAGTGTTATTGTTGTTGTATTGAAGACAAGTTGAAAATGGTTTAAAAAAAAAAAAAAAAGACAAAAAAAGGATAGTTTGTGACAAAGAAAAAAAAAAAATCCACAGCCAAGGGTTGTCCTGCTAGCACATTTTTACAGAGATGAGCTATTTTTACTGGTGATTTTCTAGGCATTGATATTGATATCCTTTTAAAAAAGTACAAAACTTCCAAAATTACAAGCACTTCCACAACAATAGATTGTAAGGTAATTTTTGTTACTTTTGTAGATGTGGTTGTTCCTTTGCTACTGCACCATTTTGTAAAGTGGGACAGGCCTTGGCTGTGTGTCCTCGGGGTCTCATGTTTTTGTTAATGTTTTGTTTTTTTCTTCTTTTTTTGGGAGGGGTGGGGGCGGGGGGTGAAACACTGTAGATGGGCTGAATTCGTGACTGTGCGTTTGTGTACTTGTGTACATGTTCCCCTGTTCCTGTGTCAGTGTTATAAAGCAGAGAAGTGATGTCAGTTATTGTGGGGGTATGAACCATTTTAAATGTTCTCTATGAAAAACACAAATAAAGACTCATAGACAAGTGTGACTCTGTGATATCAGTGTGTGTGTGTGTGTGTGTGTGTGTGTGTGCACGCGTGTGTGTGTGTGTGTGTGTGTGTGTGTGTGTGTGTGTGTGTGTGCACGTGCGCTCTTGTACATTTTTCTCTTTTCAAACCACAGACTTGCTTTTAGGGTTCAGGTTAAAGTCAGGTTTACATCAGGCTTAGGGTTAATTAGGGTTAGGTGTTTAGTTGAGGGTTAAAATGTTCAAAAATGCATTATGTCAGTGGAGGTCCCCACAAGGATAGAAGTACAAACACGTGTTTGTATATATATCTTTGTGTCTTTCAGTTTGAAACCATTGTAATAAGGACATTTCTGCATTGTGACTGCTCCTCTCAACCTTAAATTGTCCGGTCAGGATGAGTAAAAGTGTTGGGGTTACGAATGTAGCTGCCACATACAGTGTGTGTCCACTTGTCCTCCTCATGTTGTGGGGACATAAAGCACACAGTCACATTGTGGGGACTCTCTTCCCGTATGAGGACAAAAAGGAAACCCCTGCAACAGAGATTAGTAATTTCAGTGTGAAGACTTGGTTAGTGAACATAGTGTCCATTTAGTGTTTTGAGTTTTATAATATGACAGGGTCCAAAGGTATCCAAAGGGGCTGGTCCTCACTATGAGCATAACTTTAAATGAGCACTTTAAAATGTTATAATAAGTGTTAATGTCATGTTTAAGTTATGGAAATTTAGTTATAATGGATGAGCTTAAGGGTTCAAGTCAAGGGAATGCATTTGTCAACAAGGGTCCTCACAAGTATAGAAATACATGTTTCTGTGTGTGTGTCAGAGAGAAATTATTCATCTTGCATTGTAATAAAACCACAGTTTTTGAATAAACAACCTGTATGTGAATGATATGTCCGTACACACATGCGTGGTCAGTCAGTCACAACACACACTTGCCTTTCTGACTGGTGAACAAAATGGGGGACATCAGTTTGGTATTAATGTGTAGTTACATGTAGTTTTTATGCTGAGCAGTACTGACATCTGGTGGACCATTTAGTAAACCCACGTATTGTGTAAACTCACTAACAACCAGTGTTTATCAAAGAACCTGCAAGAATAAACAAGACAACTGTAAGATTTCTATGTACATTATTTTTAGTATTTACATTTTCGTGGCAGTTATGGACAAAATCCACAGAACTACTGACATCCAACCTTACTGGAATCCAACAAAAAGTTCATTACATCCTTCTGAAAAAGTAAATTTATGACCAACAATTATGATTAACCCCCTCCCCTCCACACACACACACACACATACATCCTATGTAGATGCAAGACCCCCAGACTGAAAAAGAAAATCCTTTGTCGTTGATTTGCATCTGGTTGTAGTTGTTTTGTTGGTTGTTTGTCTCTTTGCAGTCATTCTGTGTTTCTCTGCGGTCTTTTTTTGTGTTTCATTTTAGTTGCTTTGTGTCTCTGTGTATTTTTTTTTATTGACTTTCCAATAAGAAATGTTAACAACCACATCAAGGAGAGACTCTGGCCTGCATCCAGGAGGCCCGCTCCGGAACAACTTTATAAAAAACTAATATTTACAGGATAACAGGGACAATTCAATTACCAGATGGAGGGTTCACCCCTCTGTGAAAGACTGCATGGGAGAATAGTGCAACAATCTAAGAATAATGTTCCTCAGTGTAACATTGCAAAGATTTGGTGATTTTTTTTTTTATGGTACGTAATATCATTAAAAGATGCAGATAATCCAGAGAAATCACTGTACGCATTGGATGGTAATGATCTTTGGACCCTCAGATGGTAGTGCATTAAAAACAGACACAAATCTGTAGTGGAAATCACTGCATGGGCTCAGAAACACTTCTGAAAACCATTGGCTGAGAACACAGTTCGCCACTGCAACCACAAATGCAGGTTAAAACTTTACCATGCAAAGAAGAAACCAGATGTGAACATTATCCAGGAACACTTCCACCTTCTTTGGGCCATTGCTGATTGAAGATGGTGGACTGTGCTTTGGTCTGACAAATCAAAATTTGAAATTCTTTTTGGACATCGTTCTGTTACATTTTACGTCTCAAGTTTTTGGGAAACACGAGCATATTGAGTTATGAAGAAAAATGACAACTGAAATTATAGCTAAACATCCAACAGGAAATTAACCTCCACGGCCTTCACTATCTTGTAGAGGTCAGCAACTTCACAACACATGAACTCATCTGAGCTTTCAGAAAATGTCAGTCCGATGTGGCTAATTTTAACACAATAGTTGTCAGCACAACCCGATTTGAAAGCACCAGGTGAAAGTGATATTGGAATACAAATATTAAGACTGACATGATGAAATAAAAAGTAAATGTGAAGTAGGCTATTTGATGAAAAGATTCATTATAAGCAAAAAAGCATCACGAAACTGAAAACAAAAATAAAACTGTCTATCGGGAAATGTCAATGTAAAATAAAACCTGACTTTAGAAAAGGGCATTTAGATCTCAAATGAATTATTCAATCATTTGTTGGATTATTTATAGGCTTGTATTGACTTGCACACAGTTAATTCACATGATTATTTATTTCACACTGCTGACATATTTCATGGTGTTGATATTCAACACTTTAGGTTTTCTTAGGCTCATATAACCGCTGACTCAGCAGGCTATTATCCTACAAAAGGGATAAAAGCCCATGAGAACTCAGTTACTAACAAAGCTTATTCAATTAAATGATTGATTACAGCACAATTGGCCAGAGTTCGTGTTTCCGGGTAATCAGAGAGGCTTATCAGCTGCTGTCACGTGGTAAAAGAGCTCCACGGAGGTGCACAGACCTGACCAAGGACAAAGCTTTGGTGGACATTTTCTGCCACGTCAACATTTTTGTTGGATCGTTCGTAGGGCTAATATATATCTTTTCAAATTAGAGTTAACTGTCAGTTTTCAGCCACATCTGGACATTTCCAGCTTCGGAGTGCAGAAAGTAGGCCATCCTCCTCCGGCCGTTCTTCTGCGTGCTGACGTCTGACGTCAGAGCGTCAGCTGGCCGAATGTTTACATCCAGCAGTGTGTGTTTCTGACTGGATCTCCCAAACAACAAAAGCCTGAACACAAGGAAACCCGCAAAGACAGAGACTATCAGCCGGGATTTCAACAAGGTACACCGTTAACGTTGTCGGGGCTCGCCGCGGAGGCTCCGGGCGGCTCGGCTCGGCTCCGGGCGGCTTGGCTCGGCTCGGCTCGGCTCGGCTCCACCAGCAGCGGTTAGCTGGTGTCATTCTTCTCTCGATTTTTCTTCTCTTCCACCGAAGACGAAAATGCGGTTCTTTTCTGCTCGTGTTGACCTTGTCGTTGCGTGACAGTCAGCCACGGGTGTATTGTGTGTTTGTAGCTGTTTGTGCCAGCTGATTGTTGAATGAAAAGAGCTCGAATATTGATGTTTCATCGAAATAGGATCACATAAGTGGCGCAAACAGCCCCCGCAAGCAGCAGCAGCAGCAGCCGCCGCCGCCGCGTGCAGGCTGCATGAATGCGCTGAAATGAAACCTGCTGGAGTTGCAGGTCCGACCGGACTTTGGATCGTCCGTCGAACCCGAGTCGAAACCAGAACAGCCGTGTTAGTTAATTCACTGACTCAGCAGATGAACTGCGAAGCTGAATTGGCACTGTTTTGCAGGAAGTGTACCCTACTAGCCTACTAAACCACTTAGTGGGAGACAGATTGGAGTTACAGCGCCCTCCTGCGGTCATCGGTGCTCGCAGCCTGAAAAGGCAGACTGGTCTTATCACTGTGGCAATATTTCATCGTGGACCTCTCTCTTTGTTCATTTAGTGGTTCAACTTCCTTTTCAACTCAGCTCAAGTGTCATCAAAGGCAGGAGGTCCAGTAATTTTAAATGCTGGCGAGCCTTTGTTCTTTTCCAGCCTTACGACTGCGGCCGGTGTTTGTGATCTCTGTCCGGTGTTTGTGATCTCTGTCCTCTGGCTCTGCCCTCTGGTGTTGTTTTTAACAGCCCTGAAGGCACAGACGTGTTCACACCTACGGCTGTATTCTGCTGCCTGAGGCCTGGTGTGGGCCTGTGGTTGGGTTCAGGCTTATTGGTGTCGCATGTGGACGCATTTCCAATGCGTAACCACTATTTTGAGCTGTTTAATTAGACATATATGACCAAGACAGGCTGCGGTTGTCTGGGAGTTTATCCAAGTTGTGCACATTTAAAGTTAAGGCTGGGCATTTGGGCAAAAAAAAAAAAACGAACTTAAATTATTTCGGTTTAATGGATGAATCATGACCTCAATTGTTTTTTCATGACTAAATTTGATTCAAAAAATAGCTTTACTTTATTAAAACTTTCTTTTCCCACTAACGAGAACTACTGAATGTGCATTACTAGTAAAAGAAAATCACCACCGGAGAGCGTGGACGGATTAGTAAATGGGCCTACCAGGCACAAACCCCTGATCTTCTTAAATATCCCACAAAACCAGAAAAATGAAACATATTACAACCAAAATGAAACACAGAACGACCAAAATGCAGCTTAAAATGAGACAAAATGAACACATTAAAATGCAAAGTGACCACAAAGAGACCTATAATGACTGCAAGAGATGCAAAATATTTGCAAGTTGGAGGCGAGTCTGGGCGTTGTGCTTTTTTCTGTGGGAAGTGTGTGTGTGTGGGGGGGGGGGGGGGGGGGGGGTTGTTTCTTAATCTGTACATGATAACGAGGCTTTTATCCCTTTCTACTATGTCCCTTTAGACATAGTAAACAACAAATAACAACAACAATAACAACAGATCAGCTGTGCGGCAAGTAGCAGCACTTATAAGATGTAACGGTCCATTATATGTTAAACTAAAAAAAGTTGATAATAATATTACAAGAGACGAACTAGTGGCATTTTTGTGCTTTTTTTTTTCTCAAGTAACAACTAATGAACATTGGCCTGCGCATGAGACCATATTTGTCTTAACAGGAAGCACATATCTGTTTTTCATTATTTAAATGTAATCTTTCAAATCTATGGATTTGAATACAATATATTGCTCAACCCTATTTTAAATGATAACAAATGGATAAGAAGCATTTGGGGGCTGGCGCTTGTTTTCAATATAGAATAGTCTGCTAATTATCGTTAAGCCATGATGTCAAAAAAAAGTTAAAAAAAAAAAAAAAAGGACATTACAGTTCCTTAAAGAAACACAAAATTTACTAAGAAAAATGTCACATCCCCAATTTGGTGGACTTTATCCAGAGACTGTTTGTGTTCTGTGTTTTCTTTCTTTCAGCTCTGTGTGTGTGAGAGAGTTGTTGAATTCAGGTTCAGGGAGTCCAACACTGTTATATGTGCAGCACTGCTTCATGTACACTTGTTTCTTTGGCACAGTGGATCTGAACTGTGCCTCTCTTTGCCTCCAGTCAGGATGGGTGGAGCTGTGAGTGCCGGTGAGGACAACGACGACTTGATTGACAACCTGAAGGAGGCGTACTACATCCGCTCTGACCTGGTGGAGCGGGCTTTTCGAGCCATTGACCGGGCTGACTATTATCTGGATGAATACCGGGACAACGCGTACAAGGTGAGCAACATGAATGTCTTCAGGATCAGCCAATCGGGGTCCAAAGAAATGAAATGGTGGGAAATATATTCTGTTGGTGGTCATTAGGACTTGGCATGGCGGCATGGAAACATCCACCTGTCTGCTCCGTGTATCTACTCGGAGGTGATGGAGGCTTTGGATCTCCACCCTGGACTCTCCTTCCTCAACCTCGGCAGTGGGACCGGCTACCTCAGCACCATGGTCGGCCTCATACTGGGTACGTTCTTACATCGTCATCATTTCTTGCTAGAAACAATCATCATGGCTCCCCACCGCCCTCCTCACTCCCCGTGACTTCTTATTGTTCTCCAATAATTTGACATTCAAATTTGATGTTTCTCTGCTCAAGTTTCAGGTCCGTAGTTGTACACTTAGTAGGTGCAAATTTACACATACCCGGGCTCACAAAAATGTTCCTAACACAGGTGCTGATGGTGATTAAGCAATCTAACTTTCTGAATACTGGGAAGTCCCATGAAAATGATTGCCTCCCCCTCCTCCGTGCACATCATGCTGCTGCAGTCTCCGAACTTTCTGATCACTTCTTGGCAATCTGGCACCATTTAAAGTACGCTGAACTAGCTATGAGCAGTTCCTGTTTGCAGTGTACCAACATACTCGTCTCTTCGATACAGAAGAAAACCTACAAACATGATGATTCTCTCCAAATAAAAGGTGCATCTTTTCTGTGTTGTCTCAGCAGATTTATGGTTTTTGTTTTTGTTTGTTTACGGTGGACATAAATATCGATTTCATCTGAATCTAAAGTATGTTGCATGTTCAGATTTGAGTTACACCTCAAAAAGGAAATACTGCTTTTTATTTCAAAGAAATCAGCAATCAGTTGTTCAGGGTTTTAAAGTACCTTAAATGCCAACATATCACTGCTGCAACCGCTCCCATGTTCGTAACGGGGACAAATCAGAAGGTCGTACTGCACTCACTAACGTTCATTATTCTTAGAGCACTGGTGTGCAACTGTCCCTTTTACGTCACACGGTGTCTTTCCCTCTTTCCTCCCAGTACTGAAACCTCTGGTTCTGGTATGACAATGTAAACGTGTAGCAGAGTGAAGGTCACCGGTGAAAACCTGCCGACGGATGTCATATTGGTTCAAATTCTCGTTGGTTCAAAGAGAAAAAAGTCGATTAAAAGTGTTTGGATTCTTTTTGTTTCAGATGTTTTGCATTTTGCTTACCAGTTAGTTATGACTGTTATCAATAATGATGCAAGAGTCTGCAAGCTTGACGAGCTCACCCCTCTCCCTCCTCCCCCTCTTCTATTGGGAGCTACATGTTCATTGATCCTAAATCCTGGTTCTCCCTTCACTCCTGAAAGACTTCAAGTTGCTAATTGTTCACCACAATTCAGAAACTGAATCGCTGTGTAAAGATGGAGAAGTGACAACTAATATTTGATTTTGCATATGAAACAGTGCTGGCAGAGAGGCGAACACTGGAGCTGCCAGAGCTTTGTGTCTGTCAGATTTGCAGCATTTTGAATCATCCAACCAGAATGTAGAATGAACACATCCATGAGGTGTTGCAGCTGGTCGGTCCGGTTCACATTTGAGGACACCAATGTACCAAGAGTCACGTCTGTAATGTTACTAAAAAAAATATAACAGGTCAAATGGTTCCATCAGTGCAAAAAGGCCACGCCTACTACCTAGTGGTAGCCAATAGCAGTTCGGATTATTCAAGTCAAGTCTGTGTCATCTATATAGCAGCATAATTCACCTCAGGGCATCTCTATGATGTTGTGAAGACATGACAACATCATGGAGAGACACACAGAATATCAATAGTTCCCACGTGATAGGAGAGCAGAGAGAGAAAAGAACAGCATAGTGAGACAACAAACAATCAACCCCGGGCAGGTTGGAGGTGCCGCTATCATTATCATTAAACAAATGACACTATTTTTTAATAAGGTGGTGTTTCAAATTTACTAGATTCAAGAAAAAAATGGAGAATAAGAAGTGAAAAATAGCATCAGTTCAATGTTTATATTTTTGCTGTATCAGCGCCTGGAAGTTTTGACGGCCCGATGTGCACATGTAGCCTAAGTTTGGTTGGAATAAAGCGTCGCATTTGAACAGGACAAAACATGAATGCACACACTTTTTAAAGGAAAATAAAAATGCAGTCATTTTTAACCAACTGTGATCCTGATGTGTTGATGTTGTGATTAATGCAGAGTTTAAGCACACACAACGTAGTGTGTACATCTGCTGTAACAAACACATCTCTGTGCCTGTGTACGTGTGCTGATTAAAAACTGTGCTTCACTGTTTCAGGACCGTTCGGAGTGAACCACGGAATCGAGCTGCACGCCGATGTGATCGAGTACGCCTACCAGAAGCTCGACTCCTTCATCAAAACCAGCGACAGCTTCGACAAGTACGTCAACAGACGCGCTGCTGACATGTGGTGTGTTATTTAGTCACGCTTCCCTCGTCGTTCATCGCTCCCGTGTCTCTCCAGGTTTGAGTTCTGCGAGCCGTCCTTCGTGGCGGGTAACTGTCTGGAGATCCCTCCAGAGAGCCGTCAGTACGACCGGGTGTACTGCGGGGCCGGCGTGCAGAAGGAACACGAGGACTACATGAAGAACCTGCTGAAAGTGGGAGGCATCCTGGTGATGCCTCTCGAGGAAAAGGTTTGTGTTCGGTCCGAGAGGCTCAGAGCGCTTTAACGCTCCGGTTCAATGGGTTCCACAAGTTTTTGTGAGGACCGGTACGTGTAGATTTCCCGTATGGACCTGAAACTTGAGCAGAGAGCGCATATCCGTTTTTTTTTCTAATCCGAAAAAACAGCAACGGAGACCCTTGAAATGCTTTCAGTGACATTCACGCTTCAAGAGAGGCAGAACATCTCCGTCAAAGACTGAAGAAGGCTCGTCAGGTCAGGAGACGCCAAGTTGGAGGTTTTTTGGACCTTGTTTCACACCGTGAATTCGTCCCCCAGAGTCAGACTGTCAACATCGAGTTCCACTGGGATCTTCTGAGGCGTCTGAGGGGAAACATTCGCTGCAAACCACCTGAACTGGGGCGCCATGGCAACGGGGTTCTCCAACATGAGAACGTGCCCGCTTACATCACCGCTGCTCGCTGGACCTGTCTCCCTGCGACTTCTTTCTGTTCCCCAAAAATTGCATGTGCGTTCTTTGCTGAAGTTTCAAGCAGCTTGAAGTTACTGAATGAAATCAGCTAAAAAAATATTCTCTTACACACACAAAACGTTGACAGAAAAAGGACTTTATTCGGTTGTTATTTCCTGCAGTTGACCAAGATCACCCGCACCGGAGTGAACAGCTGGGAGACCAAAAAGATCATCTCTGTGTCCTTCGCCCCTCTGGTGCTGCCGAAATACAGCACAAACGGCAAACCCAAGACCGTCCCACTACGTGAGTCTCATTTCCACCTTTTCTAGTCTTTCTTCTTACTGTTTTTCTTTCCGCCCCGTTGTCTCACTGTTCTCAATTTTTGCAGCCAAGTATGAAGTACGGACGTTACAAGAGCTGGCCCGGATCTGCATCCGCCACACCCTGAGAGTGACCACGGACGGAGGAGACGGCCACTCGCGCGGACGAGGCTCGTCCTTCAGCGTTGGCCGCGGCCTGGCAGTGGCGGGGCTCCACAAGTACGGCCCTCGCTTCAAACGTCGGCGGGTCCACCGGCGCCACTGCAACGCCCTCGTGCTGGCCACCCGACAGGTGGTGGCCAGCAGCGGGATAGGCTCCGCCCCTCTGGACAGCAACAACAACCAGGGAGGAAGAGCTGAGGACGAGGAGGAGGCAGGAGAGAGGGAGGTGAGGCGCCAGATGAGAGGGAGCAGGAGGTCGGGGAGAGGAGCCGCAGGGGTGGTGGTGGTGGAGGAGGAGGAGACGGTGGAGGAGGAGGACGAAGAGGAGGAGCAGGAGGAGGAGGAGGAGGAGAAGGAGACCGGCGAGCTGCTCCGACCGCAGCCGGCCGTGAACGTCCTGAGAGAGCGGATCCTCGGCCTGCCGCTGCCCGAGCCTCTGAAGATGTACCTGCTGTTCTACCGGGAGAAATGAGGCCCGCCGGAGCCGCGGCCAGGTCCCGAGTCAGAGCCCGGAGCTGAAATCCTGCGGTGGCCGACGCCTCCTTCAACCCCACCACCACCACCTGTACGAGGCAGGACAACATATTCTACCGACCCCGGCTCCACCGCGGGTCTCCTTCTCTCTGTCCCCTGCCGCTCAGCCCCTCCATCATCCATCCTCCTTCCTGCTCCCTCTTTCTTCTCCGCCTCCTGCTGCTCTTTACTCGATGTTATTCCCTGACGGTGTAAAGAGTCAGTTCATTTGTCCAGTGGAGGGGGGTGGGGGGGAGGGTCACGCTACTCTGGGACTATTTTAGACAACTCGTATACATTTTGTGCCTCCTTTGAGGTGCAAAAAAACACAAATTGTTGTGTAATACATAAATGAATTCGCTCTACAGCTCTGTGTAACTAATATACAAATGCCTAACAAGCTCAATGGTCCACGAAGACGACTTACTGGTGCTCGGAGAGGTTGTTTGATCTACAGTCGCAGGCTACACATCAGAACAGAGATCCAACACTGTATCCGTACCGCAGTTAGAGAGTTCAGGCTGGCGGTTTGGGAGCTGGTTGTCCGGACGAGGTGTCGCCTGTTTCCATCTAACGGGGACAAGGAGGAGTTTTACAAAGGAGGAGGTGGAGCGACCTCGTGTGCATTCAAGGATTCAACGATGTGAGAAGAAGTGTATGTTCTTCAGTGATGTTGTAGCTACAGCTCGTGACCAAGATGGTGAGGCAGGTGTGATCATTTCGATTAGTTTCCAAATTAGCAAAATAAAATGGGAGCTTTGCTTTGAGCCCCCTTAGATCATTTAATAAAGGATGATTCCGGTTTGTTTCTGCCTGGTGGATTTCCATAGACCGTGGCGTCACTTATTCCTGAAAAGTGGTTCTGTAGGTTCTGGTTGGCTCTGACTCGTCCATCTTGGCAGTGCCTGACTCGGCCTGACACCCGGCAAAGCGGTGGTTTGTGGTGAAGTTGAGATGAGTTGATAGACTCCGTAGACTCCCATTCAACTTCTCTCCTAAAATTCAATAGTCAAAAGTCAATTTGAGTTATTTCGATGTTCCTAACTAAAGTCACTCCTTCTTATTAGTTTTCTGGAGGTCCATCTGAAAATAATCCCTCATTCATGAGAAAATAAAGCCCCAAAAAAGACGTGCTTTGGGGGGGTGTTTCGTTTTGATCGACAGGCCTGTGGTGCAGTCCGGTTACAGCTATCGGTGGGCGGGACGTAGTGTCGTCAGCTCGTCCAAATATGGTCACTTCCTGCTCCAAACCGCTTCAAACTAGCAAAGATGCCACCTGCCAAAATCCGAACTCGAGGCTTCATAACGGCCGTTCACAAACCGACGGGCGACGTCACTGCTGGTTGCTGCTTGTGTACGGGTTGCAAACTTGAGCCTCAAGTGGCCATTCGAGGAACTGCAGATTTTGGCACATATGTGTCTGTTTCAGTTTTCCGCCTCGAGTCCTGAACTACAAAGCAGGTTCAACAGACCCAGGATATCTTTACGTTATCTGGCTTAACTAAAACCAACAAATGAGATCGCGCTGAGTGGTCACACAAAGCTGGTTAACAACTCGATGTCCACCCAGAGTTTCCTAATCCAGCTCGAAGAGCGTTCACATTAAAGGGGAGGCGTTTGTAGCATCTGAGCAATCAGAAACACGGACAAGTGTACTGGCCGCAGAGTGACATATTTTACAAACGAAAAGCAATCAAATAAGAAGTTAAACACATAATCCAGGCTGAAGTCTGCAGCATAGGTTACCATGGCAATGTATCCCATTAAGAAGTGAACCAGCTTTGTAGTCAGAGTTAAAGCTGAAGTTATCTCGCTAACTGCAAATCCAGCTTCAAAGTAAAGCGTGTGTGTTGTGTTTCTATGGCTCATGCTGACTCGGCACTCTCCACCACCGTTGAAGAGATTCAACGAAGAGTCGCACAAAATCTACCTGTTGGTGGAAATAAACCGGAATTACCCTTTAAAATGATCTGCTTTTCTAAGGCCAAGGGTTGGTCGTCGTTTCAAAGCATTTTAGGAGACCAGTTGTTTGAATAGAAGGTGGGTTTTTCCTTTTTCTATGCATATGTGTCATTGTGTCTGTCGAGCTTTGTCTCCATGGAGATGAGTGACTCAAATCCTTCCCTGTGTATCCAAAGGGCAGTCCCGCCGTTTCTCTCTACATCCCATCAGCTCTCTTAACCAGAAGAGAATGACCATAAAAGATCACGTACTTAACTAATATTCCATTTGACATAAATAAACCAGCATGATAAAAACATGATGATTGACAGCGTGTAGGTTTTCTCTCACTGTGCTCTCATGTTTTTTTTTTTTCTTGTAATAGTTTGATTTTCTTTTCTTTTTTTTTCTAATCGTATGAGACTTGAAGTGGTGTGTACATAAGAAACTATCGTTGTTTTGTGAATCATAAAAAAACCAACATGATGATACTTTACTGTTGAATAGAAGAAGTATCTTTGATCACATGTTTCTGTTTTGTTTGTAGTTAGATGGGGCATTACCTCTTTGGACTTTTTGCTTTATTCTTTCTTTTTCCTGCTTCCTTCTGTGCCAAACTTAAATTGCATGGACTCTGTTCTGGAGAGGAAACAGCAGATCAACAGCAAGTCGCTCAACTTGAGACAAAAAAGAGAAGAATTTGTTGATCATTTCTAAAACACTGCTTTTCTTTCATCATGTAAAGCCTTAGATTTCTCCCAGTTGTATCTGAAGAATGTCTGTGTTGAAGAGCACATGGCAATGCAGAAGCACCCGGCATCAGCGAATACAGTTCCTTTGATACAATATGGATGTGACGACAATATTAGGAAAATGTGCAGTTTCTATTAGTAAGACACAAAAAGCAGGAGACTTGCATCCCTGCAGAGTCCTGCTGAGTGGAACAACATGCTTTTCGGGTTTTGGATCATTTCTGCTGCTGCTGCTGGTTCTGCCTTTGAGTGCTGTATGCAGACCATTCCTTTGTTCGACACCATGTCTGGCTGTTGTGCAGTTGTGCTCCTCTGCTGAATGTATATGATCATAGTGGTTCTTTTTCTCTCTTTTTTTTTTGCACTTAACATAACGTCTTGGTGAGAGTGATTGCTTGTTTTTAAAGTTGAGCTGTATTATTGACTGCTGATAATAAAGTCCATTGTACAAAAGAAAGTCCAGCTGGCAGTGAAGTGAAGTGGTCTTATTAACTGAGGCAGAGGTCATCTTAGCAGAAATCAAATTCATGATGACACCAACACATAAAAGCAAATTTGTTTGCAAACCAAATCATTTTATTCTCAGTTCATATATTTTTACTTACAAACTAGATTTCTGATTGCAGTGCGAGAATTCTTTTTTACTTGCATAATAAAGACAAACACATCTTGATCAATTTTATGATCCTAGCATGGGTTAAGATGCTCTGTAGTTTAAATGTGTCGTTTATTTGCTCTGTTTAAATTGTGCCTGGCTCATCTGCTCTGTGTAGCCTGATGTTGGCGTAGCTCCACCGACGACAGCGTCAGTCGTCACTGAGATTCTAATCTGGAAATCCTGTTAACGTTAAGGTTTGGACAGCCTCTGTAAAATGGGACAATAAAATGTAATAGAATATTTAGTCCAAAATATCATAAAAATGTCCCACTATACTATGTGTTCCAAAATATCAAACATTTCATACTATAGTATCATTTTAATTTGACATCTTGAAAATTCTTCTTCTGTCACATTTTTTCCAGGAGAAGCTGTCCTGGTTACTATTTTAAAGTCTTAATCACATTGTGACTCTTAATCAGCAGAAAGACACTTTGATATCAGTAAAGAGACACTTTAGCCAAACTGATCAGCAATTTAAAACAAACCATATTCCTGTTTTTAAAAGTTCACCATTTGCTGATTCATCCAATTTTAGAGGCAAAAATTGCACCCGTCGACTGGTTTGTGTGTTGGTTTGGCACGTGCTGCACAATATCTAAAATCATTCCCCTTTCGTTTTGATGTACATCTTCGCAACAGTTCAAGATATAACATATTTTTTCCAGACAGTAACAGATACCTAAATAGGTACTAATCATAATACTTATCGTTTTAGGTAACTGTTACACTGTACCTTGTAAACTGTTCCTCATACACTTACTAATTAACTTGCTAAACAACCAGTCAAAACTGCTTTCGCTAAAAGTGCATTTTTTTCCATTGAAAGGTTCAGGTTGTTATTCTCAGTGACCTTCAACATTATGGAGAGAATCCTAGCAGATATGGACCTTTTTTGTTTCACCAGAAACAGCCGTAATATCGCACTGTTCAAAGCCACCAGCCTCAACTATCGTGTTCTACGTTAAAATGACTGTTTTATTAATGGAGTCTGGTGGCTTTCAGCAGCGACATTACAGCTGTTTCCTGATCAAACAGAAAGGTCTAACATTGTAGGGGGAGTCACACAATTAGGTTTTCCTAATCCGAGTCAGGACCGTTGATTATAAAAGGAGAATATATGTAACACATTTTACCTCCGGCTCCATAGACTCCCATTCAACTTCTCTCGTCAAATCCAAAGTGAATAAACAAACGGGACATACCATCGTGTTCCCATTGAATTGTCTTTATTAATGAAAAGAAACTACACAGGTAAAAGACAGCCAGTCACAGACAGAAGTGCACCAGCAGAATCCTCATTTGGCTATAAAACGATACCAGCACATGAACGTTGGTCACATAAGTGTTGTAGTTTGGATCCAGTGGTGATGTAAAAAGAATTCAGTAAAATTAAAACATTCACATTTTTGCTCATCAAATTCCTATGACTGATGAATACTCTCACAACCAAACATGTTACTCAAGCGTGCTAAAATCATGCGACAGGTATACAGCATTGCAATGTTAGCTACAATATCAGGTCATAAGATTATGTTTGTGTTTATTTTGTTCAATGTACAGCTAATGTGTAAATAATGCAACCGTGACATCAATCAGTCTCTCTACACGTCCCGCTTTCATCGTCCTTGTTGAGGACTCGGAGCCTAAAGTGAAAAAAGCCTGTACCTCGCCGAGTACAAAAGAAGACACATACTACATGTATGATGCAAAAAAGACAACATTAAATTACAGCGCTCAAAAAATAAAACAGCAATCTATTTCAAAGAAAAAACAAAAAAGAATAAAAAAGTATATCTACATCTGTATATAAAAAAATTTAAGATTGTAATAATAATTTAGATTTTTTTTTTCAATACGGAAAGCCATTTTTGACAGTTTTTATACATCTGCGAAAGTGACTGAGGATTGCCTATCAACAAGTCTATATTTATTTTTACATTTCTAAATACGCAAGGTATGCAGGCGTGGGTCAAACGGCAAGAGAGCTCGCTGTGAGGAGGGCTGGATGGCTCACAGACTCCATTTACAGCACACGTCCCGTGTGAGAGGACTCGGTCTGCAGCTCGAGGGGAGCTTAAAACTGCACATCATCCACGTGGAGACGTCCGATCCGTTCAAGTGTCGTGACCACCGTTTCGTGTTCTGTTTGACCAATCAGCCAAAAGTTACACATTAGAAAGGGACTGCGTGGCGCTTTGTCTGCGTTCCTTCGCAGTGGTCCTTACCCAGAATACCTTGGGGGGAGGGGGAGGGGCGTTAGATGAACGCTCTGCCTCTTCGTCTAATGAGTGCACCCCCCCCAATTCTGACAGGAATGTCAGGACCAGAATATTCCCTGATGCCGGAGTGAAGGACTGAAAAGGTGAGGTGGTGAGAAGACGCTGGCTGAGAGGAGCTCACGTCAGATGGAGGCTGCAGGTTGTTAAGGCACCTTGGAACCCTGATGAACCTGAGGACCATCCCAGGACGGGACGTTTTCAAGCGACCCGGCCTAGAATGTGTCCACGGTAGGTGTTTGTGAGTGCATCGAGCTCTCTCGTCGTTCCCCACCTCCGTCTCGTACCCCCCCCCCTCCGGGAAGAACAGCATCTACTGCTTACAGCAAGGCCAGTACTGCAGTGAGGCCTGTACATTTACAATCATACAGTGATAAAGGACGAGTTCCCCATTTGTTACTTTAAAATTGGTGTGCTGAATAAGAAGCCAGGAAGTAGCTTAGCTTAGCTTAACATACAGACAGGAAGCCTGCCTTAAAAAACACAAACAGCTGCTCTATCTGTACATGAAATGGAAAAACATGTTGTTTTTCTTTGCCGGGTGCTGTTCTCATCACCACGACGACCACCTAAGATGAAGCCAGTCGCCTCCAGCTTCATATTTAGCACACAGTCATAAGAGTTGTGTTCATCTTCTCTCTGTGACCAAGCACGTAAGTGTAATTCCCAAAATGTTGAACTGCTCCTTTAAGATAGAAAAACAAAGTTAAAGCTCCGGTTGAACGGCGGTGGAAGTCAGCGCAGCTTCACAGAAAAGTTCAGTATTTAGGCAGCGATGCAAAGACACACGCACACGCACACACGCACACGCACACACACACACACACACACACACACACACACACACACACACACAGCCTGTGAGTGACAGGTGCAGCAGGGTCTGTCTGGTCCAGGTGTCTGTACGTACGTCAGCCCCACAACACCAACAGGACACCCAACACACACCTGGGAAGATATGAAGTGCATTGAGGGTACTGCAGTCCATCAGAGGGGGTGTGTGTGGGGGTGGGGGTATGTGTGTGGGGGTGGGGGGGGATTCAGCCCACCTTCACTTTTTTCTGTACATTAAGAACATTGTGATGTCGATATGAGACATTACTGACATTCAGCTCAATGTATGGGAAGGTAACAGCAGTGTGGTGTGACATGAGGCTTCATGCGTGGCTGCTGTGGTGGTGGTGTACTCAGGAGAGAGGGGAGGGGGGGGGGCAGTTAACAGTGGTGTGGTTACAGTTAAAACCTAGAAAGCAGCATTAGTCTTGAAAGTTTTATCAAAAGATTCTGTAGTCCGGACAAAAACCAAAAACCCATCTTCTCCGAGCGGAGTCCCGAAGGTGCACAAGAGCGGTTGATGGTCATGATAGTAGTGGGAGGAGCCGTCACTTGGGCACCAGGCCGCGGGATTGTGGGTAAAGAGGGGATGCTGGACTGGCGGGGCTGAATGGGGAGGTCGGGGTGCTCAACTTCTTGCCTGTCCTCGGGCGACTGAGAGACAGAGAACAGATTGTGGGAATGACAGTAAAACGTTTTCCATGATGTATTTGTCTCCTGACCGAATGTTCGGAGTGTACCACTTCAAAATGAACAGAAGTCGTGGTGCCCACGGAGGAAGGAGAGCTACGGGTGGTCTTACCCAGACTTTGGTTTCTTGAGGCTGCTGCCGGCGCTGGTAGGTGGAGTCGCTCCCCGGCTGCCGTGGAACCCCGAGGCGTCGACCTGGATCTCGTCCTCGTCCCGAAGAGCGTCCTCCAACGCCGCTGCCACCTTCGGGGCGATGACCGGCTCCTGGTACTCTTTGGTGGTCCGGGCTGGCAGGTCCATATCCAGCATCAGGATGTTTTCAGCCTGAGGAACAGAACAGAAGAACACTCATCAAGAGACTAACGAGTCCATTCGGGAACATTTTATGTGTTCCAGCTCTGGATGGAACCGAGCACCATCCCGCCATCCCGGACAAGATTTCACCGGAAGCGCTGGTGCGTGTCAGCAGCCTCCCAGAAGCGGCTAAAAATACACGGCGAGTCTATTTTTTTACTGAAGCCGAGCAGAAACTGTGTCAAACTGCACAGAGCAGATCGGTCAGACAAAGAGAACACAGTCTATTTTAAGAATAAGCCTCAGCTACAGAGCTTCAAATTACCGTTATTTGTGTAACCGCCACCGACAACATGTTTTGTATTGAGAGAGAATCTTGTATTCCAAATCAGCGAGTCCTCTAAAACAGGAGCTAAATAACGTTAGCATGTAGCTGAACACATCCCTGTTCTTCAGACTGACAGCAATCAGTGCAAATTTCGACTTCCTTTGAACCCTTTTCCTGTTCAGATCAAGTGGCTACCAGCAGTGAGGTCACCGTTGGTTTATGAAGCCTCCACTTCAGATTCTGTCCGTCACCATCTTTGCTAGTTCTGAGCGGTTTGGAGCAGGAAGTGACCATATTTGGACGAGCTGGGGGAGGAGCCAGCGGTGGATCTGACCGGTCTGATTGGAAACCTGACGATACTACGTCCCGCCCACCGATAGCTGTAACCTGACTGCACCACAGGCCTGTCAATCAAACAGACACGCCCCCAAAAACAGGTCTTCTTGAATCTTCTTTTCTAATGAATGAGGGATTATTTTCAGATGGACCTCCAGAAAACTAATAAGAAGGAGTGACTTTAGCTAACAACACCAAGATAACTGATGGACACATTTTATTCACTTTGGATTTGATGAGAGAAGTTGAATGGGAGTCTATGGAGCCGGAGGCTTTTTGGAGACGACCTCTAGTGGCACTCGCTGGTATTGCAGCTGAAGACACTTTTCAGACCCAGAAGCTACAAACACTTTTATATCCAGTCTACGGTTCACATAGATGTTGCCTAGCAACGCAAATAACAGAAATTTTGAGTCTCAAGAAATGTATTTTAAGATGTTTGAAAGTGAGATCAAATTTAGAAAATGGATGATTAAGTTCACATTTGATAGTTTCAGTTTGATACATGTCATTTTGTTGGAACGAGGTCACGGTAGAAGCAGGAAACACCGTCAGGGAGCGTGTTCCTTACCCTGCGTCTCATCCATCACAATCACGTACAAATGGTCAGGAATTATGTTTCAAAATCACTGTGACTATCTAGATTTGAATCATTCACTGTAATTAATTCCCTGACACCTGTACTGTTAAGGCTGCCTCGCAATGTTGGGTTCTGTGTTAAGTGTCACCAGTGAAGACATGTGAGCTCAACCTTTGCGGAGTTGTCAGTCAAACAGGAGGAGGAGGATTCAAAAATACACAATCATGTTTATGTCAAAGGACCATTCAGTGTTTGGTTTGAATATGTATGTAGAAAATGTGAGAGGAAGAAGTGCAGCTTACTTTGTATCTCATGTCAGGCCTCATCATCATGGCGACGTGAGCGTGGTGGCTGAGAGGCCGGCTGTAGCCGACCGCAGAGAGAGGCCGACTCATCATCTGGTGGTCACTGAGGCAGACACAGACAGCGACACAGTGGATCACAAACTGTCAACGTATAATCACCATTTCATGCTCGTCTGACCCGAGAGGCAAAAAAAACATCAAAAAAGAACCTTTTGTTCTGTTACTTACTCTGATACTTAACTTCTATTGGCTGACAGAGAGAACTGATCTGATCAAATCTAAAATCTGTGCACGTCTCTGAGTGGTTGTGATCATCATGTGGCTAAAACGACACCTGTACGTTGGGACGTTCGTACACTGGACGAATCTCCTCCTCCTCCTCCTTCACATAACTGCTTCCTACATGGAAACATGCAACAAACTCTCCTTCTGATGAATCTCTTATGGAACATTTTATATCTCCTCATCTTTTGGTGGAAAAGACCAAATCTTATATGTATGACAATGTATTTGAACAGAAACATGATTGGGGGAAATTCTAAATTGTTTTTTTTTTTATCGTTATTTCTAATGATCAGATTCCCAGTTTACTGTTTCACCGCGCTGATGTCAGTGTGGACCATAAACTGTAAAATATCCCGCCTTTATTGCATATCTTGAGATCCACATTTGATGGATCGTGCAAAAAAAAAAAAAAAAAGTGGGCCAATGAGTCGCAGTTATTTCTAACTGGAATTACATACAAATGAAGAAAGCTAAACCGAATGAGATCAGTGAATGGAGAGGATTCGGACTTGATTAGGTTGCACACCAACCGTGTTCCTCATTCTCCACAGATGGTTTCACCCATCTGAGTCATTTTAAATCCAGTTGCTGAAAGTGAGACGTAATGTCAGACTTTCTTCTTTTGAAATGTTTTTGTGAAACGTGCGTATAAAATTCTGCCACGTCCTGTGTATGACATTTTTAAAACTGCTTTTACAAAAACGACATGCAGTAAATTATTTGTAATTTTAGCTTAATTTAATATAAAATCACAAATAACTCAATTGCAGAACATGAAAACTATTTAATAAGGTCACTTCAACCCAATCTGCTGAACTTTGTTGATACTCGTCGAAGCCACACCTACAACGCTGCACCCACTGTGTCCTAACAAAGAGGAAATCAAGGCAGGATATTTTCTGAAGGAATTGGAGCTGCAGAACAAACAGCAGGGCAACAAGGGCTGAAAATCACTCCACCTGTAAACACGATAGCAACGCAACGTTCCCACACTAAGTCAAAAAACGAATTCCCTGACTTTCAATGACTAAAAAGCTGAAATTCAATGACCTATACTGAACTGAAAAACAGGCTACGTTATGCTGAGCAAACAATAAACAGCCACATTTCTGTTAAAAGTCCCTCCGTTAGCGCTGATATTGACAGAAATGAAATGTGTGTCTGAATTCTGGCTGCAGAGGAAAATAATGTATCTAACAATGACGGTATTTAGCTCACAACCTGAAAAACTACATTTTCACTTTCTGCCAGTGAGCACTAACGCTACCAAACATACACACTGGCTCACTAACGTTATCGCGACATACATGGAAAATATTACATTTTGATAAACGGCAACTCAAATTTAAACATGCAAATAAAATGTCCTGATATTCCCTGTCAACATGCCAATATTTCATTGACTACGCCAGCTCTTCAGGGAAATGAAGCCTCTCCAAGCAAAGGTCTGAATATTCTCTCACTTACTCCTCGAGACGCGTGATGGGCTTCATTTTCCAGGACTCGTCCTCGTCGTCGAAGAAAGCCCGGTGGACTATTTTGTTCTTCTCCTCTGAGGGAATGAAGTTTTCGATGATCAGATGCCTGAAAGACAAAACGCACAATCAGAGGACGGCAGGGCAGACGAGGTCAAATCAGACAGAAAACACACCATCAGCTCACACTCCCGCGCTGCCGAGTTATCAGAGCAGGACGTCCACTGGTTTACAAACCACTTGCCTCATTTCTTCACATGAATTAATAGTTACACAGAAATACATTTTGGAGAAACTGAGACTCTCAGAAAGCAACATTTCAACTCAAAACCATTTTCTCATTCTCTCTGCAATACTCAAGCATCATCAGAACACGTGAAATCAAGTGTGTGCGTGTTGTGTATCCGTGACTCAGTTCACAAATGAAGAGGGCACAAAGCTTCGTAGCTCCAGCGTGAGTCAGAGATCTGTCCAGAATATGTCCCCCCCCCCCCCCCCCCTCCCACACACACACACACACACACACACACACACACACACACACACCCTCCCACGGGGGTGGTGATCGACATGGTATTGATCAGTGATACGTGGGCTGCGTACTTGAGTTTGAGGTCCCTGGTGAGCTCGTTCTGAGTCTGTTCCAGCTCCTGCCGATCGTTGATGTGGGCCTCCTGGATGTCGTGGATTTCTGCCTTCACTGCCTGCAACTTGGCAAACAGCTGGAGGACAGAGACAGAAATAGGAAACCGGGGTTGTCATGACAGAAAAGACTCTGGAATATTCTACCTGAGAATTTGGTTTATCCACCCGCCTGTCAGGAGGCATAACTGACGACATGACGAGAACAACAAAGCCGATGATGTTTCCTTCCCTGACTTAAAATACCTGACCCACTTATGAATGAGACATTTTATTACCTGACAGCTCCAAGTACTGAACATCAGACCTTTTTATAGATATGATCATTGGCACGTAATGCCAGCAGCATATTGTCATGTACACAGAATGTATGAATTGATCGCTCAGTGAAGCGATGTCATGGTTCCTTTCAGAATGGACTCGTGTCGTGGCTCGTACTTCCGTACGCTGCGTCCCAAACCATAAACTCTTGTTCTTTGCACACTGACACTAACATCTGAGCGCCAGAAAAAGGTGAGTATGCAACCTAATTATATCAGTTAGCCACCTGTTACAGTGACATTTTGAAATGTAAAAGAGCATATATATATATATATATCTTATATATAAGTTATCTTCGGTCAAGTATCCATTTCATGTACCAAGTAATTATGTCCTCTACAAGACATGAATTATACAAACTATACATGATTTAGAGGCCGGGACTGGAACCCTCTGCCTTCACTTCTCTGACCTAATAGAGTCACTTGTTCCTGGATTATCCACATTTAAGATTATCCTTAAACGTATTAACCTCGACAGGTGAACAGGACTCAACCTGACTAATGAACGTGCCTTATTTAAAGACAAACTAAGACATGACTCAGCACTTTGCCTTCACAACTGAGTTCCACCTTTTTTTTTGTTCCATCAATGTGACACTATTCTACAAATTAGTTTTGGAATTCGTGAATCCATTCAGAGGAGACGAAGAGAACCGCTGTGACTTTTCTAAAACAGGAAGGACAGACGTCGTCGACAGCGGCGGTCGCTACCTTTTTCAGCTTCTTGGTTTTGATGTCGACCTCCTGCTGCAGAGAGCTGTAGGTCTCCTTCAGCTCCAGGGTCTCTTCATCACGACACTCCATCTGCTGCTGCATCTCTCGCTCCCGCCGTTTCTGGAGGAGCACACAAATGTTTGTACGTACTCGCAACTTGAAAGCACACAGCTGCATCTAATGAGGTCACACAGAGGTCACTGGCTGAGAGCGGGGCCGTCATGATGTGGGACAGGAGTGTACTAAATGGTCAAAAACGATGCCCTGGATCGTAAATGATGCGTGATAACGGCTGATCAGAAATCTGATGAGTCAGGACACACAAGAGACGGGAAGCTGCAGCAGCCGAACAGAGCAAAGCTTCGGCAGTGACTTGCTGTTCAATCCACTCTTGCAGCTACTTTAGTCACTAATAAAAGACGGTAACTGTCAAAGCAAATGTGAAAAAGTTGATCATGGTTTTTTAATGCTTTTAATCAAGCCAGGTGCAGAGTAGAGCTGCCAACTTCAGGACACTTTAGTTGACGATTAGTTGTCATACAAAGAATTGCAATTAATGATTGAATGGATGTTTTTCCTCTTCGTTTCATGCCACTATTATAGTATGAGACTCATCATAGTTTAATATTGCATCTTATGAAGAAGAGACATTTACTGGCTGTGGTGTTTGGCTTTTAACAACTAAATGAATGATTTGAACGTCAATAATGTTCAATGAAACACAGTCAGTTGAATATTAGAAGCTTTAAACTGGGACTGATGTATTCAGATTCTTCAAAATTATCTTTTATCCAGCAGATGGTAAAGTTTCTTGACAAATTCAGACAAATTGCAGTTCAGTGTAGAAAGACATTACTGCTTATCATAAGTTGCCGCATGTGTCTCCAGTCAAGGTCACGCTGACCTTTAACTGAAGCTGCATTTACACTCGTTCTCCGCTGTGCTGATGTCTTCCAGAGCACAGATGTCAATGCATATACATTATTTTTAGACACTTTAATTTTCCAATATTTACACTGAATGTGGAAAATAAGAGCATAGTGTGCATAATCGAACCTATTCTTCACGATTTAGAGGCCTAAGATGAAAGAATAAGTGTTTATAGCCTCTTCATGGATGTATATTTAAACTTTGATCATATCTTTGAACTCATCACAGATAGAGGATTGTACACCACAAGATGACAGTTGGAGCCACTGACGTGCTATTCAAGCATGACAGAACAAGCAACAAGATGGTGTCATTAAAAGAGCTCCTGTCAAACCTGTTTTTAAACAGACAAGTGAATGATTATAATTGTGCAAAATAACGGCGGTCAGCTATAATAGCCACAATCAGGCAATTATGTAATAATTGTGACAGGCCGAGTGTAGACTATTATTAAGATAACTCCAGATTGCTGTCATGTTGGTGCACAAACAACACAACTGATCTCAGACCAGGTGTACTGATTGCAAGATTATTCAACCTGGGACATATCCAGGACTGGAATAAAACATATATCAACTAAATCCCAAGAGGAGTCCCGGCGGGACGAGCTGCAGGAGTTTTTCATGATGCATTCTGTCCCAGACACCTGCAGCGTCCGGGTGAAAAAGAGCAGCTGCAGCAATTTTGCTCCGACGGGATTTATAGAAGCTAAAAGGAGCGTCAATGTAGAGACGAAGAAGGTGATTAAGAATCTACAGATATCGCTCTAACATCCCACAGTGCATGACACATACACATACACAAACACACATGACAACCAAAAAAAGGATTCTTTGAAAGAACTAGACAGAAATGTTCCTGTAAGGGTCCTCGGTCCTCTGAGATTCAATGGACTGAAGAAGCACCACAGACAGCTGCTGAACTCTTTGGATCTTTTTTTTTACTGCATTTACATTGTAGTTTTGTGTTAAATATCTGGCACTGCATGAAAAAAATAAAAATTTTGTAAGTAAAAATATATGAAGTGAGAATAAAATCATTTGGACTCCAATCAGACTTCTTTGGTTACGACACATTTTGACATTGTACAGGAACCTTCATGGGTTTGTTGGATCCCCAGCACGGCTGTCGACCACACAGACTGTATGTAACACACCTCGCCTCCTCTCACCGCCAGCAGAGGGCCGCGTGTTGAGCTCATTGAGCTACATGGAGGTCAGTATACTTTCTTTGCTCTTTTCTATTGGAATCCTTTTATTTGTGGCAGCAGGACTTTCACTTTGGTTATATTTCACTCCGTCAATGCCGTCGCCACGTCGATCCCTTCAGCGGCTACAATATGCTGCTCGTATTTCCACCTGCACGTACCGTCTCCGAGGTTGAGACAAGGTTACAACTAGTTTGCCGCGAGTGGCGCAGATCCTTTCAGCTGCAGGTGTCGCTTGTTTCCCACCGGCACAAATGTTTCCTAACAGCAGCACATTAACACCGACAGCGTTGACGATGTGAAATATAATACAAAGTGAAAGTCGTGCTGCCGCATTTAAAAACAGCAATATAATGACCTCCATGTAGCTCAATACACAGTGCTCTCCTGTTGGTGGGGGGAAGCGAGGTGTGCGTCAAACCCACCAATAGGAACCCCTGTCTCATCCATCAGCGGAGGTCCCACCATCACATCCAACTCAAATCACAAGCAAAAGAGTTTGTGACATAAGAAAACTCCTCAAGTCTGTGACCACAACAACAAAACTGTTCCGAGAGAATTTGTTTGCAATCCAAATAATTTTATTCTCAGTTCATATATTTCTACTTAGAAACTTCATTTTTGGCAGCAGTGACAGAAATTTGCTCTCAAAACTTTGCTTTTTTTATTCTTGCATTGAAAAACATTTTTAAAAAAAATCCTATCATTCGTGATTAATCTGACAGTTTTTTGTCAAATCGTTGCAAAATAATGCTCATTATAATAAGGTTTCCGTTTACATAAGACCAAGAACAGGGATTCTGTGTTTTTTTTGGCAAATTACTGAACAACACAGAATTATTGACACTGAATCATTGAAAGCAGACGAGCATCAAATACTTAATTTAGAGAGTTTGTTTGTTATACCTGCTCGGCGATTTCCTGCCTCCTCATCTCCAGCATTTTCTGCTGCTCATTGGTGTGATCCACGATGTTCTTCCCTCCCACGAGGAGCTTACTCTCCATCGCCTGGAGGAAAATTGAGGATGACAAAAAAACCCTTCATGTCACATGAGAGGAAATGACTCCAATGCATGGTGAAAAGTCAAAGTATTTAATCGGAGAAGCTACACTAGCTTGTGTTTGTGTTCTTATGGGCGGAGTGTCTGTTTTTGCTGAAGGAAATAATAACATATATTCAAAAGTTTGAGCTAAATTGTTCAAATGTTTCATTCTTGGACAATGAAATCAGCTTACTTTAACTTTGGCTGTCAGCATCTCTCCGGCCTCCCTCTCTTTCCTCAAGTCTTCCATTTTCCTCTCCTTCTCCTTCAGCAGACGGACTTTCTCCTCGGCCACCAGACTGTGGTCCTCCATGATGGCCTTCCTCTCTCTCTCCAGCTTCTCCTGCTGCTCTCGCCAGTAGTCGCCTTTGTCGTCCCCTTTGTCGTCCCCATCGTCGTCGTCGTCCTCCGTCTCGCCGTCCTCCAGGTCCTCTCCATCGCTCCCTTCCCCTGCCTTCCTCCTCTGCCTCCTTCTTTTCTTCTTTCCCGAGCGTTTCTGCAGCTGCTCCTTCAGTCTGGCGATCTCCTCCTGGAACTCCCTGAGCAGGGCGTCCTTGGGGTCCTCGTTGACACGCGGTTTATTCTTAATGTTCTTGGCCCTGTTGGAGTAGCGCAGCGTTGTCAGGGTCTCCTCCACGTTGTAAGACGCCGGGCCGATGTTAGCCACCATGACGGTGCGGGCGTTGCCCCCCAGGGAGTCCTGCAGCAGGCGGGTGAGTTTTGAATCTCGGTAGGGGATGTGGCTGCTCCGGCCGTCCACCAGAGCTGATATGACGTTCCCCAGAGCAGAAAGAGACAGATTGATCTTCGTGGCTTCTTTAAGCCTCTCCCCCTGAGCACCAGTTTTAGTCTGCCTTTCGCTGCCCGCTAAATCTACCAGGTTCAGTTTTCCAACTCGTATATGGTTCTCGCCGTCCACGCCCAGCTCGCTGCACTCCACCGTGATAACGAAGATGGCGTGAGAGCGCGAGCTGTGCTCGTTCATGTTAGTGGAGCCCACCGAACGGTTCTGGTTGCCCACGTTCATGACGTGCTCGATCTCCCGCACGCTCTTGGTGACGAACGACGAAAGGTCTTTGACGTACACGCCCGTGTCGGGTCGCTCCCGCAGCTCCAGACGATGTAACTGGTCCTTAGAGAGCAAGTCTCTGATCTCCTCCTGGTAAATCTCGAGGTATGATGCTCTCACCAGGTACTGCTGATTCTGGGAGCGTGAAATGTTGGTGAAGATGTGCTCAAAGGAATTGGGGATCACCCCTCTCCTCTCCGGATCATTTCTCACTCCCTCCATCGTGTACGTCTTCCCTGTCCCCGTCTGGCCGTAAGCAAAAATAGTCCCGTTGAACCCGAGGAGGACCGAATCAACCAGGGGCCTGAAGGTTTCATCGTACAGATCTAATTGTTTTGAGTTCCAGTCGTACACTGAATCAAAAGTGAAGATTTTGGGGAGTTCGCTGCACGAAGCGTCCCGAGGGTTCCTCACGCTAATTTGGCCCAATTTGACATCAACGGAGACCATCCTTTCAAACTTGGCAGCCCGCTCTTTCTCGTTCATGGGGCGACACCGGACCACCACCTTCACCGACTCGGAGCTCTTGCTCTTGGACATGGCGAGGAGCAGCTGCCAAACCCTCACCGCTCGGCACCGTGGGTCCTCTGTGTTCCCGACGCAGCTTCAGGAACGGCTCAGCGATGGAGATGCCCACATCTGAACCTGCCGGGGCAGACGAGGTCGTCACTCGTCAATGTCAGACACACACACAGTGATGTTGGTTAAAAGCATCACAACTTTCTACGAACATTCGGGAATCATCACATGTTGAGCTCGATGTAACACGTGTGCTGTGATCCAGATGTTGTACTTGAGCACAAACACTCACTATTTTGAATGCAGAAGTGCGTTCACACTGTGAAGTACAGAAACATGCAGTACACTACAAGTACCAGGATGATGCCCTCAAAACAGTCCAAAAAAGACATTAAACTGCATACTGTTTCCTTTTACTTTTAGTCCGTACTGCAGCTCCCCTTAAACAGTATCACTTGGTCGTATCCGTCGCGATCCGTAACGCGACGTTTGTAGTAAAAATAAAAAGGATGCGATTTGAAACGAGTAGGCTTCCTTTTAATGACTCTTCTTCTTCCTTTCGTGGCCGGAGCAACAGCGCCACCAACTGCCTCAGAGGTTCAGTTGTTGTGACGCAAAGGATTGTGGGTCAGAACAGCCAGACTGCAAAATAGGATGTCGTCGAACATCCTGGTACTTTTGGCATCCTACGTTTAACATGCTATCGGGACATACCAAACATTTTTCTGGCTTACTAAATAGTCTGGTAGTCTGGATACGTAGAGGAAGGGGCGGGACTTCCGATGGTAAAGATTTTCAAATTAAGACGTCTGAAAGAAGCCACAGCTGTTCCTGAACACCACACAAAAGTGTTTCTGTTTTTCACGACAGCAGAGGACACAAAAACACGTTCATTTCTGGGTAAAACATTGAAAGCTGCAGATATTTTTGACAAGCTGAGGTTATTTCCTGTAACAGCACAATCCTGTCAAAATTCCTGCACTACACAAGTCAGCGTCCCAACATGGAAGAGCATTATTTATGAGTGTACTATTTATTAGTGTATTATTTATGAGTGTACTATTTATTAGTGTACTAAGGGAAGTGTGTCATCTGGATCACAGCAGCAGTGCTAAACAGAAAGGCAGCTCGTCGGACACCTGTACATGTTAAAACACACACACACACACACACACACACACACACGCTTTGGTTAGTTTTCCAGATAATGACTAAAACACACAACACGCGGTTGTATTTGGTGAACTGAATGAATTCAGATATTGACACACACACACACGGTGAGGGACAACATCCAGGTCTCAGCCCTGGGTTGAGCTCTTTAGCTCCACGAACCTCACATTGGTCAACGTTGGAAATTTCAGGTAAATAAGTGACAATAAGGAACAATTTGTCAGCCGAGACACTTTCGATAAACTGCGTTTACCGGCAGCTGATCCAATGAATGTGAAGCAGGAGCTCATCGGAGCAGCTAGCCGACGGTAGCCCCGGTTCAGTGGAGCCCGCAACCGAGACCACAACACCGGCCCAGCAACGGCAAACACACGGGGTGACCGAGGCCACAACACCGGCCCAGCAACGGCAAACACACGGGGTGACCGAGGCCACAACACCGGTAGCCTTTACCTGGCTAACACTCAGCGAGGGCGGACCATCAACTCAGCATATCGCCGTATGAAAATACAAAATAAAAGCACCGACTCGTCAGACTCGTGAAACACAGGTTAACACCGGACACACACAGAAAAAACGTCCTTTCAATTTTTACCAGCGGCGAAACGTTAGCTGGTCCAAAACCTCCCAGTCAGCCATTAGCCGCTTTGCTCATCCCACAACGGTCCGGGGAGGGGTTGCCAGGTTCACGCAGTCCATCCCCCTCTCGAGGTCCGACGACGTACGTGTGAAAACACATTAACACACATTCATGAAGTGATTCCGAGAACGCGTCCGTATTATAGTCAAACACAAACACTTCGAGGTTGAAAATGTAAGTTATTCAACCGTGAATAAGCCCACACGAGGCATTATGATGAATACTAATTCGACGTGTCTCCGTCTTATCTGGCAACCAAGTCTCAACCCACTCGTCCAACACAGCTTTGCATATCAGCTGATTCAACTGTAGCACCAGATAAGCTTTCAGTGAGGCAGTAAACACACTGGGGCCATTTAATTCTTCAAAATAATTAGTGTGCATCACTTTATTGGTGAAAAACATTATAGAAAACATTCGACTACAAAATCATCCATTCATTCCTCATCCATCTCCCACATGCATTTATTCAACCAGTGCAAATATTTGTTCATCTAATAACAATACTGTTCTCGCAACATTCAGTCGAGGGTTTCACACGATTTCTTTTTCCAGTTTTTGGTCCTGGTAAACTGAGAGGTGAGATGTCTCCTTTTTCCTCCTCCCTATAATTAGTATGTACAGCAGGATCAGTTACTGTGCTCTCCTTGGAATGGAGGGCAGAGGCAGGAAGGGACACTGACAAGCAGCACAGAGATGGGAAAAGCAGGGAGGGAGAGAGAGACGAGGAAGAGGAGGTTGAATCGGATCGCTGACAGTGCAATTAGTCTTTTGCAGGGTTCGTCGAGGTCACCGGCGGTCCTGACAACGTGTCTGGGTTGCAAAACATCAGCTGCAATGACCACAGAATATAGGCAGCAACTAAAGGAAGCGTTGAGGAAGTGGTGTATTTGGAAAGGAAATCTGACTTCAGTCGGGTGAACAAAAAAAACCAGGTAGAAACTATAACTAAAAAAAAAGAACATACAGATACTGGAGTTGCTTGGCAGCAGCACTGTGCATGTCGTAACATTTCACAAACATGTCACTACATCCCATCTTCCTCCATTTCTCACACATTAAAACCTTTTCTAAAATTGGACCTGCCTTTGCACATTATGAACCATCGTGTCACACTGAAATGTTCTCCGCCTCCCACATGCGCTCCGGCCTCCTCATGACAGTCGTGTCCACAGGGCGACAACGTGACCCTCACAGCTCCTGTTTGGGATTTGATTTGCCGGGCTTGTCCATGCCGAAAAAGGAGGACGGGAGGCCGCGGACGTCCCGCTCTCTCTTCACAAAGGCGGAGAAGGAGGAGACGCAGTTGCCGACGAAGTGGTCGGCTCGGCCCAAAATGTACAGGTCCATTTGGGCCGAGTCTGGTTGGAGACTCACCACTTTGACCTGCAGGAGGAACAGTGAGACGCACAAATCAACAACTGGTAAACATGAAAGGCAGGATTCAGCTCTTGTTGGCGGCAACTAAGTCAACAAGTTTGCTAATTCTGACAAAACCTGTTTGACAAATGTCACATTTACAGACAGTTAAAGGTTAACTAAGCTGCTAACTAACTAAGCTTACACTTAAGGTCAGACATGCCAGAAACAAGAGAGTCAGAACATGCATTAGAGAGGCTTTAAAAACCCACCTTGCCCTTAAAGAGCTTTTCAATATCCCGACTGTGGGAGTCGGAGTCCGTGGCGATGTAGACGGAGCGGGCGGAGGTCTTCTTCACCCACATTTTGACGGCCCGGCGGATCTCCGCCAGGTCCGGAAGGCACATGTTGGTGGTGAGGGGAAGGGCCGCCTGGCGGTTGTAGCCGACGCACTGAGGGGAGGCCATGAAGTGCGGCCCGGCGTCGCCGCTCTTCAGCAGTTTGCAGGCGTTTTGCTGTAAAAGGTTTGAAAAGATTCAGAAGTGAGAAGCAACACGGAGCCGACGGTCGAGGGGCAAACGTCACGCAAACATCCAGCACGGTTCTGAACTGTGAACCACGACTTGGATGTTTTTGTTAACAATCAATTCAATGAAAAGAACCGACTGTGAATGTATCCTCCTAACAAGTGTCATGTTTAATGTCTGATTCCTTCTCCGAGCTCCTCACACATCAGTGAGTCACAGCGCTGAACTGGCTGACACGTCTATTTACTACCAGGAACAAACACACCGTCGTTTACTTTGAGTCAATCCCACATACTTGGTAATGCTGCTGGTAATACTTCTACTACGACAGCACTAAATATGGATTCTTCCTCCGCTGAAAATAGTCCTCAACTAAATGCATAATTTCCTATTTTCTTTATAATGTTGTAAAGTTGTGTTGTGAGGACTTTAATATGTCGAGTGCCTTGAAATAACCCGTGTGGTGATTTGGAGATAAATAAATAAAATTGGATTGGATTGAGTATTTATATCTTTATGGAGCTGAGAGCCTCAGAAATATGAAAGAGGGAGTAACACTGTTGGTTTTGGTCTTTTTTAAGAAGATCAAAACGGTTTCTTTTACCTTTTTTTTTTTTTTTAACCATTTTCTACTCCATCAGTCTTTAAAAAGCTTTGAGGCGTGTTGTGGTTAACTGTCCTGCTGGGAAACAAATGATGGTCCCACTAAGCTCAAACTAAAGGGGATCAATGTCTCCTGAGTGGGTAACACACATGTCGATACCACGCGTTCATCTTCTCTGAGTCTCAGAGACACTAAGAGTAAATATCTCACATTTGGACTCATCAGACCAAAGCCCAGATTTCCTCGGGTGTAATGTCCACTCCCGGTGCTACTCGGTCGGAGCAGGTCTTTTGAAGTTCTTTCATTTTTCTGGACTGACTGAGCTTCATGAATTTAAGAGTTGATGGACAGTTGTTTCTCTTTGGGTAGTTGAGTGATTCTTGCCATATTATGAATTACTAGAGTAGTCGACTAGGGCAGTTTTCTGTGCCAACACTACCGACACACAAAACAAGTGATGATCGCGAACACATTGACAAGAAAACCTTGAATTAACTCAAATGTTGACTGAAAACCTTCTGGGTGGTACCCTCATGAAGCTCGTTAACATATTACCAACAGTGTGTAAATCTGTTTGTCTATGTTTTGTTCTACAACATAGAAAAATATTATACATTTTAATTTTTTTTTTAAAAGTGTGTGTGTGTGTGTGTGTGTGTGTGTGTGTGTGTGTGTGTGTGTGTGTGTGTGTGTGTGTCCAAACTTTTGCCTGGTACTGTACCTTTAAGTAGGCACTGAAACCACTGACAGAACACACCTCAAATTAGATTATTACAAAACTGGCAGATTGAACGTTCTGAATATTCTAAGAGAATTGATGTATTCTTCACATTACAGGCTTCTATACACATTATAAAGGCGTTTTTCACAGCAGACCGACTGACATGCTGCCGAGAAGCTCCTCCTGTACACCTCACATGGTGGTAAGTCATGACAGTGTGACAGTCAGCTGGCAAATACAAAACCAGAACGGTGAAACTGATGCAGCTCAACAGAATGGCATTATATATTTGGATCCGAAACCAATCATTTCCTCACGTTTAGTAATATTATGTTTGGTAAAATGCTGGTATGAAACTGGGTGAACTGAGCAATGGATCAGTGAAATCGTGAAATCTGACGTCCGTGATGTCTTCAGACCCCCGACGTGTCCGAGCTGGTGACCTCACCCAGTCGATGCCGATCCTCAGGTGAAGGCCGACGTACGGCCGGGTCAGCAGGGTAGCGATGTGCTCCTCTCCCTCCTTCACCATCTTGTCGGACCACATCACGTAGCGCTGCAGGCCCACGTGCTCCTCGATCACCGGGAACTGGGCCGGAGCGCCGGGCAGCGCCAGGACGGGGTGCTCCGAGGGAGGGAACCTGTGCAAAGAGCAGAAGAACCCGCCTGTTAACCAGACACACTGTTGTCATGGAAACACATGGAGAAGAAAAAAAAAAACGTGGCAGTTTCAATGGTTTATGTCAACTTTGATTGACATAAAAGAGTTTTCCACTCTACATTATCCCTCTCAGAAAATATCACGGTATCATGGTATACACAATCTCACTATTATTATTATTATTATTATTATTATTATTATCAGTTACAATCAGCCTTCAAGAAAATTTTAGTATTTTTTTTGGTTGAACAAACTTTTTCCTATAGTTAAAATTACAGAAATAAATCCTTTGATTTGAAGCATGTGTAAAACGTTTCCCTGTTGGAAATTAATAAATAAATAACATGCATTCATTTAAAAGCAGGATTTTACTGCTATAGTTGGTTGAGGTGGAGCATTTTTAACTATTTTGTATCCAACTGAAACTAATTATTATTTTCATTATGGATTAATCTCCTGATTATTTTCTCCATTCAGTGATTTATACTATTTCACTAGCAGTAACGAGCAGTATAAATGGTATGATAACCATAATTTGAACACCACTGTACACTGCGATCTGTGATACTGCTGCGACCCGAGTCTACAGCACCGTGAGGTTCCTCAAACATGGACTCACTTCTTCATCCACTGAGGTTGGTGGTAGGCACTGAATGAAATCCCACCAAATAAGATCGACTGGTCAAACTCCACACCGACGTGGTCCCAGAACGGACCGAACGGGTTCCCGTCCTGAAAATAAATCAGAACCAGACGTGCTTGACGGAACAAAACAGGAACAACAGCTTCATAGTTCTACAACTCAGGGTTGGCGGTCTACGGCCCACCAGGGGGCAGCATTTCCCCCTCAACCCTTTAAACTTACAGTTTACCATCATTCATAGAGAAAGTCTGAAAATCAGGTTTAGTCCACTCAGATTGTCCTCCATCGGACTCTGACCTTCATGGGGCAGGATTTCTTGTCCGCACTGCGGTGGGCAGCCGTCTCAAAGCAGTAGGCGTTCCTCTGGCCTGAGGGCCAGTTTTCAGGAGCCAGCTTCTCCATGAAGGCCTCCAGACTGACCACGCGGTGGTAGGAAGACAAGGCCTCCAGCTGGAAGAACTCGCTGTAGGGAACATGGACCTGAACAGGACAGACAAAGAACATTTCAGTTGAAAGGACAACAGAATGTATAATGGCTGCGTTGTGTTTGGGTTGACCGAGTTCAGGGCATCTGACGGCCTATTTCTTGTTTTGTAAATGCAAGACAGAATGTCAGGATGATGTTTTCGGGACGAAGCACAGATTCAAGAAGGGTGTGCTAAAAACAAATAAAAAGGACAATGTTTGAGTGTGGAAACAGTTGGATGCTGCCGTTTAGCACGTTGTCATTTATTTTATATGCGTTACGCAGCACTCCGTCTTCTGTTTGAGTGGAATGATTTGTATTTTGAAAAGCTTGTTATTTTGTTTTATTCGATTTGATATGGACATCACAGCAGCATTAGAATCATAAATTTGGTTGCTGGTGAAACCTGCAGGACATTTGAGCTTGTCGCACCTCCGCAGGACGCAGCTGCTGATTTTATTCTGGAAACTACGAGGTCAACTATACCTAGATTGAATAATTAACGTGAAATACATACACACTAATCAGAGGTCAAAACACTGCTAAATTTAGCTGAATTATAAAAGTCAGTAGAGGCTTATATTGGTGCACTCACAGTGGCGTACTTACATTGGTGTACGGGGGGGTGTGGTGGCGGTATACGATCCAGGGAGGGACCGCCAGGGTTCGGTTCAACATCTTTGCGAAGGCCAGAGATCCCAGGAAGTGGTCTGCCTGGTTTCCAAAGCGACCTGAACAATAACACACTCTCGTTTTCAACAGCAAACTTTGTGCTGCTTCTTTCAATTTAGTGGCAGTACGGGAGTGTAACAACATGACTTTATATGACAAATGATATCCTGGATATTAAACCTATTAGAATCAGGCCATGTTAAGCTGTGATTGTTTGTATCCTGTGTTCGGTGCCGTTCTTGATTTTGTACTCTTTACTGAGCTTCCTGCAGGCTGCCAGCTCGGGTTTAACAGTTTCTTTGGAGTTACAAGCCTCACATTTATCTGATTCTGTCTTTTTCATGTTATACGGAGAGACAGCGAGGGCGCTGCTGGTCATATAGTAATGATAATAAACTTTATTTGGATAGCACCTTTCATTCAAAATGCTTTACATGCAGTGTTTCACATAAAAACAGATATAAAGGGACATTTAAAAATATGGAAAAGAAATTATATACATGAAAAAAATAACATCTTCTAAACGCCAAAAACGTCTATTACTTTGACAGATGTTTTTAATTTCATGGTAATCTTTGTCCTCAGAGATGTTCCAGATTTCATCATGTGATGTCATCACTTTATGAGGAGTTTGTGATTTTTCTTCTGATTTCCCAAAAGTCCGTTTTATTGTTATACGTGATAACACACGATAAGAAAACGGAAGTTAGAGGGACGTAAGTTTACGTTAGTCACGAAATGACTTTTTGAAGCTTCCAGCAGGTCAACAGTTTGGGAGTCCCGTCAGACAGCTGTCAGACATGGCCGGTTGGTCTCCGACGTCAAGACTTCAGATGCAGTCTGCTGGTTTTAAATCACCACGTCTGAACTCAGTAAAAACACGAGTGGCGTCAAACAAGTTCCCATTCAGGAGAACTCTCCACTTCTGAATGACTCTACTTTTCTCTTTCTTTTCCCATCCAGCAGAATTTAAAGGTGTCGCCAACAGAGAGTGAGTTACCCATGCACGGGCAGTACAACACGTAGCCGCTCTCATCCCACGTCGGGTCTCCGGCAGAGGTCCGGCACGTCTGGAGGAGAAGCGATGAAAGGAAACACGACAGCGTCAACGCGTGAGCTGCTTGTTGTTTCACCGCCATTGTGGTTCATCTCATATCCCACAATGCACCGGGCTTTGAGTCTTCTTCATTTTGGTTTTAGTGAAGGATTTAAACTACACTCAAAGGGGAGTTTGCTGCCACCTACTGTCCGGGAGGAAGTACAGCTTTTAGTTGGAGACTGGATTTTCAGCTTTTGACATGTAACAGATTACAGATTACTCGTTACCACGTTAAAAAAAAATAAAAATAAATAATATAACTATTTTAATTACTTCATTTAAGTCATGTAACTTGTTACATTTAATGACTTTTTTTCATATTACATATAAGCCTTTTAATGCAAAGAATATTTGAATATAACTCGTTTGTAATCACCAACGTTTTGAATAGTAACCATAGTTTATAAACCTCCAAAAATATCAACAATCAATTAATGGAATAAATAATGAATGGCAACAAAAACACATTGACAGACAGCTCCAAATTAAAATTACCACAAGCTTTTAGATAAACAGTTGCCTTCATACATGACTCCGTCACTCAATTATGCCGAGCTTATTGAGAAAATAGACATCTGAATAATATATGACTATTAATAACAATGATCATTAATAATCCTACAGTTTAGGAATGCAGTTAAACTTTGTTTTACATAACAATACAAACATTCTTAATCTGGTCCCCAAAGACACATGTGATCATGGACAATATTATGATCTGAGAGTATCACATAGGTTATTTTGTGATTTTTTTTTTTTTCATCAGAGTGGATGAAGCGTGAAAAGTTTTCATCTAAATTGAGACGTGAACTGTTTAAAATTTGACACGATTCTTTGAAAATGAGAATTTGAGAAACACACAAACAAGTTTTTTTTTCCTTCAATGAAGTGTTAATGTATTTTCTGCCACTGGACAGAAGAAAAGTGACACTAACTTTCTGGTTCTATTCCAGATAACTATAAGGCGAGAATTTAATTAAAGCACCGAAACACGTTGTCTTTAAAAAGCAGACAGCAAATCCAGAAACACAGAAGATCACAAAATAAAAAAGGTTTCAAGTTTTAGCGAAACTGTATAATATAAGTAATGAAACCTTAATTTTATGCGTTTTGTTTGCGGATTATTAATAGTTTTTAGAACGGGAAAACAAACTTAGTTCCTATGTTGAAGAAACTGATCTTTATATTCTGTAAAACAGGAAAAAGAGTGTAAATGGGACTAAAAGGCACATCTGGAATGCATCTCTGCAGAAATACGTCATTCAAAACTGAAATTAAATAATTCATATTTGAATTTCTTTTCTTTATCTTGATTAATTGCATTGAAAATATGAATCAGAATGATTTAAAACTTTTATTTGTTTGGAAGTAAATTTCCAATAAACTTGAAAGTGAGTGTAATATTATGAAACTGAAGTCATTTGCTTTGTAAATTTGATACTCAGGTTAAATTGTTTTCAATTCCTTTTTACTGCTCTTTTCCCCAAAAAAGTTACATGTGTAGTATTGTTATGGTAAGGTAAGACGTCTAAATGTCCTGCTCTGGTCTTAACAACATTTTTACCCAATTTGTTGTCTAAAAAATGTGTCAACGTCACACAAACATTGGTTCTAACAAACATTTAACGTGATGCCACAGGAACATTTACTAGAAACGTTGAACTCCTTAAAAAGTAATTATACTGGATTCCACCATGTTGCAGACAGCTTTAAAGTTTCGAGGAAAATCAGAGAATCAAAAATACAACCAGTGATTCAGTGAAAATATCAATGCTGTTTTCTCATCCTCAGAAGATGATCGTACAAAGTTCACAATGAAAACAAAAAAAGTGGCCTCAGACTTTAAATCAGATGGAGCCAATCAGCGCTGTGGCCAACGATAACGGCCGAGACGCTCCCACAGATCTATCATTACATGTTCGTCATTAGATGTTCACATGTGTGCTCAACGTGCCCCAAACCAGCATGGCAACACGTGTTCGGGTGCGGTCTCCAACCTTTGCTTCTCCCATTCAGATGTGGGGATCCTCTGCTAGCCTGCCTTGTTTGACTGAATCAACTGATAATTGCTTAAATATGCCACATTGAAGAGATCACCATCCTCTGCTGAAAGGCTGAGCGACACTGCTGATGATCTGCAGACAATTCGCCGAGGACAACTGAATGTGTGCAAGTCAATGGTGATACTATTATTATGATTTAACAGGCAGCGTGACCAAAACATCCCCCAAAAAAAGACTAAAGAGTATTTTTTTCTTTTAATTCAGACCAAAGTTCATGACTCTTTTTTTTTTTTTTTTTTTTTTTTTGGCCAATTCTTCACAATCAGGAGTCCAAGCTTTAAGTCGGGCTTTTTGCTTTGAAGGATAATTAATCCCTCTGCATCCTCCAGCTCAGCCAAGCCAGTCTAACGTATTCTCTCTTTGTACTCAATCACTCTCGTTTTTCTTTTCTCTGATGCTCGACAGCTGGCTGCTCTTTCCCTCTTTTCCTGTCGTTCTGTCTGTGTCTGCTCCTCCCCCATCCCCTGAACACACACTGTTTTTCATTGTTAGAGATGACAGCGATGATAACAATGCAAAGAACCACAACTCACAGCCGGAGTATGAGAAAGAAGACAGAAAGAGAGAGAGAAGGAGGCTTCCTTCAGGTGAACTAACGGCAGAGACCACAACAACCAAATGAGGCGTATTTCTTATGTAATATCTCTCTGGCTCAGTGTCCAAACTTTTAACAATTTCATTTCCCTTTTTGAACCTTTGAGTGAATCACACTTTACTTTGTGAGGCTGCAGAGGAACAAGTTTGCCATTCATAACATCCACACATTCATATATGTCACTCACGTTTCCCCATTTCTCGGTTTGAACCTCTGTCTTATGGTGCAGAGCAGCAGGCTCTCAGTCTGCCTGTGGCCTTTCACAAGAAGGAAATAAGGTAGTCAACCTCAAAACAACCCGCCTCCTGGTGACCTTTCTGCGTTGCTACTGACAACCCAGCTTTCAGTTCAGCTGAAGGCTGTGACTCGCTTGGTGTGGTGTCACTTCACATTTAGCTGCAGAAACCTCATATGTTCACAGACAGTTAATGTTAAATTCACCAAATGGATTTGTGCACTTGAAACAAAAGGAAGGCCAGTAAAGTCCTTTATTCTTAAAATAGTAGAACATTTAATATGAAGTCATTTCAACTTGACAGATTTCTGCTCAAAACATTTGTTTAGTTTCAGATTTCAAACTAACAGAACTTTATTGACTAAATCGTTCTAGTGTTAGTTTTCCTGTCTTATTGATCAAATCTAACAGAAATAACAACAAAGTAACAGAACTCATTGTGATAGTGGAGATTTCTTCTGATGAAGAGGTATAAAGAAGACATGTCTAACAAAACCCTTTTGATAAAAAGCCTGTTTTTAGTTGCCTCGGTTTTCAGCAGGATCCTCCATATGCAGCAGCTTACCTTCATAAAAATAAAACTAATAAATCTAACAGTAGTCGAGTAATAAAACACATTTCAGCTCTGGAGATTTACGTAGATCTAGATATGCCGAGATAAAAAGCCATAATGAACAAACCTCTGTTGACAAAAGGCCCATCTTTAGTTTTTCTCAGTATCTCAGATGCATTTTAGTGACTTAGATAAAACTGACAGGATCATTTAAAACTGACTTCACCAAAAAAGTAACATTTTGATCGTGAAAACTTATGAACCTCTGAAGGAGTTTGTTATTTCAAGTCCAAATATTTGTTCAAAACTGTTTTTACAACTGTAGTTTTAGAGGTGTTAAAAAAAATACTCCAAACTAACAAAAGTCATAATTTAAATAGTAAAGATCTGTTCTTTAAAGATTTATTTTAATTTCCTCTCAGATTAGATCCCGTTAAAAGTAACTCATTCTGGTTATGAAGATTTATTTCGATTTAGAAGTGGTAAGACAACGAACCAAAACGAACAAAACTTTGTTTTTAGTTTCAGTTTTTCTCCCCCACTGGCAGCAGGTTTATAATGATAAAGATGAAATCAAATGTAAGAACTAATTTCAGCTCTGACGGTTTATACTTGCATTAGGAGCGCTCACGAAAAGTGGAAGAGCAAACAAAACTCTTAACAAAATGCCTTTTTATTGTTATTAAGTGGCATATTTGTGCATTATTGGGTGAATTAAAAGAAAACCAAACCTAACATAAAAGTAACAAAATTCATTTCCACTACCAAGATTTAATTAGATTTAGATGTTCTTAAGACAAAGAGCCAAAACTAACAAAACTCTGTTGACAAAATGTTCATTTTAGTTTAGTTTGTTTCTCTCAGCCAGGATCCCATCTGGAAGTGGCATCAGTTTAGACTTTATCTACCAGAAGAGGAGATTTATTTTGATTTAGAGATGTTGAGAAAACTAGACAAAATTGATAAAAGATAAAAGAAAAAGAATGCATGTTTCTAACTTCAGTTTGGTGGCACTGTGCTCTTTGGAGGGGAAAAAAAAGTTTAACAAAAGAAGAAATTAAATTCGTTACAACTCAAAATTCAATTTAGATGAAAAGAGCCAAAACAAGTTTCCCTTCACAAAATGTAACCTTGTGCATTATGTTTATTCTGATGGTGGTTTCAGTGATGATACAAAGGGAATCCAACATAAATGTAACAAACTCTCACGATTTAGATTTGTACAGATTAACTTTAACATTTAAAGGAGGCCCAAAATATTTACAAAATGTATTTCCGCTCTAAAGATTTATTAAATTTTAAATATGGAACAACAAATATCAACAACTAACAAAATTAGAATTACGTTTTTCCTCTCTGGATCCCTTGAGGACAGTTTGTGGCATGTTTCAGTGACCGATATATAAAAACTTAATCCAACATGAAAGTAATGAAAAATAGAACTCATTTTGGTTGTGAAGATTTATTTAGTTGTAAAGGTGCTAAAAAACTAACAAAACTCTGGGTAAAATCCCTCTTTTTAGTTTTCCCATCAGCTACCTCGTGATATGACGCAGATAAAACCAGAATCTAGATTCAGACTCGTTAAGAAAAGTGTCCAAAATAAACAGAACCATGTTGACAAGAATCCTGTTTTTATTTTTAGGTTTCCTCTCAGCTGTTGTGTGTGTCTCGTGACGTGGCGGTGGAGCTGCTCCACCCGTCCACCTTATCAACCTGCTGCAGGCCGCTCACGTGGGCTGTCTCTGACCCGATATCCCGCCCCCCCACCCCCACTCCCGCATCACGGAAAAGACTTCCCCACCTTTAACTCTGTGTTACCCAGAAATTATCACCTACCAGCTGCTCGGTGGTGATGTCACAAGCACAGGATGTGATTGTGAGCTATCTCACAGCCCGACACCACCATGACCAGCAGATATGTTGTGTAACGTTTGCGTTTGAGCTTTAATCAAGCACTGAGATGCAGATCTGTGTGTTCATGGCTCAAATACGTCCACGTCTTGCCCCCCAATAAAAAGAGAAAAGAGAAATTCTTGTGCCTTTTCAGCCCATGACCCAAACAGGACACATTTAGTCTCACCCTGAGACCCAGGCTCATTAAAACACACAACCTATATAATTAACCAAACGCCAGCCTGAGCGAGACTGAGCGAGAAAGTCCTGCCCAGCGTGTCCCCAGCAGGCGTCCCCGCAGCTGGACGGGACAACGGTGCGTCTCTCGCTCCTTCTGTGAGGTTTCCCCTCCATCCTTTTTAAGCTGTTTATTGCCCATCTCCGCTAATGTAAACCGCCCATCTGCTTTAAACAAAACACATAAAAACACACGCAGTCATTTCCCACCGCGCCAAAACCAAGAAAAAGAAGGAACTGCTGGGTATTCTGGTGGCGAGGAAATCCACTCCAGATGTGAACAAATTGTCCCTCTTACTAATTGCTATTGTGTTGACTTGATGCTGATTTTGGATCTCTTATGTTGGTGTGGATGGGGAGGAGAGTCTTTGTCAGACTAAGTGTGTGTGTGTGTGTGTGTGTGTGTGTGTGTGTGTGTGTGTGTGTGTGTGTGTGTGTGTGTGTGTGTGTGTGTGTTCACATGGATGTTGTGTCGAGATGAAGCCGGTGGTGGTAAAATAAGGTAAATGGGGATGAGACTGCAGGACCAGTTGGAGATGTGACTACTGTTATCCAGCCGCCATAAACAGACACATGTTTCTGCTCAGTGTCTGATGAAGGCTTTATTTGAGAGAGCCCGTCGCTTTCTTCTGTCCCGTCATCCGAACTTCTGAAAGGCCGGCTTCCCCGCCGCTAACAATGCATCTAATCAGGGCTGATTAGGTGTGTGGTGGGCAGAGACATCCAGGGGAGTGTCTGCTGCTGCTGCTGCTGCTGCTGCTGCTGCTGTGGCAGCTTCTTCTGATGGTCTGGAGAGATGAGAGAGACACACAGAGAGGAATCAGAAGGAAGTCACCATGTGGCATTTCATAAAACAATTAAAAATCACTCCGCTGCTCCAAATAACAGACCAACATGCAACAACTGCAATCAACCTGACTGCGGTCGCAGCAACCGCACTGCAGTCGAAATAAACAAACAACGGCATAATGAGAGAAGTCTCCCTCGTTATGGTGGGAAATCACTTCACCTCATCCATCTTCTGGTTCTCTGTCGTCTATTCTGGTCCAGTTTGTTTTAAAGAATCCTTACAGGAAAAGCTGGAGGAGAAAAACAGCCAACACAACAACAGCGGACCCAAAATCTGGCCTTCAAAAAGGAGGAAATACATACAAAACTGAGGTATAACCTCTGGTTATACATATTATTTCATGCAAATGCATGAGCAAAAAAAAGATACGTAAACTACTTAAGACAATTAAATAGCTGAAGTCATAGAAAGACAGATAACAGGTAAAGTCACAAGTCAGCTAATTAAACAGTTAAAGTCATAGAAAGTCAGCAGCCTCATGACTCAGTGTTATTTCAAGTGGAACTTAGTTTGAAAAGATAACTATGGATCGCCTCAGCAACAACCAAATCAAGATTTAGTCACTCATTTTCTCATCTGTAAATGAAAAATATCCATTTTGATGAAGTGGCATTATGATTCAACAGTTTTTTTTCCACATATAAAACAGAGGCAGCAGTTCGTGATGGAAAAGAAGAAAAAGAAGAATACAAACTAGCTGTAACTCTGGTGAAAGAGTTGTGAAAGGAGCTGCAGGTTTGCAGATCTCAGTAGCTGCCATCTCGTTTTTTAACTCTATTTTAGATGTTTAGATGTCAACGTTTTTGTGCTTTGTGTGAATACGAGCAGCCGTGGGACAGGTGACACATTGAATGTGGATTGTTTTCTTAAGTTGGTCTCTCTGAACTGTCTGTGAAGACACGGACAGAGAGCAGCAGAGAGCTGCTGTCACTGTTCACTAGTTTTATGATAACAGTTTAAGTAAAAAAGGCCAGAACGCCTCCAGTAGATTGTCCAGGCTGAAGTCTTTAAACCCGGTGTACTTCCCCGCTTCATCACACGCTGCCTTTTTTGGCAGAACAGGTAGAAAAAGTGAGGATATTCTAATAAAACTGTTTTTGTTGTTTTGTTTTTTTTACATCCCTTCATGGTATTATCAGAGATAATTTGAATGGCACTTCATATCAGAACTGTGCAGGTTGCAGGGAAACTGTGTGAGCTGACTGATTCAGTGATGTTTTATTTGATCTTATATGACATCAAATCTTACTTGAATCTTCTCCATGATGGAGCCTTCATTTCTTTATTTTGACATTCTGAAAATGTCTTTATTTCTTCCAAATGAAATAACCAGTTGTCTTTGTTTTTACATGATTTTAAAATTGTTGTATGTGTTTAAACATATTTAATTTTCACAGATGAAAGGATTAAAAAAAACCTGAATTAACAATAATTATGTGTAATATGTGTATAAACGATTATTTCAGAAGATACCGCAATGAAATAATTTCATCAGTCTGTCTATGTAAAGTTTTATAGTTTGGATGTTACTTATCTAAATTGTTGAAAACAGAATCATCCTGAAATCATTTGAATATTTTAAGACCATTATTTAAGAAGAACTTTTTTAAGTTGAATGTTTCATTCTTAACAGTTAAGTTTATTTGATTTAATAATACATTCTAACCTTAGGAATGAACTACACTTGTACAAGTCTGGCTTTTAGGAAACTCCACTTTTTTTTTTTTAATTTTTTTTTTAAATTAAAGGCATTTCTGATATATTTGTAAGCAAACAATTAATCTTGTGGGCGAAAACCTGCTTAAATTGGTTATTTTTTTTCTATCTGTTAAATGTTAAAAAAAAAAAAAAAAAAAAAAAAAAATCACTTTCCATTCGGGTTGCTTTCAAAAACAAATGTTTGCTTGAACTCAAGAACTTGCTTGACTTTTTAAAGTGAAAATTGAAATCTAAACAACATCCCTGTAACATCTCCAGCTCTCGACTAAAAGAAGTTGTTTTTCAGTCCGGTTTCCTCCCGGTTGTTTTGGATTTTAAACGGAACTACGACTCCAACAACAAAAGTCCGACCGCGGTGGATCCGAATAATACCTGCAGCTTTTAGTCTTCTGCCGTCACACTTTCATCTGTTCTGCTCTCATCTCCTCTGACAAACAGAGAAAAGCCTAACGACATCATTGGCCCTTTCAGCCCTCTCTGCAACAGGTAAAGCCTATTGTGGTTTCCCACATTTCCCCCCACCCCCCCGAACAACAGGCATTTTCTGCCCCGCCTGTATTGAACACGCCAAAAGGCTTTTGGTGCTTTCAAGGTCGGTCGGAAATGTGGCGATTAATTGGAGGCGAGTGATTGTCAAAGAAAATATGCAAACATATAAGTTCCGTATGATGCCGTGGTAATTTTTTTTTTAAAATTATTGTAGTGGTAAGCTGGCAGCTCAGACAGTAATTTTCATTTATGTCTTTGTAGCAACCAAATTAAAACAGCAAGCACAGAGACTGTAGCATAAAGTAGCCGATAGGTTTGATCACGTTTCGAGTTGTTTATTAAACGTTAATAATGGAGATAGTCTCTTAGTTTTTATTAAGATAGTGTCGTGAAACAGACAAACACAATATAGGCTAAATATGTATAAATATAAAATATGAGCAGCACGTGAAGGCAGCATTATTGAAGACTCTGGCTCCCCCACCCCCCTCACTCTCTCTGTCTCCCTCTGCACAAACACATTCACCCTGCGGCCACGGTGCCGGGGCTGCTGGAAGCCCGTGGAGGGGCTGGGAAGAGGTTCTGGGGGGTGGTTAGGGTGATGAGGAAACGAGTTGATGTGCCCTGGAAGTAATTCTTTCACCCCTCCCCCCCCTTCCCAAAAAAACACAGGCTTACAAGGTGGGAGAGAGGAACCGGGACCACCACCACTGGCAGCCTTTAACACGTGGGGAGCCGGACGAGCAGCCACATGCCTGCTGATGGGCTGCGAGTTTACCTCCTGCATGTTGGCACTTATTGGAACTTTAGTATTAAATAGTAATACTTCGTTAAAATAACGTATTGATATTCGGACTGTTCTTTTTTATTTTGAATTCTCATTTTTAATGATTATTTTTATCCATATAATTTGTCAAGTTTAATGTGCACGTGCAAACTTCTGTCCCAAGTAAATGTAAGAAAACCTCATTATTCAAGTCAATTCTAGTGACGATAGAAGAAAATGATGAGATATTTTCCGTTCTTACAAAGTCTATAAAGTTGTACGATATTATGCAATTTCATTCAAAACAGGCTGTTGACAGCTGTAAAGAAATAGATACATCTAATTAAATATCAGGAGGATGTATTGTTTAGTAGCTGTTATGGGATTAAACAGTGGAAGAAGAGGAAATGTTTTTTTTTCTCCACTTTTTGGTTTCAGAGGCAAAGTATAACCGCACAAATAATAAATAAACAAAAACAAACAAAACAGATAGAAATAGTCCAATTTTAGCTACACAAGTGCTTTCAATTAAAGAAATAATTTTTAGCAAGCCCCAAATGTATTGAATAACATTATATTTTTCAAAGACTTTCATGTTTAAAACTTTGGGTTGCATGCTAGGTACTAAAATATATATAAAAAACATTTGAATGTTAATTTGTATGTTAATTTCGTTGCAAGCAATATTATATTAATATTTTTTTTATAAATATGAGTAGCTTATATGTCCACGAAATAAATGTGCAACGTGTGGAAGCTGAACTGCAGGTGTATTAAATGAACCCAGTACTGGTGACTGGGAGGACTGGCTGCAGGCTGCTGAAAAAACAGTAAGCTGTCGCTGGTTACTAAAAAAAAAAAAAAAAAAAAAAAAAAAAAAAAAGTTTGTGAAAGTGGCCTGACGTCACACTCCCACAATGCTTACCGCCCCATAACTCCGCTGCAGCCTGAGGAGAGCCAGACGCACTCTCAGGCCCCGAATATAGAAAAATTATTGGGAAAATTCGGAAAAAATAATAAAAGGACAGATCGAGGGGAGAAAAGAGCGGGGAGCGGTGGAGTGGGCTCTCCCACGGCGGGGTTCTGGTCCGGTCCGGGATGGAAGGCTACCGGGGATCCATGTGAAATTGACTAATGCGGTGCTGGAAACTTTTTGGTGAGTAAACTGCTCGCTTTTTTTTTTTTTCTGTAAGACCTCATAATGTGGCTGCACGTCCTCATGTGTGCATGTGTGGCTTTCAAACAACTTTTACGAGCTTTATATCAACTCGCAGCCGCCGCTGAGTGACACATCGACGTGCGCGACACTTGAATTGTTATGAATGTGTTGTTACCGTCGCGCGATCGGGTTTTTGCGTAATTATGCTTATTTTTCTGTGGCAGCGTGGAGGCAGCCTGGCTATTTAATTTTAATTACAGCGATCGCCTCCTCTGCCTGCGCTGTGTTTTGTTTTGCTCGATAAATATGTTGCGAACGCGAACGCGTGAAGTTGTTCCACTCGGTGCACTTTGTCCAGCGGCTCCTCGCTGTTGACGTTTGATGTTCTTTGCAAGTTTTCTGGTGAGTTTTTGAGCAATTTCCGAATAGCTATCTAGTGTGGCATGCCGCTGCAGAGGAGAGGAGAGGCAGATAGAGGGGACGTCTCACGGTGTGTCGGTCTGCTGCAGGAGGAAAAGTTTGCTGAAAAGTTGATGAAATGTGGACGCAGTTCTCTCCTCCACTCTTTCATTTGGGAGTTTTAGTGGGCGATATTGAAACCTCGGAGCCGCTGTTGTTGAGTCGGCCCCATCCACCAGGTTGTCACTGCTCGGATGTTTTCGTGTGTCTGTAGAGAGTGTGTGCTTTTTCCTTGCAAGCGGGTAAATAACAACCAAGACCCCACCAACCAAAGGGGGGGGGGGGAGTCACAATGGGGGGGTTCAGTTTATGCACTTGTGACTGATAGCTGACTTTGGCTGCAGGATTGTTGTCGGAGGAAAAAAATAACTGCTACCTAATAGTCCGCAGAAGACAACAAACATCAAAATCCTCCTGATATTTTTTCACCGCGCTGTTTGGGTGCTTTCCGTCTGTCATGTTTCATATTGTTGCATCACAAGACTCCTGTCCTGTGTTTTCCTGCCGAGTATTTAGTGTGAACTCAGAGTGAACTTGAGGATATTTAAGGTGTTTTCAGCTATAAGCAGACATCCTGTGATTGTACAGGGAAACACACACATCTCTCCTGGGGAGTTCCACTATAACACTGCATATAACTGTTATTTTCATTAGCTATTAATCTGAAATTAAATTTATTAATTGATTGATGTTGGTCATAAAAGTGAAAAATACCTGTTTAGACCAACAACTCCAAGATTATTGATCACAAAGTCGTCAAACTTGACAACCCGAAGGACTCCAAACTTTGAATTGATTCTCAAAATAGTTGCAGACCGACTTTCTGTCCGTTGACTGATTTGTTAAAAGACTATTTTTTACTTCCGATCCACTTGTAACGCCCTGATAGGTTTGTCAGCTACTTGTCACCCCTTTAACGTGAATTTGAGGAGATACTGTAAATGTGTGAGGTATTAAGTAAACAGAACTGCGTTTCCAAACACACTCTGTGCTGCCATAAAGATTTTGTGTAGTTTATTGTGTAGAAAAATGCTGTCAGTCTTTAAGTGGTAAACAAATCTTAACTTGATGCAGTTATAGTAAAGCTGCAAGCGTGAAGAAACACGTACACAAGTCGTCACGACCACAACAAGCTGAACTCAGATCAGTACATTCTGCTGAAGAGACTCTGGACGGGCTTTTCCCTCCACTTCACCCCCGCAGGTCAGAGTCAAGCGTGCACCATCAAGGCCTCCGGCTACATAATAAGGAAATGGAAGTGAGTTTTGTCACGAGACAATGGCTTTGTTGCTGCCAGTCGCCGTGCAAGTCGAGACCCATGTGTTGATGTTTGCTGCTCTCTCACTACAACCTCCCAGCCGGCGGTGGTTCCGCCCCGCGGGCCTATGGCAGGTTTCATTTCCCAAAACACTGAGTGAGGTAGTTGTTGAGGTGTTGTTGTTTTTTTTGACGGTGTCACTGACATCAACGGTGAAGGAAAATGTCGGGAAAAATACCATTAAATAAATATTTGACCCCAAAAACCAAAACAATCTGTATATTATTGGTGTTTTCTTGATGTTTTCAAAGTTATTCACAGAATTCAAATGACAAAGAGTCGTTCCTCCTACTCTGTGAACTCTGGATGATTTGTGTTTTTCTGGTGCTCCAGCATTCCTCGCTGCTCCGCTCTCCAAAATATTCTGCGCCGGGGTCCGTCGAGCCAGCTTCTTCTCATTAACGTCCATGCATTGCCTTCCATTACTTCCATGCCCCTGTGGTCGGGAGGCAGCACGTTTCATGTTTGCCTTTGTGATTGAGCGAGTGTGTGTTTGCCGGGGAGAGCTCACACACATGCCTGTTTGTGAGAGTGTGTGTGTGTGTGTGTGAGAGAGAGAGAGAAAGCTGTTTTTGAGTTGGAGGGAGGTCTTCTCCTCTGAAAATCCCCCACAATTCCTTGCACCTCTGCGGGCAGCGGTGGTAGCGGCAGCGACGGTGGCGGCGGCAGCAACAGCAGGCTGATTTCCATGAGAAAAGAGCATCAGTTGGGTTAATGGGAGGGACAGCCCTCTGAGGGGACAAATGGTAGTTAATAACCAGGGAAGAATCGGAAAAGCTCTGATCCCTTTCTTTGTACTTCTTCACCTTCTTGAGGCAGCGATGGGACGGGGTGGGGTGGGGTGGGGAGATGGGGGTGAGGGAACGAGGGACGCCGGGTTCACAGGATGGATGTTGTTCGCTGCAAGAAGAAGATTGTACTATTTGTTATTTTCTGAGGACAGCGGTGAGCCGGGAGCCTGAGAACTGAATATGTGTGTGCGTATGCGAGCGGGGGCAGTTTTGCGTATTTGTACTTTTTTGTATACTCACATGTACGTTGGCGTGTTTACATGCATGCGTGTTGGGTGTCATGGGACGAGCAGGGGACAGGATCTATTTATTTGTGATATGTGAGGTTTCACACAGTAGCTGCTGGTCACTCAGGTCACCGAGCGAGAGAGAGAGAGAGAGAGAGAGAGAGAGAGAGAAGGCTGAATGTCGAGTGTGGAAAGAAAAGGAGAGCTTGAAAGAAGTTATGAATACGGAGATATAGTTATAAATACGGAGATATAGAAAGAAAGAAGGAATAAGAAACAAAGAGGTAAAAGATTAAACCCGCAGCTCAGATTGGGGCTCTAATATTGAGTGATAATGTACTGAAACTAATATTCGTTATCAAAAACTAGCTTTAGTTAAGATTTCTTCCCCACGTACAACGACAGTATGCTGAAGTAGTATTTGGTAGACGTACTGCAGTAAACGTCAGTCAGAATCACAATCAAAATTCCTTTTCTGTCGCTGCACAGAACGGAATTAAAAAAAAAACAGTCCAAAAATATGCAACACAAGAAGAACAGAAAACTTGTGTTGGATTGTTTTTCAATTTCGTTGTACAATTACAATAAAACTACTTGAGCATATTATCACAATATGTAGTGATATGTCAAAGCAGATGTCAAGTTCTTGACGGGGTTTACTGCTTTTACACATATTTCTGCCAGTTTTACACTCTGTTATATTCAGGAAAAGTTCTTCGATAACTTTTTATTAAATATGTTGGAAACTTGGAGTCTTTTATGAAAGGAATATGATAAAAAAATGGATCCAGTCCTGTCATACCCAGCTGTATTCCGTCATATTCATTTATTTCAAGGCATTTAAAACAGCTGTATAAATACAGGGTGTTTATTTGCACTAAATTCTGTCAGTTTAGACTGTGAAAGGCAAAAAATGTAACTTTTCAAAAACAGAAACATTCTTTCTTTAAAAAAGAAAATCGATTTCACGAGTTATAAAACATATTTTTGCACATCGTACTTTAGCTGTTGCACAGCTACTTGTTCTGGTTGATCAGAAGCTAATGTCTTGAGTTAATATCAGACGTACAGTGCTGTCAGAGCACACCAGAATGATGCTGCTTCACTTTGTAATCCAAGTGGACAATAAAATGTACACAGTTCTCTTGATCCGCTCCCATTTGCCTGTTAAAGTTACTGCGTAAGACTGTTAATACAAACTCCACACTTGCTGTATCTGTTTCAGATTAAAAGCCATCGAGGGTTTCATTGGACAGAAACCCCTCCGCTCATGGCGGCTAATATTAGGTTAACAAGGTTAACAAACTTTACAGATATTGCTTTGTAGCCACAGACTCTCTATATATACATGGACGTAGCTTTGGGGTCTGAAAAGTGACACAAAGTGCTATAAAGTGCAATACCACCGAGGGCCACGTGGGGCTGTCTCTACAACACATTCAGCTTCTCTGATGAAACACAAAAATCAATCCATTTTTTTTAAACATGTCATTATTGTCTGAAAAAAGGCGTCGTGACCTCTCGGGCCGTCAGTCACATCGAGTCAGATCCACTACTTTACGCTGGGTGATGAAAAGTTGCTGCTGCTTAACTGAAATTAATAAATACGTTTACTGACGACTTGAAGTTTTTAGCATCATCACAGAATTGCACGTTTTTTGTAGTTATAATCAGATGTGGCTAGAAGCTTATGGTAGTCGATACTAGCTAACGTTAGAAAGCTTTAGGTATGTTTAACTATATTGACCTGAGTCGTTTTTTGGGGGTTTCATGATTATTTAGTTTGACAGATCATTTGTAACCATGGAAACGGTACTGTGACCAAACTGTCACTTATTGACTCCGCTTTATTTGCGATGCATTTTTAAGTTTACTGCCCGTCTATAATTGACGCTAATGGCCACAGTTTTCAGCAAAAGTTTTAAGTTTGTAAACTTTGAAATTCGATCCCTGTTCTGAACAGTAAAATATACTTATGATATGAAACATTAAATGAACAGGGTTTTCTACTTGGGATAAAACCTGCTGGGTGCAAAAACACGCTCCAAACATCACTCTCTACCTTCTTTCTAATAAATACAGCACTATATACATTTACAACATTTAGCTGGCAGCCGTGACAGAGAGAAGAATGATGCTTTGCTGTGTTATGCACTGATTGAAAACAGACATACGAATGTGCAGCGCAACATACACACACACACACACACACACACACACACGCACACACACACACACACACACACGCACACACACACGCACGCACGCACACACACACACACACACACACACACGCACACACACACACACACACACACAAGCACACACACGCACACACACACACACACACACACACACACACACACACGCACGCACGCGCACACGCACACGCACACACACACACACACACTCTCGCGTACACACAGATATTTACAAGGCTAATTAAAGTAAAAAAGAACCTTCACTTTTTTTTTTTCATTTTTATTATGCATAGGCACAAAGTTAATAACACAAGGAACACATGCTCTCATTTACTCACACTGTTGCAGCAGCGTTTTGGACCGGCGAGCATTCTGACGGGTCGTGCAGTATGCCGGTCAGAAATAGTAAGAGGATGCTAGATGCTTGAACCACATACTGCCACTTTTCCTTGTGGATCTTTTTCTAGGAAGAGCGGGGCAGCTGTGGCTTTTCAGAACCTAGATCCATCCATCAACCAGCAGCCATGGTTTACACCACACACACACACACACACACACACACACACACACACACACACACACACACACACACACACACACACACACACACACACACACACAACCTTCCCCTCCTCCTTTCTCCATTTCCATGTATCATCGTTTCTTTCTCTTTTCTTTCTCTTTTCTTCTCTTTTCTTCCTCTCCTTTTTCCCTCTCCGTCCATCTCCCCCTCTCTTGTTTTGCCCTTCATCCATCCTTCTCCCTCCCCAGACTGAGTTTACAGCCCCCGGGCCACTTCCGCCAGGCTGTCTGCAACAGATTTATTAATAGGCTTTTCTCTCTGCAGTAAACACAGCGTTGGTTTAGGGGGTCGTCTCTCAGACACTGATAGACTTGTACTTAACCGTCGGCACTGACCGACTCGGGGAATAGAGGAAGGTCTGTTGGTTTCAAAGATGATCCGCTGCAGATTAGAGGGACTGCTGGAAATAAACACGAGTAGGAAACAGAGGTGATTTGCAGTCAAGGAGCAAAACAGAGCTACAGATTTGTTTTTGTTTTTATGGCATTTAGATTTCCCAGGTGGAGTTCGGTGATGTGAGAGGGCAGGGAGGATACCACGTCTGAGTCGGCAGATTTTATTACATGTGTTGTAAACATGTAGCGCACACCTCAGCCTGCTGAGCTACACGTCACCAAATGACAACAACAGATGGAGTTTGCCAACTTGTCACGGATAGATGTTGGATGCTGGGTTCTGTCCTAGAGCGGCAGCGTTGTAGTGACTGTCCCGGGACACCAGATGGTCGGTCTCCCGCCGGTGAGCGGTCCAGAGACGAGCCCAGTGAGGGAGGTGTCAAACTTCAGGAGTTTGACTGGAGGTGCAGCTGTTTGTGTTCAGTGCGGACTTGTTGTCCACGAGGTCTCAGGTTCTGGGCTGGCTTATGTGGGAATTTTTGGGTTTCTCTGTATAATGTTGTAAAGTTCTGCTGTAAAGACATTTTTAATGTGTTAAGTGCCATGAAATAACCTGTGTTGTGATTTGGTGACAAAAAAATAAAACTGAATTGAATAGAAAGTAACTCTTTTCTCCGAGTTGATCTTTTAACTCTTTTCCGGAGTTAAACCTGAACTCGTTGGGAGTTAAAACAATGAATCCCATGAAGAGTAAAATTCAGCTTTTACCTTGAGTTGTTTTAATCTGAAGTCTGTCACAGTATCATCAATCAACACTTAAAAGTATACTCTATTTGACACTCATGGAGTCATAATTTCATAACATGATGGAGGTTTCCTATAGAAATTTATATATTTAGAGATTTATATCATGTTCCTACCTTGTTCACTTATGGTTTTGAATCATAACCAAATTTAATATGTCATTATGTCTTCATTAAAAAGTTCCAAAGTTTTAACAAAAGTAAATATAATTTTTGCCCGTCACTTAGATTTTTATTTAGTTGTTTCATACTGAAAAGTTATGAAGAAATAACAAAGGCGTGCTGGGAAATGCTGATATGACAACAAAGCTGCACATATTACTCCGCTGAAGAGGATCCTTTAACTCTGGTTGTAGTTTAACTTCAAAAATAAACTCCCAAAATCCAACTCTTTTTTTATCTAACTGCAGGATATTCCACTCCAGAAGTTTGTTGTGTGGTTTTGAGACAGTAAAGCAGGCTTCTTATTTCTACCGGCTGAAATGACTGCCGCTGTCACGAGCAGATTTTATCTGATGCTAGTCAGGACTGATTTCTTAATGTTTTAAGCTGATTCAATTTAAAAAAGGAACTCTGTAAAAAAACGTCTTAAATATTTACTTAATCAATACATCATTATTATTGTGTAGGATTGACACCCCGCAGGTAAACATCAGCTTTCCTCTTAGCAGTCGAGTCATTAAAACTGGAAATGGAAATAAAACTGGAAACTGTTTTCAAGTATGATAAAGAATTTGGGTTACTGGAATGTAAAAAATCTACCCGAGAGCAAGACAGAACAACTTCACCCCAAACCGAGACAACTGTAACATCCTGGATTGGCACACTGTGACACAGTGGGGGAACACTAGTTGCTCCTCAGGGGATGTGCCCACAAAATAATTTGGTATATGTTCTCTGGCCTGGGCAGCAACTCAGGCTTAAAGCTCCATTAACATGAATGTGGGACATGGGGGATAAAATGTTCCTTGTGGTCCCGGTAATTCGATTTATCAGGAGCTTTAAAAAAATTTGACAATACGGTTTGTAATAGAAACGGATTTAAAGCTTTCAGCAGTAAAAGTTAGTAAATCCACTTAGAAATCAATACAACAATAACTATGATAAGAAGTTTTCCTTCGTATCAGAGTGATCCCGTCCTGTCTGTCCACGGGTGCGTTACAAGCCGGAAGAGCGAGTTGGGCATACTTTGGAAACCAATTTTTTACCAAATTGAAACATACACTGCAGGCTAAAACATTGGGCTCAAAGAGAAGAGCAGCTTCTGCCTGTCGCTGACTTCACAAAAACACAAGGACTTGGCACCTGGCGGGATTTACATTTCAGGAGAAACAGCAAGTTTGTTGAAAAAGATGGCCACTTTCATCTGTAATTATGACTCTACAATTGGTAAAGAATTACTCACATACATGCTGCAGACTGGATTAAAGTCTCTAAACAAGGTTATATTAAATTCACCGCAGCTCCCCTGAAGAAATAAATCCTGTCTGATCACAAATTCTTGTTTGCTACTGTAGTTAGTAAAGTATAAGGTTGGAGAAGCTTCCTTTAAAGCACATAAACATTTATTTTGGGGTTTTGGTTTTGAAAAGGATCCAATATGGCGATATGCTCTACATATAGTCACCATGTGGAGTAATCCAGAGTCTCTGTCGTGCTGAGTCAGGGTTGCTAAACTGTATGCTTGAACAGGTATTATTTAGTGGAACAAACATCATTTCTAAATCCATATCGGGACATGTGTGTGTTACCGTCATATTGAAGTTCCCACATGAATCCCTCTGAACAATGGGAACGCTTTAAATTCATGAAGGTCCAAGTTATAGAAAATGAAGAAATTCTGAAATGGAGCAGCTGCATGAAATGAGGAACAAGTGGAGTTGTACTGGTCAGGAATCTGCAAAATGAAACACAACCTGCCGTCACCATGCTGGAGTGAACAATCAGAAAACGATACGCTGACTTCCTCGCTGCTGCTACAGATGTTGGCGTGTCCTTCCTGCATGATGGATCTGCCCCCAGCGGTGTGACAGGTTTTGTTTGGTGGAGGTTGCAGAGATGCTGCAGTCTGCTGAAGGGAAGCTTTTAGGTTTCAGTATCATTGGGTCTGTCGATCTGAGAATAAAAGTGGGACACAGGTTTGATGACATGCTTCTGGGATAATTGCTGCTAAATTTAGGAAACATTGAAACCAGTCTTGAGAATAAAGTCAAGAGAAAGAGAATACTCTTAAAGTCACTTTTATGCGTTTCAGGTCACAGATTCTTTGCTTTCTGTCTGTGGTTTGGGGCTTTAACAAACTGCTATTTTCATTATCACTAAATTGTTTTTTCAAGCAATTGAATAATTATTTAAAAAGTTTGAAATTTGTAAAAGCAACCTTCAAAATCTTTCCTTCTTTTGTCCAAATCGCAGAGATATTTAGTCTGTAAAGGACTGAAAAGCAGAAAATCCTCCCGTTGGTTTCACTGAAAAATTGAAATGATTATTTATTCAAATCGTAAGAATTCGTTTTAGTCAACAACTAATTGTTTCAGCTCTACTGTGTTATTTAATGTATTCTCAGATACTTTAATCAACTCAATATTTATCCCACGGTTTAAAGCTTCCTGCCTTCAATTATTATTATTATTATCATTATTATTATTATATATATATTATTATTTAGCTTTTAAGCATTTTTTAAAATAATTGTTTTGTGTAATTATTAATCTCATATTCAGCTGAATTGAATGATTGAATATTTGAAATCCATTATAAATTACAACAGAATTCCTTTTGTAGAAGAGCATTTTAAAGCATGCTTTTCTTTCTTATTTTAAAATTTGGGCTCGATTTTTCAGCTGATTAAAGAGTTGTTTGGTCCGCGAGGCTAGTTTTGGTGAATTTGCTGAATATTTTTTTAATTTGCTGATTAATTTCTGTCTTTATCAATGAATTGTTTGGCCTTTAAAATATCAGCAAAATGCTCTTTCTTGGTTGAAATGACCCAAACATATTCAGTTTACTGTTATAGAGAATTTAGACAATCAATAAATAATCTACATGTGATGTATATTTCTATTTCCTTAATATATAACACATGGTAATTTGATTATCTAAATTGTTGCAGATTGATTTTCTGATTTTCTGTACTAATTGTTCCACTTCTGATGGAACCAACTTTGACAACCAAAGACAGTTTGTAACTGAGATTTTTTTTAAATAAATTATCGCGCTGAAAAAAAAAAGAAAAACAACGGATTAATTAATTAAATCAATAGAATTTAATTGCTGTACATTTTCATACATTAGTTGCTTAATACAGAAGTGGTTTCAGCTTATAAGCTTATCAAAAACTATTTTGACATGACTTTAGTCTGCATAATTGAAAATTATACTGTTGATTATTTTTGATGAATACTAAACACTTAATTTAATAAGAAAAAACACCAGTAGATTGAAATAAAATGTCTCCCACTAAGTTGGAGCTTTGCAGGGGACAATTATGGACTTTTCTTCTAATGTTGGAGATTCATGATCACGAACAAGAAGTGCGTTTCCTGACAGCTACTGTACTCCGAAGTTGAGAAAATAAGCCAGACTACCAAAACGGGTCAGAAAACGAGTTCCAGCGTTCCTGTTATCATCAAAGTGGAAGTATGGTGGTGCACGTCGAGCGCTGCAGCCGAGGAATGCACCGCTACCGGACAGTCTCGATGGCTCACGCAGAGAGAGGATCGCAGCATGTCGAAGAGTTGTTGAGATTCAACACGTGACTCAGCACTGAGTTATGTGTGTGTGTGTGTGTGTGTGTGTGTGTGTGTGTGTGTGTGTGTGTGCGTGTGTGCGTTTGTGTGTTTTACCGGAACAGTAATATCTGGAATATGGAGCCGGTCTGTTACACTCAGTCTAGAGATGCCGATATGTGATGAAACCTGATCCGTGCGGTGAGAGAAAGTAACTCCTGACTCACAAACACACACACACACACACACACACACACACACACACACACACACACACACACACGTTCAGCGACAGTAGTTATGACCGTGCTGCTCCGGATTCATCCTGAGGAGCGTGTAAGAAGGCAGCAGCAGAAAAACAGCAGAGTGTAGCCACAGTGTCTGATGACACATCCCCTCTTCCTTCCTCCGAAAGTGATTTTTAATAACGCCTCTGCCGTCCCCGCCCTGCTCAACAATCCCACCCTCGCTAAATAACGCCAAGCAAAACCTCCATCTCCCTCAGCAGACAAAGGAAGTTCCTCCGCTGCTCATTTGATTTGAGTGATGCGTCGACGTGAGCATCATCGGTCAGCTGTGTGCCTTCAAAGTGAAACGAGGAGAACAATCCATCCTCTACATTTATATCCTCACTGACTGTTCAGTATTCATGTCTGCCATTACTGTATATATGTTTGCTTTCTTGTCACAGTTAAACCAACAGATTGTTTCCAGTGGAGGTGTTAACGTAGTCAGATGATGTACTTCATTAGAAAGTAGCGTCCCCACAATGTCTCAAAATACAGCTGTTGTCAAGAAAATGTAACTGAAGTATCAAAAGTTAAAGTAGTCATTACAAAATTTTGAATATAATTTATTTCATATAAGCGGCTTTCTAATTTGGTTTCCTGTCAAACCAAAATAAGCCGGGATGTCGTCAGAATGAAAACTTTTGGTTTGGTTGAAGTAAACGTGAGAAAGCTATGGTGGATACGATGCAGAGAACTTTTATTACACTTTAAGGTCTTCATTTTTGGTTCCAAGCAAGCAGCAACCATCAGTGATGTCATCAACCATCAGTGAGGCCACCCGTTGGTTTGTGAACGTTATGAATCCTCCAGTTCAGATTCTGTCCGTCACCATCTTTACTAGTTCGGAGCGGTTTGGAGCAGGAAGTGACCATATTTGGACGCGCTGGGGGAGGAGCCAGCGGTGGATCTGACCGATCTGATTGGAAACCTGACGATACTACGTCCCGCCCACCGATAGCTGTAACCTGACTGCACCACAGGCCTGTCAATCAAACAGACACGCCCCCAAAACCAGGTCTTCTTGAATCTTCTTTTCTAATGAATGAGGGATTATTTTCAGATGGACCTCCAGAAAACTAATAAGAAGGAGTGACTTTAGCTAACAACACCGAGATAACTGATGGACACATTTTATTCACTTTGGATTTGATGAGAGAAGTTGAATGGGAGTCTATGGAGCCGGAGGCTTTTTGGAGACGACCTCTAGTGGCACTCGCTGGTATTGCAGTTTAAGACACTTCTGGATCGGAACCATTTTTCAGACTCGGAAGCCACGAACACTTTTATATCCAGTCTACGGTTTCAAGCATACATGAATGTGTGGTTTAAGCTTGGCAAAGAGAACAAAAGTATTATTATATGAACAAATGGATGAGAACAAACTATGAACATGAAGAATTGGACTGAACTCCCATGACGCACGCCCACATGGCTGGAGTGAATGGACAAAGGGAGGAAGGCTGTATGTGTAGCCTCCTGAGTGGCAGTGAATGCAGGCAGCTGAGAGTGGGTGTGGCTTCCAGGTAGGTGTGCTTGGTTGCTTGTGCAATGATCAGGTGACTCATTGGGGACCTTTGACAGATGTCCTGGTCCAGTTATTTTTGCTCCTGATCTAAGACCTTTGACACTGAGTCCAAATCTAAAGCTTGTATTTTCTTACATAGTTCAGCTTCACTTCCAAATTCACAAAATGCATTTAACGTGTATATGCCTGACAAACAAACAGGTCTGTAATGCTGTAAGAAATTCATTAATTTATTCTAACAAAAATATTATTATAAAAACTCCACTTCATGTTTGTCCTTAACAAAATAACCAAGTAAACAAAACAAAAGTAGTTTTTATAAATAGCTTTTTGCAACTCTTTCGTAAGAACATTCTCAGAATGACAATCAGAAAAAATATTCCACTTCCAATGGATTAACTTTCACATCCACAGGTACAAGAAATAAAAATCATAATTACACTTTATGACAGAGTGACCTCAGGTGCCGTACCACAGGCCCATTAAAGCCGAGTGAACACTGTGTGGCCCGTGGAGGGTAATTACTGTGTGGTGAGGTGGGTTGGATGAAACCGTTAAACATGGCTGGATGAACCTTTTAAGGGGCAAAAATCTTCTGTGGGGAAACCCTCCAAGATCCTACAACCACATCTTCTGTTTGGAAACATACTCAACATGTCAAAGATTGGGGAATATGCTCAATATGAGGACAATATAAA
>NW_027185396.1:2036853-2211853 GCF_022577435.1 Embiotoca jacksoni
TGTGCTGCTCACCTGTCCCGGACCACCAGCTCGATGCGGGTCTCGGCCGCAGCCTTCAGAGCCTTGTGGGCTTTGTCCACGCTCCACCCGCCGCAGTTCTGCCCGTTGATCTGAAGGACCTGGTCCCCGAAGCGCAGCCCGGCGAGGGCGGCGGGAGAGTTGGCCTGAACCAGCTGCAGAAACACTCCCTGAGACAGGAAGAGGAAACATATCCAACATTTAGACCGAGTCAGAGGAACGGAGGAGGAGACGGAAAACACGCTGAGAGTGGAGAGGACACACGGACAGGGAAGAGCAGATGAAATGTCCTCATAAAAACAAGAAGAGATGCTGAGAGCAGGCAGAACATGTTTAAGACTGATTTAGTGAATTTACTTCTACACAGTATAAATCGATGAGCCTGGTAGCCTCTGTGTTGAGGTAGCGAACAGATTATTGGCTTTTTCTGTGTGCAGTGACTCTGCAGAGACGAGGACATGCAGAGACGAGGAGATGCAGAGACGCCGACGTAACGTGGTACAAACCAAAATGCATTTGTCTTTATTTCCTTTTCTGGGGCAGCGAACTCGAGGCTCAACATTTGAATAACAGCATCCTGAAACTTGGTCCCATCCAGAAACTTTAATGATAATTAAAGAAACTTCACACTTCACAGTGGCTGCAGCTACGTGCTGATTATTGTACTTCTTCCAACAACCTGGACCCACTGAACATACGTCAAACACAGGTTACCCACAAGGCCTCCTTCCTGAAGGGGAAGACTCGGCCGGAAACAAATGTTTCTACGAGTTGTTGTTTTTTTTCAGTCTTCCTGTGATTACGTAGCAAATAAAATCTTGTCAGAGGAAGACTTTCCTGGCTGACTAACATCTAGTGGATTGTTGTGGAGCAGCTCTCCTGAATCAGCAGTGGTACATCCACTGGTGCTGCAGACCTGAACCCAGATCTGAACTGTCTCAGAAGGATGTGAGATCGGTGTCACCGGTGACAGACGGTCTGAGCTGACTCACGTTGTCGATGGCCCGGAGCCGCAGCCCGACCTTCCCGTCCTGGTCCTTACAGAGGATGATCTCCCGCAGCCCCGGGCGGATCTCCGCCCTCCTGATGCCGACGTCCATCCCCGTCACGGGCCGCACCATCCCGCCGACACCCGAGCCGGACGGCACCGCCACCTGCTGAGGGGGCAGAAAGCAGGGAGAGTGAATGAGGTGGGCTGAGGAGGAGGAGGAGGAGGAGAAGGAGGAGGTGAGAGGAAGATCGGATTAAAGAGGAGCGCTACATTAAAATTCAGCCGCAAATAAAAAAAATACAAAATAAAATGCATCAAATAGAGGAATGTGGGAGGATTGGGTTTCATCTCCGCCTCCACCAGCGACAGAGAGCACGACGGCTTCGGGCACTTCTTTAAAAACTTCATCATTAGTATGCTTTTCAATGAATAATACAAAATATGGAAAAACATCAGAAAGAAATAACAGTCGAGGTGAAGGTAGCAGCAGGGAGCACAGATGGTTAAAATGTCTGCATGTGTTGTGCAGGATACACACACACACACACTGAACACACACACACACTGTTGGAGGGGAGTGAAGAGCTCACCCTCCCACTCACTCCTCCAGGCCGGCGCTGACTCATCCAGGAACACTTCCAGCTGCTAAAAACTATTTTCAACCTTTGAACGTTGGTGTTTTTCAGTGTCAAAGAATGAATCCACAAATAAAGTAGTGATAGAATGAAGATGATAATAATGATAATAATGATAATAATAATAATAATAATAATAATAAAATAATAACAACACACAAACAGAAGCTTACGTTGTCGGCGACAGGCAGCAGCGTCAGGTTCTTCTGGACTTCATCGCTGTTGAGGGCCAGACCCATATAATCTCCCAGCTCCTGCAGGTTTGGGTACAGGCCTGGGGGGAGGGGGGGCAGAATTGAGGTTAGTGAAGCAGATGGAGGCGAGAGGAGCAGGTAGGAGGAGGTGGAGGAGGAGAGAAATTCACATTCAGGTTTAATAATAAATACATGAATACATTCAGCAATATTACAGAGATGCTTCCAGACTGTCGTCCCAGTAATCACGTTAAAACACCCTCCAGTGAAATATTGTGATTATACAAGTTACCAACTAAATAAAATATGTAATCTAAATGTTTTCACTCTCAAAATATAAAACATATAAAACAAGGTATGACTACGAACGGGAAAAGAATCAGTCGTGTCAGTAGACTCTTATGTAACATGCAGTGTTTACTACTCCAGGAAGTAGTCCGACCCTTAGCAACCACCTAGCAACAGACTGAATAAATACAGTAGAGTACGGTCTATTCTACAGTAAGAGTCTAGCGCCGTGTCGTGTGTTCAAACCAAACCGGTCCAGCTAGTCGCCGCTAGGATTGGAAGTGTAGAAACTACATTATATTAATATTATATGAAACTCTATTCTAATTATTCCCATTGAGGAGGTGGAGTGATATTTCTAGTGATCAGCAGGGTGTGATGTCATGATGATTTGTTCCAAGTGTTCAGTTGACCAATCAGATGTCTGTGGGCGGAGCTACTTGTTGGATAATACAGTGTTTTATCAGCACCTCTCCCTGAATTACAACACTGAAGACATTCAGTCTCCGTCCTCCACTCACAGGTGGACGAACACGGTGGGCGGAGCCACACCTCTGCACTCAGCTGACCTTTTTACTCTCCAACACTTTATATTGTATTCATGCCGTCCATCCCAGCAGCTCCATTAAAGCCCTCCATCTGACGACTGTTGACAATCAGCGCTCTGTGTTTCCGTGCAGTAAAACCTTCCTGGCAGATTAGCGGGCAGTTATTTGTTAATACGGCACAGACACAGTGTTTGTATGTGTTTGGAAAGTCTGTGAGCTGTTACAGCAGCAGGCCAGACTCAAACCTCTCAGCCATCATAAGACGCACTGGCAGGAAGTGCAGTAATTTGGGGATCATCTAACTTTCCTGGAGCAGAAATGATTAGTTGAAAGGCTCATTAGTCAATAAACAACAACAAAATAATAATCAGGAGTTGTTTTGTTTATCAGTTAACAGATTCAATATTTTTGTCAACAAAAATACTGTAAACAATATGTAAAATAATATTTGGGGTTTAGGTTGGTGACAGACATTTTTAAAGATTTTTTTTTTACGTTACAGACTAAATGATGAATTCATTCATCTGACCAATAATCATTTGTGTAATGGATGATTCAAATAAGTCATTGCAGCTCCGAACTTTCCATCTAGCAACATCATCACGTTAAGATTTGTACTTGTTTGTGGAAAATAGGTGCAGAACTAAAGACATTCCCCTCAACAGGAGGAAAATCCTACAACACCCAGAATGCTTTGCAAATCCTCTCCTTCATAGGCTGCCACCCAGTCGGGTAGTTTTGGGTTCTGTGAAAAACAAGGAAGTACAATCTGCAGTTTGAAGCGGAGCCTGGACTCCAAGTGATCGATGAAGACGACGTCCTATTTAATAACGTAAAACTTGAACCCTTCAAGAGACGAATTCGATGGTCAGACCGAACAGGAGAAGCTTCGATATCAGCCAACACATTATTCAGTGATTCTCTTTCTTTCAAAAACAAGGACTGAGCAATCTTTGAGCCACATTCACACTCCACCCCGACAGGCAGAAATCTCCCACCTCAACACCTGCAAGACTGATCATGTCTGGAGACTCCGACAAACAAAACACAACATGGCAGAACAAAGTGTTCTCCGACGGAAGGTCCAGGAAAAAAAGAGCTTTCATTATGTCGGGAAACTCTTCATTTATGTTTCTATTATATTCACCTCTCCCACACATGCCGAGTGCACATGGGCAGAAAAACACTGGTTGGTTTGGGAATGATCCTGAAGAGGAAACGGAGTGTTTTAAATGTTGGATGGTGAATGTTCTCTACTTCTACAGCACTTTATCACCTTTCGGTCTCAAAGCGCTTTCACATGTTTTCCCATTCACCCACTAAAGAGACAGATCACCATGCAAGGTGCTGCCATCAGGAGCACATTCACACACCGACGGTTCACCATCGGGAGCAACTTAAGGTTCTAGGAGGTGATGTGTCCGGCTCCGACGGACTTATTGATGCTTTAAGATGCTTTAAGAGTCAAATCCCTGCTGACATCGTTCCAGAGCTCTGAGAACTCGTCAGGAGATTCAGATCCAGCGACTGTGATCGACAGAATCAGCGTATGTAGCTCGGCCGCGGTCCCGTTTCAATCAGACCGCCTCCCCTTCACCTCCCTCCTCTCCTCCAGCCCTGCGGCCCTCCTTCCTCCCCCCCATCGTGCCCTGTCCCAGTACAACTGCCTGCCAGAGCCGGTCTCCATGGCGACTCACAGCCAGCTCTGCTGAGGTAAAAAACAAAAGACCAAAAGCCCAAAGGACTTTACATCCAAACAGAGGAGAGGCTGAATGAGGGGGAGGACGGGGGAGGACGGGAGGAGGAAGGAGAACGGGAGGAGGAAGGGGGACAACGGGAGGAAGGGGGAGAACGGGAGGAGGAAGGAGAACGGGAGGAAGGGAGGACGGGGGAGAACGGGAGGACGGGAGGAGGAAGGAGGACAACGGGGGGAAGGGGAAGGACGGGAGGAAGGGGGAGAAGGCTCTGCTCTGAAGGCTCCAGAGGACCACGGCCCCCCACAAAGAGCCAACACACACCCAGCATGACAAACCAGAGAACGACCGCAGGATGAAGAAACAACAACGCAGGTGAAGGTGTGAAAGATGAAACCCTGGAGACTCACCGGCGGCCGCCATGATGGCGGTGTCGGGCTGCGGCTGGTAGGTTCCCTCGGCGATGGCGGGCATGGTGCTGGTCGTCTGGGAGAACTGGACCTGAGCCTGGAAAGGAATCACATGCACCAGTCAACTGGAAGAGCATGAATGATGGGATGGGAGCGCCGGATTAAAAGGTTGTTATGGGCACCAGAGAGAAGTAGTTGATAAAACTGGGTGAAGGAATCTTCTTCTATTCATCAGATGAAGTGACAGCAGCATACTTCAACACCAGCAAATGATATCTTCCATCACATGAATATGTAATGCAGACATGACGAAGTTACTCAGAGATTTTAGTGTTCTTTAATTAAATTGGGGACATAAAGGACACGTTAAACTTCGGGTCAACTAAACGCCTCTAAACGCTCAGTTCAATCAAACAAAAACACATTCAGTTTGAACTAACTGGAAATAAACTTCTGACATTTGGAAAGTTAACTGTATAATAACTTCCCCACATATTTCACTGTATTTGCAACATCTGTCAAACACTATAATCATATTTTCTTCTTGCAAACTATCGTCCGAAGCTCATTAGCATAGATACCGTTAATAACTAAAATAGATCCACTTCAACTCAACTTACCTTGATGACCTTGTCGACCTTGAGGTCCTCGAGTGACGGATACAGGGACATGCTGGAGGAGAGAAGACAAACAGCTGTGAGTGGCAGGGACTTCAAGGGACCGGGACCTCCTCATATTAACCTTCACGTCTTCCTTCCAGCTCCATGAAGCTCCATTTCATAGCAGCCTTGAATGAAGTGACGGAGATGTGGACGAGATGTGTTGAAATAACACAATCAAAAAGTGTCTAATTACACTTTCTATTATAATTTTACTGTTTGTTGTTGATGATGATGATTTGTATCTGAACCACTTCCACACTACTGAAGTTTCGCCGTATACCATTATATTATGTTGTGACATCATTATGTTCACAAGTTGGAATATTGCCATAATCATGATATCAATTTTAGAAATGAAACTAAACATATGATGAACCTCGAACAGGTCTTCTGATGACTGATCGTCTTTCAACCAAAACCATCGAACACTTCTCAGGTCGCAGCTCCTCCGATGTTTAAATTACTGCTTTTCTTTGTCTTATTTGACAGTAAATTAAATGTTATTAGTTTTCAGACCAAAACTTATTGTGGACATTTTCCACAATTTGACTTTTAATGGACTCAACGATCGACGGAGGAAATAATCTGCTGGTCGATCGACAATGGAAACTATCAAACCTACGACAGACATGCATCATGAAAAATACATTTCACCACTAATTTTATCACCGTGTCACACTTTATACATCATATTACTGTGGATTAATAAACAGCAATATAAGACGAGGCGACCTTCTGCCTCGATAGTGGAAATATACGGTGCCTGAGAAAATACAGCGAATCTCCAGGAGATGAGCAACATGTCAGCTGATCATGATCACAACAACCAAAACTCCCGTACGGTTGATTATAAACACAGCAGAAGACAGAAGTCACTGTGTGAACATAAACCAGCAGCAGCGTGAAGCTGGAAGAGGAAATGAGAGATAACAGCTCATCAGCTGACTGATGTTATGCAAACATGGCAGCAGGAAAGACTTGGACACGCTGCAGAGGGACAACAGCTGATTGACACGTCCGCTACTCAACATCCACATCGCCCCTTCGCTTTCACAGAAACTGCTGCGAGCTGGGACACAAGAACATCCCATAATAATATTACAATGGATGCAGAGCATAGCAGGGTCCTCAGTTTGATTTGAGATGGGCATTAATCCACATTTCAAAGAGCATTATCTATGTTGTCATCAATAATTCATCAGAGGTGAGCTGTTTAAAAGCTGCATTAGTGCGGACCTGAATCTTTCAGGGGAGATGGACGTCGTGTTCAAACACTCAGGAAGAGCGAGGACGTCTTCACTCGAAACGACGTCTGCGTACATCACAGCGTTGATCTAAAGGAAACTTTAGTGGACATTTTTAGCCATTTTCCATCATAAAAACAGGCGTAACCTTGAATTTACCTGCTGACATGAAGACCAATCAGAAGGCAGACGTTTTGGGCTGTTTCTAAGACCTTCTCTGGGTTTTCCTCTCCAGAGGAACATTAAGCACGAATACCAACAAACAGGAGGCCAAACGCATTACGACAGGAATTTAAAGGCCTCGTATCCACAACCGCACTCACGAGAGAGACGAGGACAGACTGAACAAAGCACACTTTTCTCTGTAAATACTTCTGTTTGGTTTTGCTGTATATTGATTTTGCAGTTTACCAAGTAAATACAAGTGTTGATAGATCAGTTTCATGGAAACGCAGCTTGTGGAGGTAAATACAGACGAACTAAACATACAGACTGAACAGAAACCAAACCCCTCTCGTGAACAGGTTTTTTGTGGGTTTCTTTTGTTTTGTTTTTAAATAGTAGATTTGCCTTTTCTTGTTTGGGAGTCTCGTCTGACTATATGCTATCAACATCTAAACAAAACCATTGTATAGCTGAAGTTGTGCTGAAAAGAAGGATACCAAACACTTAAGGAAAGTTGTTTTTTTTTAATTATAAATGAAGGCAAATGCAAACTGGTCATGTCAGTGCACAGACACCATCAGATCTATAGTTTCTAAAAATAAAGGCAAAGAAAAAAGATCTTATAAAGTTAACCAATTTCACGTCAGTCTGTCCAGCCTTTCTACTTTTATATGATTTACTTTGCCACGCTGTGACAACTGTGTGTCACGATCACGAGACATGCGGACACACCTCTTCCTCAACAGGAAACAGGAAAAAGAAGTGAGGTGGATGACAGTGCAATAATAATAATAAAAAACAGCTGGTGTTATGGCTGAACTCCAAACAGATTATCAATATCCGAAAACCGAACTATCCACATCATAAGACAACTTTCTAAAAGAACCAACTTCCTCTCCTCCATTTTGATGAACTGCATTACACATAATTTCCACAAAAACTGACCACACGGAGTTAAAAATAAGCCGATGGCAAAAATGTGAGTCCTCCGGTACCGTGGGCTCCCAGCGGCAGGACGTGAGCTCACACTCATTTTGACACCAGTAAGTTAAAAAGTGCACCGAGTCCCTAAAACAAGCAAATCACTTGACCACAATCACATTACTGCCACATCTCCTCCAGCCGGACACTCGATCCTCTTCTTCTCCGGCTCCCGACACAGTGCGTCATTGTGTTGGTGGACACAGAGCAGCGTTTTAATACCTTCCCCTGTTTACTTTTCAGACAGCTTTATGTTCCTCCTTCCTTCGAGAGGCACGACTCAATAAGTCCCGGAGAAAACGAGTGTTTGAGCAGCTCTTTGCGGTGACATAACCGTAATCCTCCAGACATTTCTGCAGCTCCAACGAAGTGGACGACGGACATCATCTCAAATCTCCCACCCAGCTGCAAATTCACTCATTTACTAGACAAATGTTGTTTGCTTACTCAGCAGGAAGCATTAAGATCCTTTATGCAAACAAAAGTACCTCAACGGGATACAAAGATAACGGACTATAGCTTAGCGGCCTTTTACACATTTTATTATCAGTTGATTTTTTTTTTGAGCTGCTGGGATGATTTAAGTATCTAAATATACATTATAATTCAAAGTGTTTAACTAAATGGACCAAAAGTAAAACCTGTTCTGCACTAAAAATCCTCTCAGTGGCTGATTTGATAATAAGATTAATACATGTTTAATGTTAAGCAGCTTTTTTCTCCAGGTTTAATTCCTTTACTTACAGTCGTAGAGTGCAGTGCTTCCTAACTTTACACATCTTTTCTCTTTGGCAACATCTCAGACTAAAGGTTTGTTCAAATGAAACCAGGGAGAGGAATGTTTCAGTGACGTCATGTAAAACGGAATAATGTTGGAGATGTTTTTTAATGTAAATAAACGAAGCAACATCATACTTGAATAAAAAGCACTGAACTACTGTGTCGTCTGAAAAGTGTCCAGCGAGAAGAAAACAAACCCGAAAGGCTTTGAGGGAAACTGGGAAAACACCGAAGGAGCTCAGTCCAGCGGCCTGAACGGGTCGGTTCGATCTGAACGGGTCGGCCCGAACGGGTCGGTTCGGCCCAACAATGTGCTCGCTTTTTCTTGGCAGCTTCGTCCTGAAATGGCTGGAAACCAACACGGAGGGAACCGAGGGAAGGAACCGAGGGAACCGAGTCGCCGCGCCGCGCCGCTCCGGACCGCGCCGCTCCGGACCGTGCCGCACCGCTCCGGACCGCGCCGTGTCCAAATGTGCACGTTATCCGCTAAATAAACACCGGAAGCGCATTTGATTGGTACCGTTGGTCCAGTTCTAATAGATGAGGATGATGATGTTGTTGCTATGGTGAGGATCATTATGGTATGTTGTCCTGTTGTCCAGTATCGGTGAGGAAACACGTCTCCATCATATTCAGACACGGAACGACGCGAATCGCCGTCGGCTCCGTTAAAAACACGAACCGGCCGTTATTCCGTTAATAGGACAAGTACGCTCACAGAACCGGCCGGTTCGCGGTGACTTCACGTTAAAGGACTCCGTGAGGTCCGTGACTGAAGAGGAGAACCGGGCGGACCGGACCGTCTTTGTTCCGACACAAACAGCAGGGAGGCGGACAGCTAGCCGTAACGGCGCTAGCTCGAGTTCCGGTCGGGAGAGCTCCGGTGAACACCGACGTGAAGACGGACTCACCTCGGCTTGGTTCTGGTTGGGATGTCGGTTCGGACACTCGGACGTTGTTTTCAGACGGCGGCGCGCTGCTGTTTATTTCCGTCTCTTCGTAGCTGCTGCTTCTCCGACGCTGAAACCTGAAGGGGACTTCTGGAAAGTGACGTCACTGCCTGGCTTCCTGGTCCGTGCGAACACGTCAATCAGTGATGACGCTGTAAGCCACGCCCACCCACCATCGGTCACGTGAACTTCGACTCGCCGTTTCCGCCCTGAAACACGTGAACTGTGCGAACAGCTTTGTTTTCTTTCTTGTTTTGTTTCTTTACATTTCTGCTGCTGCGCCTGATTCGTCCTTCAACAACACTGCAGCTCAGTTTATAAAGTGCTCTTCCAGATAAATACTTGTTTTGTATATGCCGAATAAAATTTGCTGTAAGTAACACCAGGTGTCGGGCCTGTTATACTCTGGTGTGTTCAGGGGTGCTTTATTCACCAGAGTAAAGTTCTGTAAACCACATTTCTACAAACCTCTAAAGATACGAACACAAACCTTTTTCCCAGAAGCTGTTTTTTAGAGCACTTTGCTGGCTGCCTGACAAAAACGGGAACTGTTTTCCCTGAACTTATGCCCCCTAAGGAGCTATTTGTGTTTATTTTGTCTCTAACAATCGTAGCTTTGTGCGCCCTGTGCCGCCCAGCCCCTCTGGACTTACAGGAGACCACAGGAACAGCCAGGGTATGTGTGCAGTGAGCAGGAGATCCACACATTTAAAAATCTATTAAAAAGCCAATCCCACATCATGTTTTCAGGCACTTACAGTATATAAACCCGGATATTTATTTGTCATTAAATGGACTGCTCAGGTCACTGTGCTGTATATCGGATGACGAAAAACAAAATGATATTCATCCTCAACAACACCAATATCACAAATAAATCAATGAATTCTGATAATATTCCTAATATATGGATGACTATTAGGAGTGTTCAGGGGTCAACGGGGTCAACGGGCTCCTGTCCATCACCTGCACAATATCCCAGAAAAAGATGCAAAATGTCCAAAGTTAGATGCAAAATAATGAGAAAAAGATGCAGAACAACCTCCCAAACATTGATGTTTTTAATGTGGTTCTTGTTATTTGGCTTGGATGTGTGTTGTTATTGTTCTGGGACATTGTTGTGTGGTGATTTTACACCTGAAATTAAACTGAATTGACTTGACATGACAACCACAAAAATATAAAACAACTCATTTCGGACATAAAACAAACACAAAGAAACAAGTAAAGCTACAAAATAAACATGTAAACGGACTAAAATAAGATGCAAAATATCTTATATTACTTTCATCTAAATGTAATTATCATCGTCCCTTGAAAATCTTCATTCAGGTTTGTTTTAATTAGCCTAAATATTACACTTCAACAACTGAAGAAAAAAGAAAGTCATTAAAAAATATAGTGACGCTATCACTGAACCAAGATATACAGTGAACTCTTCCACATATATCTAGATAGATCTATCTATCTAGACCAGTTATTTATCTAAACCAGTATTTCATATATCTGCTCCCCCTTTCCCCTTTAACAGTTTGCTTTATGATATTGACATGTATGGTAATTGTATGCACCCTACAGAGCAGGTCATTCCTAAAACATGAACTCCTGCAGCATGAAATAACTTTGATCTCATGGAGTTTTAAAACGGAGGAAAAACAAGATGAAGGCACATTTTAATTTCACTCGTACTCGGGTTTGTAGATGAGTTTGCGGATCTCTTCAGTGGAGGACGCACATTTCATGTCCAATTTTCTCATTTTGAAAATGATGAAAAGTAAAAACTTTCCAATGTGGCTTTATAACGCTGAAATAGAAGAGAAACAGAAGTTTCTCTTTACTGTTTGTTAACCTCACAGCATTTTATAATGAACCTTTAATAGAGTCAATTACAAGGACACAGTTGTACATTGCAAATTGAACCTGCCGACTGATAGCTGCAGCAGAAAAAGCATCTTATTTATGGTTCTATGTGCTGCGTGACATCAGATGAGTCCTACGTCATATTAGATTTTAGATTTCTTAAATCAACAGAGACCCCGTGTCAAAATCTAGTTTAAACTTCGAAACAGGGGCCGACAAAATGTACAATAATTACTTTTAGGAACATGAGAAGTGTTTCAAAAAGAATCCCATCATCCTTTCATTAATGTGAAAGAATAAAAGAGAATAGACATTTTTAATAAATCAGATATGCAGTGTAATAGTGAGAAACAGAAACGTCCAGAGGCAGGTAGAGAGCACTTCTTTTATTTTAAATATGTCATCATTGGTTTAGCCTGCATACAGTGACGCATCAGCACAGAACTACACAGTACAGAAGTGGACTGCTGCCACGCCAGCTGCAGCTCGGCCAATACGAAACATCGACGGTCAACATCAGACAGCCAGGTCAGGTGAACTCCATTTAAAACTATTTATTTGCGATACAAAAAACCCCACTAGGATGCCCGTGAATCAGCGTTTTCTGTGGACCACGGCGCAGACGTCAGTCAGGCGGTGTGGTACTTTACTGACGGTGGCAAAAAAAAACAACAACAACAACAACACAAAGAAAGTCGATCGTCATCTACACTAGCATCGTCGGTTCTCAGAGATAGAAAGTTGGCATCTGAAAAATACATGATTGAGGTTGTTACACAAAATAAGGTCAGGGGGAGGTCCCAACCTGGTCGATTGCTCGGCCCCCGGCTGTAAATTTCAAGCATTTTCCCTTTTTTTTTTTTTTTATTTTAAAATTCGTTATTTCTAAGAACAAAAATAAACTCCAATTGATGCGCGTTGATGCAGATCCCGTCTTTCCACCGTTCAACCTTTTGTATGGCTTTAAATGTGGTTTAAAGACTCGGCGAGATGAGAAGGCAATAAGAAAAAAGAAACAAAGCAAACCGGATGCAAAGCTTTTTGACACGTACGTACTAAAGTTTCCATCGGGGCCTCGAACATGCAGACAGGAAGTAACCATGTGTCAGGTGAGAATACGTAGGCACACATTTTTAACTATCTACAACTGTGACTGGTTCTCCTTCACGCCAATTAACCCTCTCACACTTCACTGAGCAGATTAGAAAGAAAACAGTGGTTCTATGCAGAAATGCCCGTTTTCTGTGGCACACTCCTGCGTTGCACCGTTAAGGCCTCCTGGACGTTTGTAGGTAGCCGTTAAAGTTCAAATCTAAGCTTCATCTCTCCAACAGAAAATCTGTGCTTTTCATTTTCCTTTGTTTTTTTTTTTTTTTTTTAATATAACTCAAACATTATAATACCAGTACGCATCGACTCAAGAGATGAATGTCGCTACCAGGGCTTCATTGGTGTTTTTGTACTTCTCAGCGTAACCATGCACAACCAACACTTAAAAAAACAAAAACAAAGAAAAGAAAATGGGACCAATTGAAGATGAGGAAGGTGGAGGTTTGTAAGGTTGTGGCCCGTCGTTTCAAGGAGGAAGAATAGGATGTAAAAATAGGATGAACTCAGTCACAGAAACAAAATAAGACAAACTGTCGTAGTTTGATGAAATAAGTTGTGGAACTATAAAGTCGAGCCTCAGACTCTCCCAACTTCTCTCCAGGTCGCCCGTGTAGGAAGATACCTGTAAGAGACGAGAGAGGAAAATATTTAATAACCTTAACAACAGAACTTTAAAATAAAGATGTAGTTTCCTCTCAGAGCTCAATTAAACTCAACTGTTTTTAGTATTTATGGGATTCAACAGCAAAATGCAAACCAGAACTGTAATCAGGCATAAAGTGCAAATAAACAGTGTTAAGTCAACAACTGTAAATATACATACAGGCTATAAACAGTTTGAATAGTTTGCACCAATATAAATATACTATATGGGTATATAAATTATTGAATAAATTCTGTGAATTTGAGTAAACTAAAATAGATGTATGGCAATAGAACAAACAGTGTAAATGTTGATTTACAAATGTATACAGTATAAATATTATATAAATATATACCGTATAAATATTATATATACGTAGTATAGATGTTATAGGATAGCCTGTGTGAACATTAGTGTACTAACATGAATATAACTTATAAGACTATAACTGTGTGAATGTCAGTAAACAAACAAATAAATAAATATACGCGTAAATTAAACAGTGTGAATGTCAGAAATATAAATACGTACATGTAGGTTAATGATGTGAAATCTAGTAAACTAATATACATGTATGGTTATAAAACAAACGCTTTGATCTTGGTTTACTAATATAAATACAGTATACATGTTATAGGATAGAATATAAGTGTACTAACATAAATATGAATTATAGGACTAAGTGTCAGTGTATCAAAATAAATGAATATAAATATATATATACAGGTTATAGAGGAACTGTGACTGACGATGAAAAGGAAGGGCAGTGAAGCAGCTCTCCGACTGAATGAAGCGCAGCGCGGCGACGTCGTCGCAGCAGCAGGAAACTGCAACCTTCACGAGGAAGCGTTCAGTTTTGTTGCTTGATCGACATCAGACCCTGAGATTCAGGTATTTTTGTGACCGCTCGGTAGGTGAACGTTTGGTATTTCACCATACACCGGAAACTCGATCTGAGATTGAGAAACGTGCTTTTCAACGTGCTATGGGCGTGCGTGTCGCCGTGTTGGAGAAGCCTGTTGCCACGGCGACACAGTTCAGGTGGTCTGCAGTGAATGTTTTCCCCTCTCAGAAGGTCCCGGTAGAACTCGGTGTTGACAGTCTGACTCCGGGGGACGAATTGACGGTGACACGACCCCACCGACGTCACAGGAAACCCTCCCGGTGATTTTCTGAAGCATTTCGAGGGTCTCGGTTGAGGATTTTCCGCAGATGTGCCCGGACCAGTTTTCACAAAAACACCTGATGCTCAGGTGCTGATTTTGATCAAGCGACATCTTTAACTAACAGAAACATATACAGAATAAAAGTTCGACAAAGACCAGTGTGAATGTTGGTGTACAGTGCGGTGCTAACATTGGAGACATAGAGCGTCTAAATGTGCAGCTGAATTCACACCATCACATTCACCATATTCATATATTCTATTTAATTCCGTTCCTGTGGATATAAATAACTAACGCAGCTCATTAATGAGGGCAGGTATTCAAAGTAGCTCACTTGTAAATGCACTACCAAGGTCCCTGTTTGAAGACAATAACAATAATAATAATAATAATAATAATAATGAACTCGTTGACGAGCTTTCTAACCGACAGACAGCTCAGCTCTCAGCTCACAAAGCAGGACGAGGGAATTCAACGTTACGGCAGCAGATTCATCACATAATAGAAAACACCTGTATGTTTGGTGACTCTGAAGTTATGAAACCATCACAGACAGAAAAAAATCCACAAAAATGGAGCAGTAGCTGTTAGATTATCCTCCATCCTGCTGGCTGTCTGATGAGCGTCAGGTCACCGATGAAAACACCTTAAATACGGACGGTACGATTATCGTAGGAATCTTTACGATGAATCCCAGTTCAGACGAGATGAGGCCGTTTGAGAAGCTGCAGCCGTAGCTTTGAGACTTTACGGTTTTAAAACGTAACGCACGACAGCCAATCAGCTGCTAGTAACAAACATAAGCAGATGCCTTTCATTGATTTTTTTAGGGGTGGTTTTGTTTTCCTTGGAGGACGTCGCGGCCGGACTGCGACGCTCTTTGGACCAGTTCCACAACACCACCATAGCAGGCGCTCACCGACGTGCGCGAGCCTCCATCACCACCCGTACTGTGGTCGTGATGTCTGCACGGGCCTTCGAGGACCGCGTCCACCAACAGAAATCAGATGATTGAGGTTCATCGCGGATTACTTACGCAACACAAAAGAAAACATGAGACCTTCGGGAGCGTTTCATTCCAAACCCAGCAGCTCGACGTCAAAGATGAGGGTGGCGTTGGGCGGGATGATGCCCGGATGGCCTTTGTTTCCGTAGGCGAAGTCAGGCGTGCAGGTCAGCTTGGCCCTCTGACCGACGCTCATCTGGAGGGAGGAGGAGGAGGACACCGACAGAGGAGACAGCAGGAGGAGGAGGAAGACACTTAATTGGATCATAACAGTGTCTCTGCAGTGGAAGTCAGATAATAAGCCTCAGGACCGTCGCAGTGAAGACATGCTGCTTACTAATCATGCCAAAGTATTTCTGAATCTAATCCTCAGTGCTTCAACTCTTCACTGCTTTTTTAAGAGATACCTTGTTGGGATTTTAAAGATTCCTCAGAGTGTAAAGAGGACTTAAAGGTGCAACCATGAATCTACAGGACGTCCAGACAGGCAAGTCGAAATGCTGCAGGACTGACAGTCAATAAATGTCAATAGATTCAAATATATCAGCAGATGGGTTGCAGATATACTCGCTGTTGAACCACGTGTTCACGTTGACGGCTGTTTGCGTGGTATTTGTTCCTGTACTTGACTGTGTACTCAGCGTGTTACTGGAGGACTCCAGCAGAGGGCGCACCAGTGAACCAATGACCCCATCAGAACATCCTGATCTGCCTGATGTAAACAGTAAACATGGCGACACTACTTTGGTGATTCTGGGGTATGATAGGGCGACGAGACACGTCGTCGGCTCCGCCCACATTTTGATTTCTCAGGATTTTTCGCCGTCCACGGACGTAACGGTTTCAGACTTGTTTCCTTTTAGCTTTTCGGGTCCCTGCCGATGTCACGTCTTCATGCTGCCCCGACACCGCCCTCACTGGTCATGCGCATGTCGCATCTTGCGTTTAAAGCACGTATATCTACCGCCTAACAACATGATTGGCAGCAAAATGCAGTCCTCACTCTGGTACCAGAGAACCAGGGATTACGTTAAATTACCCGACGCTCCTTTTCTAACTTCACTGTGTTTCGCGATGAGAGATCGAGTCCACTCCCGGATTAGACCTGATTATTTGTGGAAGTATTTTCAGAGGAACCACCAGAACACGGATCAGGAGTCACTTCAGCCGAGGAAACCTTCATGAATGAAAACGTATCGAATTTGTATTTCATGAGAGAAGTTGATGCTTTTTGAATTGGAGCCAGAGGTTTATTTGGAGCCAGCCCCTAGTGGCCCTCAGTGGTATTGCAATTTAAGGCACTTCTGCATTGGCTTCACTTTTACGTCCAATAAGAAGCTTGAAAAATATGGGATTTATTAAAGTTTTTAGTGATGAGTCGACGAGGTTTTAAGCCGCTGTGATTAACAGTAACAAAAGTGTTCCCTGAAGGTCTGATGGTGCAGACGGAGACTCCACAGTCCTGCAGCAGTCACACTGCTTGTTTATTGAAGTGTGCAACTTCATACATAAAACTTGTATAACTGCTGTCTTAAGGCCAACAAAACAAATTGATTTTTTTTTTAAGCCCTCTAATGTGGTTTTGTGGTTTTGTGGCCTACCTGCACGACACCCTCCTCCCAGCCTCGGATCACCTCCTGCTTGCCGATCTTGAACCGGAAAGGCTTGTCCCTGTCGCGAGACGAGTCAAACTTGCGTCCGTCCGTTAGGGAGCCTGCGAACGAGGAGACGGAGAGACGAAAAATCCAGCCGTTACCTCTGAACGTGCACAAACTGGTGAAACGTGCACAGGTCAGATACGCTCAGCGGGTCGAAGCTGCGTTTCATAAAACCACGAGAAACAAATGGCATCTTCTTGCGTGACATCCTCCGTCCCTGCTGTGTGGACACCGAGTGAACCGACGCCGAGGATCTCAGAAATAGCAGCTGCAGCTGTCTGCAGGGTTTCAGTCCGACAGTCGGGAAAAACACAAGCATCAGTCTGCAGGAGACTATTTACGCCGGCGCTATCACTGTTATTAGCACCAGCGAGGCAGGATATGTGTGTGTGTGTGTGTGTGTGTGTGTGTGTGTGTGTGTGTGTGTGTATGTGTGTGTGTGTGTGTGTGTGTGTATGTGTGTGTGTGTGTATGTGTGTGTGTGTGTGTGTGTGTGTATGTGTGTGTATGTGTGTGTGTGTGTGTATGTGTGTGTATGTGTGTGTGTGTGTGTGTGTGTGTATGTGTGTGTGTGTGTGTGTGTGTGTGTGTGTGTGTGTGTGTGTGTGTGTGTGTGTATGTGTGTGTGTGTGTGTGTGTGTGTATGTGTGTGTATGTGTGTGTGTGTGTGTGTGTGTGTGTGCGCGCATGTTGTTGGGCACATCAGCGGGGCAGTTGGCGAGATGCAGGCTGTAATCCAGGCAGCAGAGCGGGTGTCCTGTCCTCCTCTGGACATCCAGACAGCAGCCTAATACAATGATCTGTGAGGGCTGAAAGGTCCAATCAGAGCATCCACACGCTGCTTTTTCCTGTTTCACCAGAACACAACATTTCCCCATCAGGCCGCTTCCTGCAGACGGAGCCGGCTCCCTAAAGAACTCTGGAAAATCCCAGTTTATGATCTTCACAGATGTCTGCGTTTAAAAAGAAGGAGCTGCCTGTGTGATGGAGGATTCTGCTTCATGGTGCATTTCAAGGCTGCTTTGTTGGCTGACAGGAAGGGAGAATGGCCCGGGGAGGAAATCCTGTTGATTGTGTGATATTAAAAAAGTTAAAAAAAAAAAAAAAAAAAAAGCAATAGAGCCTCACAGCTAAAAAATAAATCTAAAATAAACGTCTGCGCAACATGGCGAGGCCCAAATCTGGTCTTACTAGGAGTTATGTAATGTTGAAGTAAAGAGGCTTGTGTTACAGACGGAGTTATGTCCGTCTCACCGGGCAACGAGACGGAGAGCAGCTTAGCCAAACCGAGAACAGGTGCAGACAAATATACAGCGTAGCAGGCCGCGAGGCCAAAGCCCCTCCGGAGACTCGTTGGGCTGCCGGTGCTTCATGTCGGGGGGTTTGTGCTGGAATTAAACTGTTGTGTTTTGTTTTTTTAATGCACTACAAAGCCTGCTGTCTCTCGACTGCAGCTTTCTGAGGCCGCATGTCCACCTCGTGATCCTTTAAATGACTGCAACCAATCACAACGGTCCAAAAGGCATTCAAGAAGCATCGACATCCTTTTCTGACACGATGTCACCGGAGCACACGGCGTGAGCAGAAGGAAACATTCGGGGCTTTTGTAATCGAATTTAAAATGACATGAACTCCAAATAAAAAACTATATTCGTGTGAATAAATGTGCAATAAGGTGTAATGATGTAATAATGGTGCTTTTTAACGAAGGCTTTGCTGACAGTGTGTTTGGATGTTATCACACACTATCACAGCTGTTTGTACAGAAGACAGAATATAGATGTTATTATTCATTTTAATTCACTTCTTTTACCACATTGTTTTAACAGAATCATTTATGTGAGATTGTTCTATGAAAAAAAAAGATCTGGATCGACACACCGGGTCAAAAAACCATCACAATGAGGACGGGATCTACAGCAACGACAGCTGAAGACAGGAACCCTTCTTCATGTCTGAGGGGTTCTTCATGTCTGAAGGGTTCTTCATGTCTGAGGGGTTCTTCATGTCTGAGGGGTTCTTCATGTCTGAGGGGTTCTTCATGTCTGAAGGGTTCTTCATGTCTGAGGGGTTCTTCATGTCTGAGGGGTTCTTCATGTCTGAGGGGTTCTTCATGTCTGAAGGGTTCCTTCATGTCTGAAGGGTTCTTCATGTCTGAGGGGTTCTTCATGTCTGAAGGGTTCTTCATGTCTGAGGGGTTCTTCATGTCTGAAGGGTTCCTTCATGTCTGAAGGGTTCTTCATGTCTGAGGGGTTCTTCATGTCTGAAGGGTTCTTCATGTCTGAGGGGTTCTTCATGTCTGAAGGGTTCCTTCATGTCTGAGGGGTTCTTCATGTCTGAAGGGTTCTTCATGTCTGAGGGGTTCTTCATGTCTGAAGGGTTCCTTCATGTCTGAAGGGTTCTTCATGTCTGAGGGGTTCTTCATGTCTGAGGGGTTCTTCATGTCTGAAGGGTTCTTCATGTCTGAGGGGTTCTTCATGTCTGAAGGGTTCCTTCATGTCTGAAGGGTTCCTTCATGTCTGAGGGGTTCTTCATGTCTGAAGGGTTCCTTCATGTCTGAAGGGTTCTTCATGTCTGAAGGGTTCCTTCATGTCTGAAGGGTTCTTCATGTCTGAGGGGTTCTTCATGTCTGAAGGGTTCTTCCTGTCTGAAGGGTTCTTCGTGTCTGAAGGGTTCCTTCATGTCTGAAGGGTTCTTCCTGTCTGAAGGGTTCTTCATGTCTGAGGGGTTCTTCATGTCTGAAGGGTTCTTCGTGTCTGAAAGGTTCTTCGTGTCTGAGGGGTTCTTCATGTCTGAAGGGTTCTTCATGTCTGAGGGGTTCTTCATGTCTGAGGGGTTCTTCATGTCTGAAGGGTTCTTCATGTCTGAGGGTTCCTTCATGTCTGAAAGGTTCTTCGTGTCTGAAGGGTTCTTCGTGTCTGAGGAGTTCTTCGTGTCTGAAGGGTTCTTCGTGTCTGAGGGGTTCTTCGTGTCTGAGGGGTTCTTCGTGTCTGAAGGGTTCTTCGTGTCTGAAGGGTTCTTCGTGTCTGAGGAGTTCTTCATGTCTGAGGGGTTCTTCCTGTCTGAAGGGTTCTTCGTGTCTGAAGGGTTCTTCCTGTCTGAAGGGTTCTTCGTGTCTGAAGGGTTGTTCCTGTCTGAAGGGTTCTTCGTGTCTGAAGGGTTCTTCATGTCTGAGGGGTTCTTCATGTCTGAAGGGTTCTTCATGTCTGAGGGTTCCTTCATGTCTGAGGGTTCCTTCATGTCTGAAAGGTTCTTCGTGTCTGAAGGGTTCTTCGTGTCTGAGGAGTTCTTCGTGTCTGAAGGGTTCTTCGTGTCTGAGGAGTTCTTCCTGTCTGAAGGGTTCTTCGTGTCTGAAGGGTTCTTCGTGTCTGAGGAGTTCTTCATGTCTGAGGGGTTCTTCCTGTCTGAAGGGTTCTTCGTGTCTGAAGGGTTCTTCCTGTCTGAAGGGTTCTTCGTGTCTGAAGGGTTCTTCCTGTCTGAAGGGTTCTTCGTGTCTGAAGGGTTCTTCCTGTCTGAAGGGTTCTTCGTGTCTGAAGGGTTCTTCGTGTCTGAAGGGTTCTTCCTGTCTGAAGGGTTCTTCGTGTCTGAAGGGTTCTTCATGTCTGAGTGCTCCCTCTCAGACGCCTCAGAAGGTCCCAGAAGAACTCATGTTGAAAGTTTGACAACCTGCTAACAAACAACTAGTTTTGCTTAAAAATAGCTAAACTCAAGTTCACAAACAGCTAACAATGCTAACAACCAGCTAAAAAAAAAGCTAACAAACAGCAAATTGTGTGAAAAACCACTTTAACTCAAGTTCACAAACAGCTAACATCAATAACACCCCTCAGACATGTCAGAAGGTCCCAGTGGAACTCAGTCTAACTCTGGGGGACGAATTCACGGTGACACAGCGTCACAGAACTGGACTGCTTTCTCAAGAAGAATAAAGGTTCCTGCTGCTCCCTGTTCATCATGTTGAGCGGCATAGAGACATTTTTGGGGGGATTTTTAACCAAAACATTTTTGTTGGACAAAACAAGACATTTTAAGACCCTGTAAGGACCATTTTCTGTCCCATTATGTGATGACATTTCATACATCTAATTATTAACTGACTAATCAGGACAATTCATTAATTCATAATTAAAATAAGCCGTACTTATAATAATATTGGTCCTATAGTGTGTGCTGGTGGAGACATGAAGAATTAAAAGATGATATTATAAACCTCTACAGGTGCAGCTAAGTGACCTGTTCAGTGACCCTCACATGTTGGAATAGTTCAAATAATTCGGTGTCGGTCGCATCCTGGAGTCTCCTGAGGAAACATTAGAGGAATAACAGAGTGTCTGCAGTCGCCCAGACGGTTATAATCCGCTCAACCAACCCCCCCACGACCCCAGAGGAACTCCAACAAAGACCGCAAATGAGACGGGATTTAAACCCCCGCTGTCTGCCTGTCTGTCTGTCTGCCTGCCTGTCTGCCTGTCTGTCTGTCTGTCTGTCTGCCTGTCTGCCTGCCTGTCTGCCGGTCTGTCTGTCTGTCTGTCTGCCTGCCTGTCTGCCTGTCTGTCTGTCTGTCTGTCTGTCTGCCTGCCTGTCTGTCTGTCTGCCTGCCTGTCTGTCTGTCTGTCTGTCTGTCTGTCTGAACCCTGCGGCGGAATCTGTCTCCGTTTTGTGTTTCTTTTTTTTTGTGCATTTCTTAATTCACCAGATGAGACAAACGGAGATCTTCACGAGGCCGGACTGGAGCGCGCAGCATTTTTACGCAGTGGTGGATCCAGAGTGTCCCCGGGACACACCACCTCCTCCTCCTCCTCCTCCCCCCTCAGCACCTCCTCCTCCTCCTCCGCTGCTGCTGCTGTGGACATTTTCCCAGACAAATATAGCTGAACACGTTTGCGCTTCCCGGGAGTGAAGGGGTTAAATTTCCCTGCAGTGACTGACAGTCATGCCTCTTTGCCCCGCTGAGGAACCATGAACCACCGCTGGGGAGGTTTGAGGAGGAAAAAAAAAAAGAACGTCTCCGGTGCGTTCCGTGTGTGCTCCCCGGACTCCGGTGTTACCGACACCGCTCCGGTTTGGAGGACCGACGGCGACACTTTGTGCGGGATTTGTGAGGATCACCATGCGGAGCTATTTTTCAGACGGGCGGAGGAGACAGTTGCCTGCAGCCGTCACTCCACTTGAAACGGCCTTCAGGAGATCCACGGCACGCGCTAACCGTGCTGAATGCGTGTGTGCATGCAGGAGTTACAAGTTTTCTCACGTGAGACTCACCGACATAATGCACCACGCACGTCTGTCCTTTTTTGGGGAAAGTCCTTCCTGTGGAGACACCAAAGAGGCGCTTAACATAACGGGCACACGACGCAATTAAAGCGCTGGTTCTGCGCCTCTATGACAAACATGCAAACACATGATGTGAGCAGCACAAACACGGTTCCCTGCGCGTGCAGTTCTTACCGTCACCGGGGCTGATCGTCTCGATTTCGACTCCCATGTTGGCGGTGTGTGTTGTGGGCACACGGCGACACTCCTCCCGCAGTCCGTCTGTCAGCTCGCTGCTCCGCCGGATCGTCTCCGCTCTCTCTCTCTCTCTCTCTCTCTCTCCACGGAGACCGGCGGCTGTTACTCCCGTTACACAGCGGCACTTCCGCCCGAGACCTTCAAAGTAAAACACCGTGGACGGCTGGCGGAGTTGGCCACCTGGTGGCCAGAGCGGAGAGCTACACAATCACAAATCACTCGGATTAAATTAGTTACATAAAAATGAATGAAAAAAATAATAACAAATCACGAGAATTGTTTTTGAATATCAATAATTCTGTTTAAAAAAAAAAACTTAGCAATATCACTAAATATGACTAAACCTTTTTTTTTTTGCAGTTGTAAATTCCTTCCTGCAAAATAGGTAAAAACTTAATTGGAAGCAAAATGATCTAAGCATGTCATGAAATACTGAAGTCCAACCTGAAACTGTGGTAAAAACGTACTTTGATGTAAATCTTGTTTAGTTTAATTTGCATTTCACAAAAATAAGAGAACCACAAATTACTTCCAACAACATTCAGCTAACAACAATAAGAAAATATTTGACCACTTACCGTCACCAGCGTGAAAACTTTTGTGTTGAGTTCCTCCGTGTATTCAGACAATGAAACAGCACCTACAGTCACACACGATTTATCCTCAGAGACCCTTAAAGAATCAACATCCACTTTTTAATCTTGTTAACAAAACAACAACAACAACTTTTAAATATGAAATATGGATGAGCAGAGAGGAGTTTTTAGAGGTTTAATCAATGCAGAGACGGACTTTAAACCGTTTTTGGGTCATTATGCAAGATTAGTACCTTATATTTATGCCAGTTTGTGATGATAAGACACAGGAGATCATATTACTAGTCATAATAGACATTTGGTAAATTATAATGATGTAACCTCATTAATAAATCATAGTTTAAACCAGCCAGTGACTGAGAGTTCAGGAAGGACTTAACATTCATACTTACAGTTCAGGATCTGTGAACAGTCCCGGTTATCAACTCTGGAGCAGCTAAATGGAATTCAGCCATGATTCATCGTTGGCATATTTACATGTGTTTTTCTGATTGACAGACGAAATACCAGACCAGCTCTCACAGATTAGCCTGAAACCCTTTTGGTTTTTTTGGGCCATAATAAATTGAAGAATGCGATCTGAGAGTTGGTGTTTTGTCCATTTCCATCCTCATCACAACTGTACGTTTCCTCTCCATTTCCTATCGACATGCCCTGCACAGAAAAAGGCTGTTTAAGGAGGAGACACCTCATTTATAGTAATCTAACGAATGCATCATAACCCTCTTCCTCCTTATTTTACGTGCTGATAACAGCATTTTTTTTTAACTTATCAATAATCAAAAATAAGTCATTTTCCAGCCACGATCACCAGACTACTTCTGGAGTACCTACAGAGAATGAAATGCTTTTATTGTGAAGGTGCGTTAAGTGGCGTGTTTTTCTTGACCGGCTTGACAGCTGCTAGGAGGTGTGTGCAGTGACTCTGTGCACGGTGTGTTTATGATGAGTGGTTCTTATTCTCTGATGAATATAAAAACTCGTACTCTCTGATTCATCGCCACATCTTAGAATAAGATTTACTGAATATTGGGGAACTAGAAAAACGAGTTCTTCAGAGAGCAGCAGAGACGAGCGGAGCTTACTGCAGGTTCTTGTCCACAGCTGAGCGGTGTTGAACCACCGAGGAGGAGGAGGAGGAAGGACGGCAGCACAATCACAAGTCCAGCCACAGAAACAAGGAGAAACCGGAGGACCGCTGTGATCACCTGCAGCTCTATTCAGCTGTGATTCAAAGAGCAGTGGAAGACATTCACTCTCCAGCTTTTGATTTCCGAACTTTCCTCGTGACTCATTAAACTGTGGCTCGAGAGGTTTTGGGGGCCGCTCGTGCCGGCCGTGGAGAGCCCGCGTGGACGCGCACGGCCTCGGAGACCAATGTTGGATTTACAAAATAGATGAAACGGGCACTGCAGACGACTCCGGTCTCTTATTTCCACAGCGAGTCGCTCTCAGACAATAAAAGTTGAGGACCACAGTCCAACCGTCTCTGATGACGCAGACCGACAGGGACACTGATGTCGTTCACACGTGCCGAGTCTGTTTTCATTCAGCGTCCAACCACAGCTGCTCATTTCAATCCGACTTGTACAGTACTCACTCTTAAATCCGACTTGTACAGTACTCACTCTTAAATCCGACTTGTACAGTACTCACTCTTAAATCCGACTTGTACAGTACTCACTCTTAAATCCGACTTGTACAGTACTCACTCTTAAATCCGACTTGTACAGTACTCACTCTTAAATCCGACTTGTACAGTACTCACTCTTAAATCCGACTTGTACAGTACTCACTCTTAAATCCGACTTGTACAGTACTCACTCTTAAATCCGACTTGTACAGTACTCACTCAGAAGTTGAACTGACAATATTCAGGTCTGTCGGTAAAGAGGCAGAAACATCACTGAGTTCAGTTTCTACAGACTGAGATATTTCAACAGTGTGTTTGTTCATGAGCTATTTTTCAGAAATGTGAATCCACAATTTTTTAGCAAACAAGTCAAACATTTATCCAGAACCTTCAGCTCAGCATTTATAAATTAATATTAGCTACTTTAAACATTTACTTTTAGCTTCAACATCATTTATTCTTTTTTAACCTTTTAAACATTTCATCTATCAACCAGTCATCATTTAAGTTATCTATTATTTTATTAACCATTTCCGCTGTTCGTTCTTACATTTAAGTTATTCTACTATTTACTGAATACTTTGAATATTTACGACTTGAAGCGACTTTGTACATTCTGTCTAAACCTTAATTCATTACTTTTAGCTAATTAAAAAGTTACCATAACTTTTATAAAAGTATTTAAACCATTCATCTACTCCTTTTGCCAGTAACTTTTCCCCTTTTAATCAGTGATCAATTATTACTTTTTCACCCATTTGTCCATAACCATGTATTTACCTTTGAGCTTTTTCACCCTGATATCTATTCTAACATTGATCCAGTACTTGTGTTTGTCTATAATCCGTCTGTTTATAAATCATTTCAAATAACTGTAAAGACTTCTTTCTTACAATATCATGCTTAAATCACAATATATGAAATATAGATATATTTGAATCATTTTCTTTTTTCCAATGAGTTGATTCAATCCTTCCAGCTCCTGCTCCCTAAAGCCCCCCTGGTTGGGAATCACTGGCGTAACACTGCCGCTGCATGTTCGCGTGGTCTTGCACCAATCAGTGAATTTTGTGCCTCACTTTTGAGACCCTTCAAAAAAGATCTGAACACAAAGTATGAAACACGGATCATTTTGTCTGCGGCGATAAAGATGGCCACAGCAGAAAAACAAGCCCATTAACAAAGCATCTGGCAAAAGGGTTTAAATAAAAACTATTCACGTTTCATCACGTTACCTCCGGCTGTCTTCTGAGAAACACCTTTTTTTCTCCAGCTCTGAGTTTCCGACGCAGACTTTCTCTCCTTTTCATCATGGCAGACAAAAGAGTGAAAGAGAGGAAGATAAAAAGGTGTCAAGTCTCCGACTCTCAGCTTCACGGGCAGCAGTGAGACTGTGATTTGGCTCTCGGGCATCAAACAAGCCGTCTCGCCTCCTCGCTGGTGGTTCTCAGAGACCGCAGACTTTATTCAGGGCTGAAAGAAAGTCACGTGGCTTCTCTGGATTATGTACAAATAATAAAGTGTTTGTATTTACGTGCTATTGTCCTAAAAAGCTGTGAAAACGACTAATAATCACACATAAAGTAGCAAGTGACAGTTTTTAGTAGTCAAGTTAGAAATAAAACATCTTTTGAGTTTTAAGGTTTATTGTAGAAAATAGTTTGACTTTCCTGCCAACATTTTTTACATAATATTTTTTTATAAATTGGGTCTGATTTCTTGTTCGAGCTGATAAAATCCTACTTTTACTGAAAACATAGAAAGATGATAACATTTGATGAAGTCAACATTTGGAACTATTTCAACGACATTTTCTACCTGTATAGGAGATTCTGGTCGGATTTGCAAAACTAAATTTGAATGTTTGTTTCCACGAAAATAACAACAAAAGTACGTTCAAAACACAAAACAATAATTCTTAGGACCTAAACAAGCAGCATCCATCAGTGATGTCATCATCCATCAGTGATGTCATCGTTGGTTTGTGAACGTTATGAATCCTCCAGTTCAGATTCTGTCCGTCACCATCTTTGTTAGTTCGGAGCGGTTTGGAGCAGGAAGTGACCATATTTGGACGAGCTGGGGGAGGAGCCAGAGGTGGATCTAACCGATCTGATTGGAAACCTGACGATACTTCGTCCCGCCCACCGATAGCTGTAACCTGACTGCACCACAGGCCTGTCAATCAAACAGACACGCCCCCAAAAACAGGTCTTCTTGAATCTTCTTTTCTAATGAATGAGGGATTATTTTCAGATGGACCTCCAGAAAACTAATAAGAAGGAGTGACTTTAGCTAACAACACCGAGATAACTGATGGACACATTTTATTCACTTTGGATTTGATGAGAGAAGTTGAATGGGAGTCTATGGAGCCGGAGGCTTTTTGGAGCCGACCTCTAGTGGCACTCGCTGGTATTGCAGCTGAAGACAAGTAAGTGTTCTACGTACCGTCTCTGGGTCCGACGTGTACCTGCTGTTGGAAGTCATCCATCTGCTGTAAATTTCTTGAAGAATCCAGTTTCCACGGAAGAGAAATCCACGTTTCTGAAAAGTCACTGATAATCTGATGGATACGCTGACCTGCCGAGTGAAACACCGACAACAGAAGTGGACCTTCATCAAACCAAAATATTAATAAAAGTTCAATAAATGTAATAATAAATGAAAACACAGGACAGGAGGTTGTTTATACATCAACCATAAAATGGATTTATTTTACCAGAGGTCCAAACCTATTTTATGTGTGTCCCCAGGATGCATAGAAGATGTCAGTGTATCATCGCAGTTCAACTTCCACTACTACAACCCAGTGTTTACAATCTATGTATTCTGCTGCTCGACCGTTGGTTTGATAATAAAGCCGCGTGCAACTGATTTTATGTCACACTATATCAAAACGCCTAACTGGGACAGGCCTACAATCTGTAGAGGGGGGGGAAAGAAACATATGGAGGGGGAAGAAGGCAGTTAAAAAAAAAAAAGATGTCCATCTTCCTCTGAACACGGACAGGTGAGGGTCTGGAGGTGAGGACAGGAGAGTAAGGCTACTGGTAGAAGAAGAAAACAACAACAAATCCTCAGTTTTGTCTCGTCGTTGCACTTCTCACTCCAGCATCATGCAGAGAGAAATGGAAGCGCGTACAAAACTGCCGCTGCACTGATCTGCTGAGGCCCTGATCGTAAACAATGAAGGGCCAGATTCAGGTTAATAGAGGAGGAAAGATGTTAATGGGAAATAGACAAAAGGTTTAGTGAACATCTAACTGCTGCTCAGAGAGCTGGACGGTGGCTGTCAGGTAACTCACCGCCATCCGCAGGCTTTCAACAGGCTCTGAAATGAACTCCATTCAGGAAGGGTTTTTTTAAGTTTCTCTCCTCGTTACTGTCTGTCACACACCACAGACAGGGGGTGGGAGGGGGGTGGGGGTGGGGCTGGGGGAGCAGAGTGTTACGTTTCACTTTAGAAAATCAAAAAAAAAATATATCAGAAATTAGAAGTCCATACATAAGTCCGTGTTTTCTCCTCCCTCAGAAGGGGCAGCAGATTTCACAGGGCTGCAGTTGCTCAGCCACACCACCGGGAGGCAGAGCAGGGGGGGCGGTGGGGGCGAGGGGGGGGGGGGGTGACGCGCTCACTCTCAATTTAACCGCTGGACGATGACGGCGTTGAGGAGGTTGGCCTGCTGCAGCGTCTGGCTCTCGTCACACAGCTCCTTGTTGGGGAAGGTGGTCATGAGGACGAACTCTCGGGCGGCCATGGCGGGCCGGGCCGCCACCACAAACTGCCGCAGGTCGGATACCCTGAGGGACACGAGGACACAGCGGGACAGGAAGTGAGGTTACAGCCTCGTGTTTGTGGGACAGGATTAAATACGGTCAACATACGGTTAATATGTTTCGGTGTATTTAAGTCGTCACGCTGCTGGAGGTCGTTTCAAGACGACATCAACGTACAGAAACATCCAGCAATAAAACAATGGAGTTCCTCTTTCAATTATATTACACAACAAAGTAATAATATATAGTTTTAAAAAGATGCTAAAACATTCTGGGGCATCTCATGGGCTCTTTATTTCTGTTTTGATGTTAAATGATGATATTTACCTGGTTGATCATGGTAGAGGTGTCTGTATGTTCTTTGAGTTAATTGTTTTATTCGGTTAGTAAATCAATGTGTTATGTTTGTGTATTCTGAGTTGTATTCCATTAGTGACAAATGACCTCGTCCATGAGGCTGCTGCTCAACATGTGGAGGAGGAAGAGTTCATACAAAGACATTAAGAAGTCTGTCAGGTGATCAGAAATAATTATACTAACAATAGAAAATGAACCGAGGCAGATCTGTTGAAGACTGTAACTGAAGACATAAATAAAATGATGTCTCCACACCGTCCCTGAACTCTGTGACCAACAGGTAAAATGTTGGAGTCTGATTCAGTGATCTCTGCAGGAGTTTATGTGATTTCCTCCTAACATGGCCGTTGGTTCCAGCTTCAGTCTTCACCGTGGTTACAGGCCGGAACGGTTTCTTCAGCCACTCTGAAGGCTGATGACACCGAATCAGTTCCAACGATGGCTGTGGATCCAGAGTTTCAGCCGACAGCCTCATCACGTTTGGTCGTCAGCGTCATTTTTGTTGTCTGATGACAGCACGAGGAAAAAAACCTTCCACTTCATTCATTATCACAAAAATAGGAGCTGCCAATAATGACTCAGCTTGTGTTTTAAGGTCCCCTTAGATGCACGTTGCTGTTCAATAAATGATGTGAGAGTTCTACATGACACAAAGTGGGAGATATTGATGAGATCAGGATTTAGTAATTTCCACTTTCTCCCATTGATGTTTAGTGTCTCCGAGCAGCTGCTACAAGCAACACAAGCTTGTGTTCAGTAAACAGCTGAGTGGTAAGATTTAGTTCAACTTCTCTGCCTCTGCAATCGTACCATATCTTTGTTTTAACGTTTTAAACCTTCCACCAGAGGCAGATCTGTGATGCATTTTGTGTTGAAGAAGAAGAAGAGGGAAACGTGGCCAGTCAACATTTCCACGGATGCCTCACCTGTGAGTGTGGTTGAACTTCTGCACCAGCTTGCCGCCGTCGGCCAGCCGGATCTGAATGTTGGTGACGGGCTGGGAGGGGTCGAGGTTCACAGACGTGGTGGCTTGGGCCTGGCTGGCAGCCTCGTCCTGCTGGGAGGTGTCCGGAGCTGAAACCAGGTCTGGAGTGGCACTAGAGGGAGGAGGCAGACTGTTTTTGTGTTAAACTGTTGCCATGGTGAATAATACATGAGCTGCGACACATTTGATGGGATGTTACACCAACACATTACTTGATTTATCTTCAGTCCTCTTTCAGCAGCAGCACAGCTGTTTCCTGCCACAGTTTGGTTTTCTCTTTTACTATTTCAACCCCATTTTCAATCTATTTATCAAATATACTGTCTATTGTTGACTGCTATCAATTTTATTTCTATTGAGATACTGAAAGATTTCATGCAAAATCACCTTTTTTAAACGATTCAGTGTCAAACTTCTGCTGTCCTGTGATTCTGTGAGCTACAAAAAAACAACCCAGTTTTCAGCTCTGCGACTTTGTACAATCTTTAGAGAAATAATAATGCAGCCAACTCCTCAAATTACCTGAAGCAGGAGACTTCTAATATTTGGTAAATGTGTAGTTACTTCCAACTTGTAGCTTCATGTCAGGTAACAAGTAAAACTGAGCCGTTCACGTATAGAGAGCTCAGAGGATTTACTTTGTTTTGAAAGTGATGTACGAAGGTGGATCGATAAGTTGTGAGACGGCTCCTGTTGCAGCACCGTCACCTGTCAAGTACACATGTACTTTTAGTCAACTTATTATGATTTATTATTTAAAAAAAATGAGAATTCTTTCAATTTATCTGAAAAAAAACCCAACTTTGGATATTCATAGATTTTTCTGGACAGTGGCTGAATCAGAATAATGTGTCCCTGAGCAAATTGTAAATTGTTTTATTTGGGTTTGATGTAAATCCTCGTCTCTGATTGGTTATTCCTGTTTATTCAGGCTTCACAGAGTTACATTCAAGAATTTAAAGACCATAATTAAACCCTCATTTATTTTCAGTACTTCTCAACAGTAAATAGCAAATACACTGATTCCTGAAGATAAATAAATTACATGGAAAGTAGCAGAAAATAGATCAACCAACTGAAAAAGATCATTTTATACTCCAATCAGCATTTGTCCATTATGACACGCTGCACTTCCTTGTTATTTTACAGGTGCATCATGTGACCAGCTGCTCAATAACCATATAGAAAATCATGCGACAGAAAAATGTGAATTTGACTTGCACATATTCTTTCACTTTTAGAATGACGTCTCACAATGACATACAAAAAATATCATGTCTACAGCAGGCATGGGAAAATATCAAAATTGTATTAAATATCTTAATATTCTAATTAAAATTAAGATATTAAGAAAAGATATTTTAATACATTACTGTATACGTCTTTTCTTTATAAAACAGAATTCAATGTGTTTTATACCTCTATCCTTAATTTCTGCCTGCATGTGATTCATCAGGAGCTGCTCTTAAAAATGAATCTTCTACTTTGCTGGATTAACATTGATATCTGTGACTTACTGTAACTTTTCTTTGCTTTTTAACAAAGATTGTATTTATTCCAAATATATTTTTTTTTCATAAAATGAATCAGCAATACAAAGTATAATTTACACTGCATGTGTAATTTTGTGCTATTAACATGCCATTATTTTACGATCATAAGATGTAAATATGCAGTTCATGTAATACCAACATCAGTCACATGACTTATTAGAAACCAGCCATGTATCTGGAATGGGCCGACACCTAAAGATCATTCATGTCCACGTAGAACAAGTACGACCGGTTTGCTGCTGCTCTCTGATCCGGTACAGAAACAATACAGGCGTCATCTTATCAGATGAAAAGCAGAACTGCTCATCAGCCTCACCTTCCCAGCTTCTGTCCTTCACCTCCGAAGGCTCTGAAGGCCGTCTTGGGTTTGGCGAAGTCCTCGTCCCGGTGGTCCTCCATGTCCAGGTTGACCTGGCCGCCCCGAGACCGCTGCCTCAGCTCCAGAGGAATCTCCCTGCAGGTTGATCACATCGATCAGGGAGGTGACTCGCTAAGAAAGAGCTCAGTGCCTGCATACATATTTCTATAGATCTGTGGAACATAGAGTGAGTTCGGTCGCTCTCACCCTCTTCTGATCGCCTCGAGGAAGTTGGCGTTTCCAGGATCGCTGTAGTTTCTGAGGTCTCCGTTATCCAGACTGAAACCTGTCTTCCACAGCTTCAGCACCACATGTACCTAACACACACACACACACACACACACACACACACACACACCACATCATGTACTGCATATAAACCAACAGTCTTGAGTAGCAAACTGCAGCAGCATGATTTCAAACAGGACTTTTTCTTTTAGTGTGCAGCAGTTTATCTCGTCACTGAATGATTGATCTATATAAAACATAAAAGATGTCTGAGATGTTACAGGTTTAGTGTTGTCAGGATTTGACCCCATCTGCTCTGAGGCTCAGCAGCTACTTTTAGAGCTAAATCAGGAGTAACATGCTTGCAGCTTTGGGATGTTTTGTGAACATGGCCACAGGTATAAACCTACAAAACGTTACAAGACTCAGCTCATGGCTTTCAGATTTGGATTAATGATTCGTAGGTCTCCTGGAATTTTGTTTAATCAAATCTGTTAATTGGTGTTGTTTTATCACTGAAAATGTAACAGTGCCTGGGGCATCGACCCTAAAGGGTGACTTACTGCCAGGAAATGTGAATGTAAAAAGAGGAAGCCGGATGTGTACTCACATCCTGCTGGCTGTTGCCACCTCGTCTCTCTCCGGCCACGTAGGCGGACTCCTCCTCAGGAGCTGCCCCGAGTCTGTAACCTCCACCAACGAAGGCCTGGGAACATGAATAAATTACGCTGTGTTTGTAATTCTGCTTCCTCCCGAGTGATCGTCTCATCTCGTCTTTCTTTTCTTTTGTTTTTGACGTACACATACACCTTAGGAGAATCACTTCACCTTAGCTCTACTGGGCTCTCCTGGTCCCCTCCCGCTCCGGTCCAAAGGCACAGCGCCGTGCTCCCGGGCCCCTTTGAACAGATCCTCCACCACTTCGTTGGAGCTCTTCTTCTTGGGAGGCCCAACGATCTGCTGCCCGCTGCGCTCCGATCCGCCCGCGAAAAACCTGACAGGCAGACAAAAAAGGTTTTATTTCACATTAATTGCCTGTATGTTGGTTGTTGTTTTTTAACACAGAAACACACAAGACTTTGGCCTCTGCATTTAACCAATCTGTGAGCTGTTGGGACCTTTGATCCCTGAAACTCGTCTCTCAGTATGATCCGATTCTTCTACCAAAGATTTGACCGTGGTTCTCTCACGTCGGTCAACTTTCACCAAGAAACCACGATTACAAAGTGTAAAGGGACCAGCGGTGAAGTCGGTACCACCTCCCACATAAAACAAGTCATCTAAATGTGTTCATATTGTGGGCCACTTCACTCTCAAATTATAAAACCTTTTGTGAGTGCGATCTCCGTTTCCTTGGCAACACATGGGGTATGACCAAGAACTGGAAAACAATCAGTCGCATCAGTAGACTCTTATGTAACGTATGCAATATTTACTACTCCAGGAAGTAGTCGGGCCCTTAAGTGCGTGACTATCCGTGGTGTTACGGTACGGGTGCTCGGAGCGACCAAAAAGGACCAAAAGAGACCCGACTTCACCAAATGGGTCATTTAATAGAACTAGAACAAGTAGAAACTACATTATATTACATATTATATGAAACTTAACTCCAATTATATATTACACCGAGGAGGAGGAGTGATATTTCGTGTGATGTCATGATGATTTGAGGACGTTCCAAATGTTCAGTTGACCAATCAGATCTCTGGGTCGGAACCACTTGTTGTATAAAGTCGAATAAAGCCTGATGACATCACACATCCATTTAGTGCTGCAGAGGGAGAAATCCAACAGTGGATTATAAACTAAACTACAGTCAACCCGTTGCGTTGACTAGAAATCCATCTTTAGCAACACTCAATAGAGGCGACATGTTAACCAGCTTAAAGAAGTCGTACCTGGAACGGTTCTCAATAAACAGATGAGCCTCGTCAAAAGTTAACCGGTGGACTTTCTTGACTTCTTCATGTTTTTGAGACCATCAGTTGTGTTGTGTTGAGATAATGTTGACATACACATTGAATAGCCCCATTTATGTTCAGTAGTAATCCATGTTATGGCAAGAACCGCTCAACTATGTAAAGACAGCAACAGTTCTCCATTTAGAAAATGTCTGTGACAAACAAGCAAAACAAACACTCGTGTCCCACGTGAGGACTGCGCTCCAGGAGAGGAAGGAAAGGTGGTCTTTACTGGTGAATTCAAGACGACGCTGAACCAGCATGTTTACCACAGCAACACACCGACCCATCTGGTTTGAGCTTAGCGTCTGTGTTTGTCTGTTGGACAAAGAGGTAAACTGATGGAAGTGCTGCATCACATGAATCTGGCCTCCACAATCACCCAGCTAAACCCCGCTGAGACGGAGAAGCAGCCAACAGATGGTCAGCGTACGAGGGAAACTCCTTCAGGACAGCTGGAAAAGCTGCGGGTGACGACCTCATCAGGCTGGTTGATAACAGAAAGCTGTTATTGAAACCAAAGGTGGAAGAAGAATCTAAAATTTTAAACTTTTTGTTGTTGCTATCGGCACAAATCCAAATGTGTGATTTCATAGTTTTGATGTCCTCAGTTTTGTTCTACAATAAACGGTCCAGTGAGTAGGAGGTGTGTCCGAACTGTCATAGACATTAAGGAAACACATGAAAATGACCTGAGCTACAAAATCCATGTAGCTGCATTATGTTACTGACAATATGGGAACTAAAACAACCAAAGAAAAAGATGCCTCAATCCGACATTCATAGCACACTGGACAAAAGCCAAGTTTCCCCCATAAAACCAGGTGAGACAGCAAAACTTTCAAAACACAGTAAATATCAAAAGTCATCGTTCACTGCAAAGCTGAGCTAGAAGGAATGGAAATGATGTGTGATCCTTCAATTGACTGTGGATGAAACGGTTTGTGTTCTTCAGTTCAGTAAAAGCACTAAAAGGCCACGAGCAGCCCACACGGACCGCTGCACCGCCCCGGCAGCAGGATCTGCCGACGCTGCAGAACGAGCGACCGGCTCGCAGTGAACGAGGTGGAACCAAAAATAGTTTGGTGCATTCTGGAACCAGCCGCTCGCTGTGACGTCCTACCGTCCAGGCACTCTGAGGACGAGACGGACAACATCGGCAGCCTCCAACGACAGTCAGAACACATTCAGGAGAGTGAGATCGTCCTCCAAGGACGACTGCAACACAAAAATGAACTAGACAGCCTCGTTTTTTATCAGTGTTATCAGTTTTATTCCCTCCGACCCTCTTAAGTGTCTTTAAATATGACAACGAATCCCTAAAAGGGCCATGAAAGCTCCAGATGGAGCAACAAACAGACAAATATCTCTTGTATGGTCTTTTGTTTTTTTAAATCTGTTTATTTATATATTTTTGACACTTTCACTAAAGACAAATAAAAAGTGGACGCTGGGAAGTGAACTTACCTTTGGCCTTCTTCCTCATCGCTCTCATCCTCTGCCTCGTGCATCAGATCTCTGAAGGAGGTCACTCTGGGCTGACTGCTGCAGAGGAAGACGAGGAAACGTTTTCATACGTTACAAAATCACAGTAGTGGTAAAAGAAACAGTAGAAACAGAATAAATATGTTACATGGGGTACTGTTGGACTTTGCACTTGTAAATATGACTGGATTTGGATCAGAACAAAGCCGGGCTCGGCAATAACGGTTGCCATTGACAACGATTTCAGGGTTTTTCCCTTCCATTGTAACACGTAGGCCAAAGTGCTTTTTCTACAGAACCTGAGCTGAATGGACACAAAACAACAACGGTGAGTCGGGGGGGGCGCCCAACACTCGTGTGTGTGTGTGCGTGTGTGTGTGTGTGTGTGTGTGTGTGTGTGTGTGTGTGTGTGTGTGTGTGACATCTGACCAGAGTATGAAGTGAGCAGTACCGCTGTGTGAACATTGCAGTGCAGAGTTGTGACCAAGTGATGTGATCGTTGGTTTGTGAACGTTATGAATCCTCCAGTTCAGATTCTGTCCGTCACCATCTTTGTTAGTTCTGAGCGGTTTAGAGCAGGAAGTGACCATATTTGGACGAGCTGGGGGAGGAGCCAGCGGTGGATCTGACCGATCTGATTGGAAACCCGACGATACTACGTCCCGCCCACCGATAGCTGTAACCTGACTGCACCACAGGCCTGTCAATCAAACAGACACGCCCCCAAAAACAGGTCTTCTTGAATCTTCTTTTCTAATGAATGAGGGATTATTTTCAGATGGACCTCCAGAAAACTAATAAGAAGGAGTGACTTTAGCTAACAACACCGAGATAACTGATGGACACATTTTATTCACTTTGGATTTGATGAGAGAAGTTGAATGGGAGTCTATGGAGCCGGAGGCTTTTTGGAGCCGACCTCTAGTGGCACTCGCTGGTATTGCAGCTGAAGACACTTCTGGATCAGAACCATTTTACAGACCTGAAGCTACGAACACTTTCATATCCAGTCTGTAGGGTCATGACCAAAAAGCAGTGATGTGATTTCTGTTTATGAAGGCGAAGAGAACTGAGTTATTTGACTTTGAGGAGAAAAGTTGGGAGTTACTCATCAACATCACAAATGAATGTGTACATTGATTCATTCATACAGTATTAATTTCTCAAAATGTACGGTGAATAAAATAAAACAACCATATTTTCAGTGCTGAGAAGAAAATACCCACTTTTAAAAGTTAGTGTTTATCAGTGAACAAGGTGCTGCATATTTTACCTGGGCCCTGCGGACCGGGACACCGAGGAGCCTCCCTCGGGTTGAGGAAGCGTCACTATGTCGTCATCGGCTCCATCCTCGAAGAAACTGGCGAGTGCAAGCTGAGGGAAGGAGAGGCATTCAGACAAAATGTAACGGCAATACAAAACATGCTTTTAAAACAAAGCACTAAGACAGAAATGAAAACAAGAGTTAAAGTTACAGTGCAGGTTAAGAAATCAATAATTATTGGATTTATTAAAATGCATCTTATTTTTGCATTATTTTTTGGTGGAGAAAAGTTTTCATGATGGCCAATTTATCCGTTGATCCCAATATATCGGTAATAGTCCAATAGCTGGCTGATAAAATCAGCTGTCTGATATAATCAGCTGGCTGATATAAGAACAACTCCACTGGACTCTGCTACCAATGATCCGTCCCTCCAGGATTTCGCAGAGTTTTTTTGTGATTGTTGAGATCAAATATGTTTGATTTTGCGGTGGATTTTCTTTAAAAAAAAAAAAAAAAGATGTAATTTGCAGTTTTCAGTGAGGTTTTTTTTGCATAAAATTGCAGTAATTCTAAAAAATTGCAAGTTAAGTCAAAGTTGACTTTTTTAAAGCACTCACTGATAAAGGAATAAATATGTAATCACTTCCTGTGATAATAATCCTGCTGCACATCACAGAAATATTCTGGTTCTCATCTTTTATTTATGTATTTATTAAACTTCGAGGACCGTGGAGATAAAAGGTCCTAGAAGGTCCTAGAAGGTCCTAGAAGCTGCGTATGTTTCCAGAACAGACCGTCTGTGACTGGAATATAGAAACAAGGACTACATCAGCTGTCAAAATAAGAGCTTTAGATGCTGTTTAATTCATGTTCATTCAACACATAGACCTGCTGGATGAAACCAACACCTCAGCCAGGAGCTCGATAACTTCACTCCATCTACGTTGAGGTTCCTGCGTGATTTCGCGTCAAACAACAGTGATGAGTGACGTATATTCCGTTTCTCTGACGTCATACTGACTGTGTAATAAAAATCCAACCATATCCCATTCTTCACTTTCATTTTTCTCAGATTTAAAGCTCCCTTTTCCTTTAATCACGGTGGCCGGTACGCGTCCCGGCTCCGTGTCCGTGTTCACCGGGACATCCGACATCACAGCTGCTTCACTTTCTAACGTTAATCTAGCGTTACGGGCTAACGGTAGCTTAGCACGGGTCACTGGACTCACGGCGGACCGGCCAGCCTCCTCCGACATGAGCCGGCAGCGGTTCTACCAGCCGGGACGGCGTCCGCTCCCCGGCTGTGTTACAGTCGTGCCGGTGGAGAGAGGAAGAAGCGCCGCGGGTTCAATTGTCAAAGGGTGACTTGCACAAATTAAACCGGCAACACGGGCTAACACGTTAGCCGGCGAGCTACTCGTCTGACACCGGTCACAGAACCGCGTTTCCCTTTGAAAACGTCCACCGGACGGTCCGCCGCGACTCCGTGAAAAAGCACCAAAGTACCGTACCTGTAAATTCCAGCCAGCGGACTCCAGGAAGAACCGGGCCCTCTCCTCGTCCACATCAGTAACAGCGACGAACTCCCTCACTGACTCCTCTTGGCTCGCCATTTTGATTTGCTCCTTCGAAGACTCGTCCGCTTCCACCTGAGGAAACAAGCAACAGATGGATGGTTCCTACGTGGTTTCAAACGAGGGACCACAACAAGACTTAAATTAAACATTTAAAATGAAACAAGTTGGCTGACGCGTGGCTCAAAACATGCTCCTTTTTGTTTTTAAAGAATATGATCACTCTTTTAATTTGAATAGCTCATACGGTGTCTTTTTTAGAACCAGTTTTCTGCGCTGCTGACATTGTTTTGACCAGTAGGTGGCGACGTATCCACAGATTACGCAGAGCAGTCACTTTGGAACAAAGGCCTTAAAGTATTGACTCCACGATCAAAAACAAAACACGCAAAGTGTGCACATGCCTGCCTCAGACATTTCCGTGTTAGGTGAAGCGTCAGTTCATAGCTTTTTAATTACAAACATATTATGTAACATTATTCCTCGGCTTAGCGCCTCTGCTTTTATTAGTAGAGTATTTGTCTTTAGACATTATTCATGTTTTCATCTCATCGCGTCTCATTAATCAGATTTCATCCCATTTCATCAAGATACGACACATCGGTGTGAAAGCTTCAAAATACAGCCATCAGATATTTAATCTGCATTTCATCACACTTGTTCAGCTCCTGATCTCTCGTTGAGGTTCTTGTAGGAGTCCACCGTCAAACAGATGCTGATTGAAGTGGGACATCCTCACCTCCGACTGAAACTGCCCCGGTAAACACGCGCCTCTGATTTCAGCACAATAAGCAGACGGTGAGAGTTACCCCACGGGAGACACCTTTGTACCCCCCGATAAGGTGTCCGACGGTCAGATGGCATCAAGCAATAAGTACCAGACGGACCGGGAGCATCGTAATTGTTTCTGGAGGGGAAAAGGGTTGATGGGGTTGTTTGATCTTCAAGGCTAATTAATCTGTAGCAATGTGTGAAAACCAATGTTGTCACCTCACATCGTGAGACACAAACCTCCCCCTCCTCATCCCCCTCCTCATCCTCATCCTCAGACACACGAGGAGCCGCAGAAAAACACCGCTTTACACACAGAGGGGGTTCAAGTGTGCGGTGATCATATAGTTCCCCCTTCGGATGTTTTTAGCTTCGGGGTCTGTGATGAGGCAACAGCACTCAGAAACAGGGCAAGAGAGAAAAGATGTGTCGACCTGCAAACATTCACAGCGGCAGAAACGGAGGAAGAAAACCAGAACGAGGTGTGCTGCAGTTATTGTGTATCTGGAGACTGGAAACTGGACATTTTAGAGGCCGGTACTGATATCAATATCAATATATTCTTTATAAATATACCGTATACACAATATAAAATCACATTTTTTTAAATGATCCATCAACTGTGGTTATTAAACAACTTTGACACTTTGAGGCTCGATATTTTACAGTTTACGCTGATGTCAGAGCAATGAAACAGTCAACTTTACTGAGAAGTTAACAACAATAATTAATAATATAACAAATGAAAAAATACAAAGACTCCAAACATCTTATTTTTGCATTATTGGTTTGTGAAGAAACGTTTTCATATTGGCCAACTTATCCACTGATCCCAATATATCTGTGACAGTCCAATGTTATTATAATATATTAGCTGATAAAATCAGCTGGCTGATATAAGAACAACTCCACTGGAATCTGTTATTAATGATCCGTCCCTCCAGGATTTGGTGTAGTTTTTTGTGATTGTTGAGATCAAAAATGTTTGATTTTGCGGCAGATTTTCTTTAAAAAATTGTGATGTCATTTGCAGTTTTCAGAGTTTTTTGCGTAAAATTAAAGGAATTCGAAAAAATTACAAGTTACGAAATAATTTTTTTTCTTTTTTTTAAAGTGCCACCTGATAAAGGAATAAATATGTAATCACTTCCTGTGATAATAATCCTGCTGCACATCACAGAAATATTTTAGCTCTCATCTTTTTTTAATTTATTTATTGAACTTAGAGAACCGTGGGGATAAAAATTCCTAAAAGCTCCTAAAAGCTCCTAAAAGGTCCTAAAAGGTCCTAAAAGCTGCGTATGTTTCCAGAACAGAGCGTCTGTGACTGGAATATAGAAACAAGGACTACATCAGCTGTCAAAATAAGAGCTTTAGATGCTGTTTAATTCATGTTCATTCAACACATAGACCTGCTGGATGAAACCAACAAAGAGACGTCTCTGACAACTGGACGTGTGGAGAAAACTCATTTAACATCCAGTAATATGGAATCACTTCCTCTGATCACAAACATTTAATCACATCATTTTAATGTGAAGAACACATTTCCCACAAACCCCGTCACTTCCTGTTTCTCCTCTTGTTCAGGTTTCCTCTGGTGCACCGAGTTTGTTTTGGTGATGAGGTGAGAGGAGGAGAACCGTGCTGATTGTGAATGAGGAGTTATTTGTGTTAATGAAGTGAGTTTTGTTTGAAAAGACTTAACTTAATGTCGTTAATGCTTTCAGCTCAGATTCACACAAGTGTAACGTATCGCCGGGAGGGACTGGTGATATTAGCAGAAAGGACCGAACACAGAAATCTGTCTGTAAGAGTCAGTCAGAACATGTGACGGCTTGACATCAGTGAAAGTTGCCTCAGGACGCCCCTAGGCGTGTGTGTGTGTGTGTGTGTGTGTGTGTGTGTGTACATACATGTGTGTTTATCTTCCTCTGAGATTTGAGGCTGCTGTTGTTGAAGTGTAACGTCACCTCCTTGTACGGTTGCAGCAGGTCGGAGGTCGACGGTGGGCGGCGACGTGCCGGAGGAGGTCGATTTAAACGTCGGAGGAATCGAGAGCTGTCAAAAAAAAACATCCCACAGAGAGAAAAGACAACACGGAGAACGGAGATCATGAAATATAAGCGTGTGAATGTGAGTGAACGTAACTGCTGAAGATGTTTTCAGATTCATTTTTTTTGGTCGATCTTCAGTCTGCTCGTTGAGACGGCTAAAATGTTTGCATACAGCCACAATACTTTAACACACGGGTCTCCTGGTTAGCAACATTTATTCACATAGCTGAGCTCCACCCAAACCAGCTGAATAAGCTTCTTGTGAACAATAACAAACTTGACACTGAACACGCACATTGATGGGGTCGTATTTACCGCGCACACGAGAGGAGTCCGCATGAACGGCGCCTTCTTGTGGTATTCACGAGCTGTGACGCGTTTGCTGACGTTTACGGAAAGGTCAGAGGTCGTGGAAGTTGATGTTTTATCGGATGTTAATCAAATATATTGTAATTTTATTCGTTTTTCTTCATAACTTAGATAATAGCCTAAAAATGATGTTCCTGCTGCACCACAGTTACCTCATGATAACAGCTTATGATCATTTTAAACCTGTTTTTGAACGTGAGAACAGGTCATCTGTTTATAGTTTTCTGGTCGATCTGACCTTTACTGCAGTGATTTGACCTTGAGCGGCCACGCAGCAGGTCACTAACCGGAGCAGCGTCGTGAAAGTCAGGAGAAATACCAGCTCGTAAAAAGCGAAGCGGTGAGCCGAGGCTGATGAGGACGAGCGTCCGCAAAGCCGGCGATGCGAGAACGTCGCTCCGCCTCCGAGTCCGCCGCCGCTCTTAAATCACGCGTTCACAGGTCACGCGGTCATCCTGCTCTGCTCTCCTTCCTCCGGCTGCGGCGCCGCGTCGGACAGAGAAGAAGTCCTCGCCGAAGACGCCGGCGGTTAGCTCATGAACGGAGGTTCCTCACGGTGACGATGCTCTCTGGGGGTCGAGGCCACAAACATCTGGCTCTGAAGGGAGGAACACAAACACAACACATTCAAAACATGGATGGGAATCATTTCTATCTGCGCTGCCACACGTGTCCTGAACTGAGGTCTCTGTAGCAGCTTTTAAACGCCAGATATTCGTTTTTTTTCTTTCTCAAAAGGAGGAAAATCCCTTCTTTAATAAATTGTAACGATCCCTTTGTTGTATTTTCTAAGAAGGAGCCGGAGGACGTGGACCTGCATGCTACAGTGCTCATCTCCCCGTATCGATGTCACCACATCGTTTGTTCTACTGTGACATCGGTATTTCCCTTCAGGAGAACCTTTCACGCCACCAGACAGACGTCGTCACCGAGGACCAGGTGAGGTCGGCTCCAACGACGGCCGCCTCGGGGTCCCTGTCAGCAGGGGGCTTTGGTTCCCGTCTAACCGTCATTCCACACGGTCAGACCTGTTCCTGAGGATCTGGATGACACAGTACACGTCCCTTACATCATCCGGTAGAGGAACCGAGTGACTTCAGGGCCCGACGAGAAGCAGGAACCAAAGTAAAGCCGTCGTGTGGAGTTACGGAAACAGGACGAAACAAGCGAAGATCTGCAGCAGTTTAAAGATGCTGAAGGAAAATAAGCAGATGTTGTACTGAAGTTGATGGAAAACAGACAGGAAGAAAAACAAGATTGAATATTGGGCATCGTCTTCGGTTGGACAGACAACTAACCATTTAAACAGTGATCCTAAAAACGGTCCCCTACGTTCACCTGCTTTCCACCAGCGCTCAGAGCGCTGCAGAGAAATCAGCAACGTGGCTGTCGGGGAACAATATCTTCATCCTCCATCATGCCTGCCAGTTTTCCCCCGAGCTGCATGGGCAGGGCGGATATCCAGAAACCATCATCTGTAGTCTGGTATCAACAGGAAGGAGGAAAGAGGAAGGGCCTTATTATCTCTGCAGCCATTACACTTCTATCTCTGTCGCTGCTTCTCTGCACGTGCACATACTTGAAAACTGTCCCACTCTCATAAGAAAATTAAAAAACCAGCGGCGGCTCCATTTTTATCTCCATGGCAGCAGACAATCGCCTGATACTGTTGGCAGGACCGGGTCTGCAGGGACCGCACAGAAGCCGCTGACCTACATACGACCAACGTACACGCAGCACGCTAATGAAGAAGTTCTGCATCTCGTAGATCAGAAGCAGGGAGGTCGCAGGATTGGCTGTGGAGGACCCATCCTGTTATTACCCCCAGCATGCTGCCGTAAATCTGGCCACAGCCGTCTCCTCTCTCCCTCCACCCTGAGATTTACTACCACCCCCCACCCCCACATGTTCTCCTCTTCCTTTATTGTCACACCTTTGTCTCATCCTTTTTCATTTTCCCTTCCTCCACTTCCTTTTTTTTTTGTGTGTGTGCATGTTCTCCCTCCACATCCTGGTGTCACCGAGGGTCACCCCCCCCCCCACCATGAAGATGATATTAAAAAAAAAACGAGGTTAAAAATGTTCAAAGTGCCAAATGAATGGAGCCTGTCAGACATAGACAGAAAACATTCCTGCGTAAAGATGAAAAGCAGCAAAATATTACATTCTATCTATGTTTTTACAAAAAAATTATTTATTTGGTTGCAACTTCTTCATAATCATCATTTTGACAGTAATTTAATTCCATATTTTTTTTCTCAGTAACTGGAACTGAACTAATTTAATTATGTAACTGTAATATGTAACTAGCCACTTGAGTTGCTATGGTTAAAGGATAATGGCAGATTATTTCAACTCTCCATATATCCTATTAATTTAATGTAATTAAAACTTCTGTTGTGGAGATTCGAGGAAACGAGCCATTTATTTTGTAGCCATACTGCTTGTTAAAAGGAGAATTTAAATACACCATGTTTTACTGCTTATATTTGTGTCCCGGGTGAAAGCAATTACCAGCAATAAACATGAGGGACACATGTGTCCATTTACATCTGACCTAACAGTCGTCTGTGTGCATCCTCACTGGAGCTTAAAAGGAGGAGAGTCAATGAGCCTGTGTAATTATCAGTGCAATAAAGCTGGCGGCGCTGTGTGCTCCTGTTAAGGGCCACTAAACCTAAATCAAATGCAGATTTAAAGGGAAAAATTACAGCTTATAAACAGACATTAAACCACCGGCTTTCTTTGTGTGTGTTTTATTACCACACCAGCGCATCCACACAACCTCTGAAGCCCTTTCAGACCCTTTAAATGTCTCACACTGACACTGAAAACACACACACACACACACACACACACACCAGTACACACTCTGTTTGGGGGTAATACCACATGACATTCCACTAAATGCCCCCCAGACAAACCCCCCGCCCCCCCACAGCTTTTCAGCATTTTTATTGGCAGCGATGGAGAGAGAGCGAGAGAGAGAGAGAGAGAGAGAGAGAGAGAGAGAGAGAGAGAGAGAGAGAGATCGGGGTCACCGTGGCAACCACATGCTCGACTGGATGCAGGAGTGCATCTGGCTGCATGCGGGCGTCGGTGCCATGCCCGCGAGAAGAACTGCCCCAGATCTCAGCTGACATTTGGCAGCCTTCAGTGTGTCTGGGTTAGTGTAAAGTAGACTGTGTTAGTGGGATGAGGGGGGGGGGGGGGGGGTGCAGGTGACTCCGGTCTAATTCAACCTTTCATGACTTGAGTCCAACGAGAACATCTGAATACATCCTGGATTTTTGTGCGTTTCTGTAATTAAAGATATAGATGACAGTGTAAGAGTAAAATATTGATTTTCCATCTGAAGAAGTTCTTTCAACACCAAACACAGAAGAAGCTCTGAAGTGTCTTCTTTTCATCAGAATTAAAGATTCTCTTTGTCCCTTTTTTGTTTTTTGCCGTCTTTTCATCTTCCCAGTTTTTCTTGGGGTGTCTTTGAATTTCTGGTTCACTCATTACACTTTAAAAAGGCTTTTTTTTCTCCCCCTTTTTTCTTTTTCCACGCGTGTGCTTATGTAAGTCCGACTGACGGTGCATTGTTGCAGGAAATGAGAGCGCAGGAGAGGAGGAGGCAGACGGAGAGACAAAGCGTGGCGTTGGAAAAGCTGAGAGTGATTAACAGGATTATGCAGATGCATGACTGTTGCTAAAGCCTTACAAATCACTGTCCTCACTGATGAGCTGGTCAGCCAAATGACTAAATCAATTAATACCTCCAGCTGCAGGGTAATCGTCTGCAGCCGATCAGTAACCGTGTTTCACTCTCGATAAGAGCTTTCCTCATTTACTGCGACAGCTAACGAACTTGGAAACGTTCATCCATCAGCAGCTCTTTGTAGATGATGAAGCTTCGGGGCGCACGCTGCAAAACACGTCCCACTTTAATGACTTTAGCTTCATTTGGGATCGTTTATAAAGGCAATTTTACATATGAACATGCGTGTTTGCTCATCATGGAAACATCATGTGAGAACAGTCTTGTAACGTGTCCTCAGATGCTCCTGGACGAGCTCCGTGAAGTCTGCAACAAAACCCAGATGATGTCATAGATATGTCATCAGGGTTATTGAGCTTTGCTTGACAGGTTTACGAAGGAAAGCTGTAACACACTGAAAGTGGAGTTTAAAATAGGAGGCAGGGGTCAAACTGCATCATGGGAAATCTAGCCGTGAGACTACGTCTTTATCAAACTGGCTGAATAATTGTTTGTGTGCAAATCATAGATGTTATATAAAAGAGTTCGTATCTTCAGGTCTGTAAAATGGTTCTGATCCAGAAGTTTCTTCAGCTGCAATACCAGCGAGTGCCACTAGAGGTCGGCTCCAAAAAGCCTCCGGCTCCATAGACTCCCATTCAACTTCTCTCATCAAATCCAAAGTGAATAAAATGTGTCCATCAGTTATCTCGGTGTTGTTAGCTAAAGTCACTCCTTCTTATTAGTTTTCTGGAGGTCCATCTGAAAATAATCCCTCATTCATTAGAAAAGAAGATTCAAGAAGACCTGTTTTTGGGGGGCGTGTCTGTTTGATTGACAGGCCTGTGGTGCAGTCAGGTTACAGCTATCGGTGGGCGGGACGTAGTATCGTCAGGTTTCCGATCAGATCGGTCAGATCCACCGCTGGCTCCTCCCCCAGCTCGTCCAAATATGGTCACTTCCTGCTCCGAACCGCTCCGAACTAACAAGATGGTGACGGACAGAATCTGAACTGGAGGATTCATAACGTTCACAAACCAACGATGACATCACTGATGGTTGATGACATCACTGATGGTTGCTGCTCGGCTCATGTCTGTCCACACTGAAGCTCCAAGGACAGCGACCCTCCTCTTACTGAGCATGCATGAAGAGACGGTATGCATTGTATTTTGCAACACTTGCTAGATGTTAACTACATCTCCCAAGTTGCATTTGGGCAAGAAACATCCAACCACAGAGCTTTAAATTCTGTCGTTTGTCTCCGCTCACTTTAAATGAATTAATGTTTTTATTTATTTTGGTGCCAGTATTGTGTTCACGGTTGTTGTGAATTGGATGATTTGCACATCTAACTGGCTTCTCATGTCGTGTTTGCAGCCTTCATTATGGACGAACACGGCCTCTCTGAAACGAAGTTCAAATAACTAGGCCTGATGGTCATAATGTAAACGTATGAGGTCGTTTCATTTATCTGGAGAAGTATAAACACAGTTCTTTCAACAGTCTTAAAACATACGTGGTGATTTTATTGCAACATGTTTTTGACTGACAGCCGTAAGCCTGTAAAGTTAAAACACATTTGGGAGAATATCTGAGCAGAAACACAAAGAAGGACTGTGAGGACAGAGAGAAGCTCCGCCCCTTTATTACAGCAGGACGTTTCAGCTCCTGACTGAATGTTATCTGAGACGTCACCGGTTCAGTCAGGAGGTCGACCTCCGTCACCTGATCACATCACTAGTTCCAGTCAGATGTTCATGTAATAAGTCTTTAGGATATTACCGTGTAGATTCACTTTCATCCACACTGAAAATCCTTTTAAATTGAGATTCACTACTTCATGACATTTCTGAAAACATTTTGGATCAATCCTAATAATCAGTTTGGTCTCTTGCTGAATGTTTGTGTGAGTATAAATATCTTTCTGCAGCAGCAGCAGCGGAGATTATTTTTTTTTATAGTGCATAGACTGACAGTTGCCCAACATGTGACTTCACTTGAGTTAATCATCAAGTATTGCAATTTTTAATAGATATATTCAGTTTGTGGCAGTGATTGAGCTGCTCATGCATTTTTCAGTCCCTGAAAGTCGCACTAATTTGTCTGTTTTTCTGCTCTGCTGCGTGTTTGATGAAGGGGGCGGGGCCAGCAGACCAGAAGGTGGACACCTTTGTGTTAGTAGGAATGAGGAAGATGCAGTTCAGTTCAAACCTGGATGTGACTTCATACCAGTGACTCACTGACCTTATTCAACCTGTTGGTTTTGTATATAAAACTCTGAAGTACAACAATGCACCTATTTTAATCAAAGTAGTACACGGCAGCCTCCCTGAAAACAGCAGCGGTTAATACCGATGGAGCCTGGAGGTCCTTCAGGGTGGACGCGTGTCAGCGTGTTGATCTGTGTAGACTTGAAACAGAAAACATTAACGCATCATCACTCGGAAAATACTGGAATCCTTCACGTCACTGGAAGATATGAATGCTGGGATAGAAAGAGGAGGTTGTTCCACATGAGAACCGGCCGAGAGCTGAGGATAAAAAGCCTGCGAGCAGGTTCTTAGACAGGAAGTTCATTTCAACGTGTTGCACATCCCGTTCGGTCGGACGTATGCTGGCGTTAAACTACGCTTTTGAGCGCGCCTGATAGCTGCCTTGTTCATCCGCGTTGCTTGTGGACGTCCTCAGGGATTAACGCAACGTATCCGCAAGATGCAACAAACACACGACCGGTGAGGGCGGTGATGGAGCAGCACGAAGACGTGACGACGCTGTCGTACCAGAATCACCGAAGTAGTGTCGCCATGTTTATTGTTTACATCAGGCAGATGTTCAGATGGGGTCAGCGGTTCACTGGTGCGCCCTCTGCTGGAGACCTCCAGTAACACGCTGAGTACACAGCCCAACAGCGAGTACATCTCCAGTCTTACTGCCTCTGTGCTAACTCTGCACTCAACCGCCGATCACGGGAAACAAAGAGTCGCACAAAATAGCAGGAAGAAAAGCGTACGCTGCCTGATTAAGTATAATTTTACATGCATTATTTTAAATGTTTTTCAGGATCTCCATCTGAGGAGACTCGCTGTCTGATCCAATCACCTCGCACATTCATCCACACATTTTGTTTTGATGCTATTTTATTTTGGTGTATTTTATGTTGACTCACTTCAAGTCTCATTTGAGCCCCATGTTCTCCTTTCATTCAAATTTAGAGATTTATAAGTAATGACATTCAAATGTTTTCACATGTCAGGTTAAAAAATAGGAAGTAAGACGGAGCGTTATTAGAGCCGGTCCCGTCTCGCCCTCATTCAAATCACTTCAGACGGGATAAGCGGGCTCCAGGAAAGCGGGTCAAAGTGGCGCTGCAGCCGCTCGGTGTCGGTTACAGTCGGCCACGCAGAGAAAGAGATACGATACCCGGCCTGCACGCCGAGATAACCAGGAGACGGAGGCGCAGCCCAATCACACATGAAAGGGAGTTCTGGAATCGGGAGTGGAGGTTCTTTCTCCCCGGAGTCTCTCTCTCACACACACACACACACACACACACACACACACACACACACACACACACACACACACACACACACACACACACTTCTTCCCTGTCTGTCACATGTAGCTCCTGGCGGTCTCCTCCTCCTCTCTGATTCTCACAAAGACAAAACAAGTCCTTGGATCTGGTGACACGACTGCTGACACGCTATCTTTGTGTGTTTTTCTTGCCGTCTGGGTCTTTTTGCCGCCGCGCCCTCAAACTGCCTCTCATCCCTCTCCTGTCATCTCTGCCGTTATCCTCACAGACACACACTCTCTCGGCCTTTTATCATTTATGATTTAATGAGACGCTTGCGTGACAGCTCCCGCTATGTCTCTGCGTCATCCAGGATAACTGAACAATAAATATCTTCTTCTTCTGAACTCATCCCTGTTATAGCTTCGTCTCCATTTCCCACCTTCCCCCTTTTTCCCCCGCTGCCTCTCCTGGTGGGGTTTCCTCCAGGTCTTCCAGGGACCGGTGTTATCAGACAGGAAGTAGTGGGAGAGCGGCTTCCTGTCCCATATACCCCGGCCAACATAATGGTGCCAGTGTGCAGAGAAAAAGTCAGCCTGTGTATTAATAAATATTCAGCAGATACAGCCAAGAGCTGACGAGATCACGCCATTCATTTTTAATTGAGGGCCTGGAGATGCATCCTTCACTGCTTTCCTGTATCTTTGAGTGTGTGCAGCTTTGTGTTCAATGTTTTAACTGTTATCATTACATCATGCATTTGAACTGCAGTGTGGTTTGTGGGATACAAAATGTAATATTTGCCATAAAGCATTCAGCTCCGTATCAACTTGGAGAAACTTCCTTGAGGAGAAATAAACTGCAGACCGCACGGCTGCCAGCAGGTCACGGTGTTTTAAGGACACAAAAACAAAGCCTGCTCATTCTCATCTTTACAGGCTAACGCAGGGACGACTGAGCATGCTCAGTAGAGTCCTGACATAGTTGAGGCAGCTGAGCTCACCGACTTCCTGCCGGCTTCCTGCACACATGGATGGGATGAAATAATTTGATCTCTCTTCGAGGCTTTCCTGGAATGAAAATCATTTCTGGCGGTTTGGTTTTACAGCTGCTGCCTCTCCACTGAGTGTGTGTGGGGAGGGTGCATCACGTGACAGACCCAGACGTTGCAGTACCGGATGTGACCAGTAGGACTGGGGGGGTGGCTGGTGATGCAGTGCAGCCAACAGCGTCCGGTTTCCGGTGTCTCCTGACCCGGCGGCCCGGCTCACTGCTTCACTGCTGTAGATTCTCTGAAGCATTTCATACGTTTGTGGCTGATTTCCATGAGTTGATCACAAATAAGTGTGAAACTCAGACACTGACTTTAATGAAGCAACGTTACTCTGAATACTTACTCCCGAAGGTTACAGCTTCCACCTGCTTCATGCACATCTCAGAGCTGCGCTCCGTTTGTGGGGATCAGGAACATCTGAACTCTTTGATCACACCTCATATTTAGTGTTTTTAGAATGAAGAGTAAGAGAAGTAATGTAGAATATGATTGACAGATCTGACCTGTCACTCAGGACCATGAAAATGATGAGCAGAGACATCACAACAAATGACAAAAGCTAGTGTGGTGAGCACAATAAGATATTTTCCACTCATTCTCAACACTATGAATACCACTAAGTCTGAAACACATAAAACTAAACCATAACTACACGATCAAAGGACTGACTGTTAACTTTATCTAATTTATCATTTGGACTAAAGATTATGTTTTGGCTTGAGATGCTGCAGTGACCTCCTGCTTCTGATTGGACGACACAACCCCCGCACGCTTACAGACGTTAAGTCGTTACCTGCTACGACATCCCTTGAGGTTTAATGGTGCAGTCCAGTTTTAGTAAATGACTACTCTCAAACATACACTGTATTATAAAGATGGGTGTAGTGAGGTGTGATGTCACTCGCTGCTTATTTTGAAGCCCAGAATTGCAGCTTATGGTCAGCGCTACATTTTCAGTTTGGAGCCAGAAGCTTCCATATAAGGAGTGAAACGTGGTTGGAAACACTAGTTTAATGGAAACACACAGACACCGGTTAACATCAGTATTATTATTAGCTACACTGTGCTAACAGGGAACCAGAGCTGTCTCCAGAAAAATCCCTGTTTCATTCCTTATAGAGATGCTCCAAAGGTCTTGAGATGAGCAACAAGCCTTCAACTCTGAATAAAAGACAAATCATGTCCCAACTGACCACCGGCACACTGATGACAGTTTAGAGATGGAGACCATAATGTCTCAGTGGAAGAAATGAACAACTAAAGTGGATTTATTATGAATGTCTGGTGCACTTCGTGGCTCTCTGCCCAAACTTCAGCTTCAGGCTGCGGTAGTCGTCTCTCGGTTTAACAAATAGTTTAGAAGAACTAAGGAAGGATTTTACACAAACTCAAAGCGTCGATACACAAACAGTGTTTAAGCTGCTTTTGTCAGTCGTTCGCCTCACTCACATCTGACAGAAAATCCAGCAGGAGATCTAACAGCTCGCATTTTACTGGTGCAATACGCCCCTAAACATCACACAAAGCTATTTATATGATTCAGGTCAATTTTTCTAAAATTTTCTGTCTAATTCACAAACTGTTTATAAAAGAGTTCGTAGCTTCAGGTCTGTAAAATGGTTCTGATCCAGAAGTGTCTTCAGCTGCAATACCAGCGAGTGCCACTAGAGGTCGGCTCCAAAAAGCCTCCGGCTCCATAGACTCCCATTCAACTTCTCTCATCAAATCCAAAGTGAATAAAATGTGTCCATCAGTTATCTCGGTGTTGTTAGCTAAAGTCACTCCTTCTTATTAGTTTTCTGGAGGTCCATCTGAAAATAATCCCTCATTCATTAGAAAAGAAGATTCAACAAGACCTGTTTTTGGGGGCGTGTCTGTTTGATTGACAGGTTACAGCTATCGGTGGGCGGGACGTAGTATCGTCAGGTTTCCAATCAGATCGGTTAGATCCACGTCTGGCTCCTCCCCCAGCTCATCCAAATATGGTCACTTCCTGCTCCAAACCGCTCCGAACTAGCAAAGATGGTGACGGACAGAATCTGAACTGGAGGATTCATAACAGCCGTCCACAAACACGTACAACTCAGCACTGGAGCCCTGCTGCTCACTCTACAGCTGCTGGCTTTAATGATGGATGTGCACACGGCTGGTGAAACCCGACCCGGCGCGATCAACCAGATACTTGTGATTTGATCACTAAGATAGAATCTATCACTCAGCTCATTTAAAAACAGATTTCAACCTGCTCTCTTGTCTATTTAGCATAACCACAGACAGACAGAAGAAAACGCACCGTCAGCCAGACAGAACAATGTGTGTTCATCAGACGGGGTGACGTTAGAAAACAAAGAAGTAAAAAGAGGAGAAACAAACAAACAGGGAGGAAGTTCAAACTGAAGGAAAACAGGAAGTTTATTGCGTTTTCCGAAGTTACACAAGTGTTGCGTCTGTTGTGTGTTTTCTGTCTGGGAGTAGAGATGCTGAATGATTCAGGGCTGGTAAGACACCCTGAGGTCCACTCCCTGTTACCCGGGGCGACGGTTTCTGTGTGCGAGTGCATGCACGCGTTGTGTTACTGCTTGTGTGTGTGTGTGTGTGTGTGTGTGTGTGTGTGTGTGTGTGTGTGTGTGTGTGTGTGAGTGATGTGAGCTTTTGATGGAACCTTGTAGAGTGAGAGAGGTGGAAGTGGAGAGGATTTAACAGGTTGACAGCTCGGTTAGGATGGAAACGAAGAGTGAAAGACCGGAGATCCGCCACGAGATCCATTCAGCCTCCAACTGCATTAAACTTAGATTTTTTTTTTGTGCCACTTTGACTTATTTGAATAGGCCACACTGTGCAATCAAAGCCTGCGTTCCTGAAAGATGTTGTTTCAGTTGTTTCAGTTCAGATGTTGTTTCAGTTGTTTCACTTGTTTCAGGAATTTAAATATGTATGTCTTGGAAAAGAAAAAAAAAAAAAAAAAAAGCCTTAAAGAGGAATATATCTTTCTACTGGTGTCATAAAAATGTCCCATTTCAAGGAGACTGTTGAAATCAGCAGCCGACCAACCGGAGCGTCGCAGAGACTCGAGTCCCATCCACCCCGATCACTGCTGCTCCGAGGCTGAACCAAACCTCTGAGCTCAATGCCGGGGGGAAATATGATGAAGCAATTTTCCTGTGAGAAAAACATTTGGCATTTGACCTGCAGCAGAGACAACGTCATTAGTTTTGGGGGGAATGTTGGAAAATGAGGATGGATCGGTGATGTTTAGTTCTGACACAAATAAGCCTCCCACCGGGGTTTAGTGATGTGGGAATACGACGGAGGGGGGCGGAGAGAGAGAGAGAGAGAGGGGAGGGGGGGGCAACAGATAACCGGCTGTAATAACAAGCATTAAAGTCCTGAGCAGGAACAGAAAGCAACACACTGATATTAGCTCTCCTTCGCCTGGAGATAAGTATAAAGGACTTGCAACCTTGTCTCCCACACTCTCTCTCTCTCCCTCTCTCTCTCTCTCTCCCTCTCTCCCTCTCTCTCCCTCCCACTCTCTCCCTCTCTCCCTCTCTCTCCCTCTCTCTCTCCCTCCCACTCTCTCCCTCTCTCTCCCTCTCTCTCCCTCTCCCACTCTCTCCCTCTCTCTCCCTCCCACTCTCTCCCTCTCTCCCTCTCTCTCTCCCTCCCACTCTCTCCCTCTCTCTCCCTCTCTCTCCCTCTCCCACTCTCTCCCTCTCTCTCCCTCCCACTCTCTCCCTCTCTCCCTCTCTCTCTCCCTCCCACTCTCTCCCTCTCTCTCCCTCCCACTCTCTCCCTCTCTCCCTCTCTCTCTCCCTCCCACTCTCTCCCTCTCCCTCCCACTCTCTCCCTCTCTCTCCCTCTCTCTCCCTCTCTCTCTTGTGAAATTCCACACCAGCCCTCTGTTCTGCCTCAGGTTACACTGTGGTGTATGAATAGCAGCTATTCCCACTGATAGAAACTGACTCAGAAAAACAAGTGAAGGATATAAATGCTGTTGCTGGAACATTCAAGTCAGAGGAAGAGAGAAAAATGTGTTTTATTACAGGCTGAAAAGAGGTGGATGATTTAATTGCAAAAAATATATAAATTTTCAAAAGCTGATTATTGGCTTCAGTGTCTGTGTGGCCGAGTGACAAACAATTTGTCATTCACCCAATTCTGTGCGTTTCCACGCAGACAAACACATTAACATGTGTTCATAATACCAGCACGCCGATTGTGCATTATTTGGTTACACTTAGTTTAATAGTTTGAATTAAAGTAAAGAAGGACGTCACCATCATGTTGTCAAGAGAGCATGTGTGGAACATGAACACGCACACCTGTGTGCATGTGTTGAAGTGTTCGTAGCTTCAGGTCTGTAAAATGGTTCAGATGCAGAAGTGTCTTCAGCTGCAATACCAGCGAGTGCCACTAGAGGTCGGCTCCAAAAAGCCTCCGGCTCCATAGACTCCCATTCAACTTCTCTCATCAAATCCAAAGTGAATAAAATGTGTCCATCAGTTATCTCGGTGTTGTTAGCTAAAGTCACTCCTTCTTATTAGTTTTCTGGAGGTCCATCTGAAAATAATCCCTCATTCATTAGAAAAGAAGATTCAAGAAGACCTGGTTTTGGGGGCGTGTCTGTTTGATTGACAGGCCTGTGGTGCAGTCAGGTTACAGCTATCGGTGGGCGGGACGAAGTATCTTCAGGTTTCCGATCAGATCCACCGCTGGCTCCTCCCCCAGCTCGTCCAAATATGGTCACTTCCTGCTCCAAACCGCTCAGAACTAACAAGATGGTGACGGACAGAATCTGAACTGTCTGAACTGGAGGCTTCATAACATTCACAAACCAACGATGACATCACTGTCCTCCAGTCCACTGACTCTTCCAGCATAATTTATTGCACTTTTCAGCTTCTTTCACACTTCTTTGCTACTTTAATTTTACTAAAAGCTTTTACACTTTAAATAACACTTTTATTCAGTGAAACTTGTTTTCTTTCAGAATTTGAACATCAAATGTTGTTGCTGTGGGTAGTTTAAACTTTTGGTCCCCGTCTCTCACCCAGTAGCTTCCAAAGTGATCTGACCTCTGCATTCACACAACAAACACTTCCTAATTGAACAGTTTTAAAATTGTGTCATACACATCAACAACTCCATCACACCTGTGGGGTTGTTTTTCGTGGTGATTTTTAGTGTTTTTAAGCTCATGGCTAATGGTGCGTTCAGGGAAGTAGCAAAAAAATACACCTGAACACTAACTAGGAGTAGTTGAACTACGAGCATCCCACTGAGGAAAGCGGGAGGCTTGTAGGATATCTGAGAAGTGGGTTTGATGTCACTTTACATGGACGTGTTTGTGGTGAAATAAAGAGAAGTACTCGTTCAGAAATATAAAGTGAAAAGCCAGACTTGGTTCCTGTGATGAATGTTAAAAATAAAAGGCAGAACACTAAAACGTGTGGAAATGCAGTGGACTGATAATACTGAGCTCCATTTGGTCCCTGTGTTGATTTATACGGTTGTTTGTCACTTTTCAGTATTTCTGTTTTCTTCTGTATGTTTGGAAACACTCAACTGGGACGTGGGACGTTCCCAAATGGGAACTCTTCCCAATTCCCAGTTGCCTGAACGCATAAGAAGCAAAACTGTTGATTAGACGGATGTGACCGGTTGGATTCTTTATTTCCTTCACTTAGTCATCTTCCACTGTACCTCCTCTAAAAGCCCTCCTTACTCTTTTGAAATAAAAACACTTTAATTTCCTCACACACATTTACTCTTCAGGGGTCTGAATTATTTGACCAATTTTTTTTGTTATCTTAAAAATATAATCAGGTCTTCTAAATGTTTTGAATTAAAGCTCTACTAACACATTGTTTATGTCAGAGCTATTCAGTATTTAGATGTTGCCACAAAAAAAATGGCTATTCGTTAAAGCGCCGATGTAAAATAGTTTAAACAGAAACTGACATGTCTCCTTCAACTTTGCTGCTGAACTCTCTGCAACCTCGGACCGTCTCAGAGAAATGTGGGAAAAGTACTGCTGATGATTCACAGAGTGCCAGAATACACCTGAGTGGAAAAGACCTGAGTCAACGGACAGCGTTCAGCGTGGTGACGAGTTCATGTGTGAATAACACGCGTGATGAATGTCGTGTGTCAGACCTGAAGACCACGAAGACCACGAAGACCGCCGCCTGGTACGTTTCCACTTTAACGACACTTTGAAAATCCTCTTCTGAAACTGAAAGATTTTAACAAAATGTACCACGTTGCATCCTAAAAATACTGGTTGAAAACTTGATATCTTGTGTGAACAGCTTCAATGACTGAAGGTAAATAGTTTCAGTCAACTCCAGTCTGTGTCTTTGATCTCAGATTGTACTTAAAGAAAATTACATGTTGGGAAATATGCTTATTTGCTTTCTTGCCAAGAACATGAATACAATTCAAATCACTGCACATGTTTGGATAAAGTATGAGACGAACAGCTTCGCTTGGCAAAGCATAAGATTGGAAGTAAAGGGAAACCACTAGCCTGGCTCGGTCCAGATTTTTTATTTTATTTTTTTTAAATCAGCTTCCTGTGCCTTTTCTGCTACAGAAATGTAAAAAAGAGAAGTTGTGCTTTTATGTGGTGTGACAAGCTGGAACTTTTTCTTAGTCTGTGCAGTGACTTTTTGGAGTCTTGTCATCACAGTTAAATTGTCAAAAAAAATTCTGTGGTTCACAGGTGTTGGCAGAGACATCGTTTAACATTTGGGGAAACACAGACAAGATATTCACCCATTCTTTCAAGTTCTATGCTAAGCTAAGATAATGTACTCCAGCTTTATACTAACGGGACAAACATGACCTCAGGACAAGATCTTCATCTCAAAGCTAAAAAAAAAAAAAAAAGAATGTAATCTCTGAATGACGTTGGATGAATCATTTTTCTGAATGAGCTGATGTTGATGTATTCAGATTTCTGTCATAAATTACTTTCGTGTAGTTTCACGTCTTTATTTGTTGCGCCCCTGATGTGTAGACTCCATTAGAGTTTTAAAGATTGATCAGTGAGAACTAAAACACAGCACAAAAGCATCTTAAACTTCTCTCGCTGCACGCTTCAACAAAAGCTTTCTGTGACGGGGGTTTCCCATCAATCAGTGACGCAGGTCGGCTGAAACTCTGCAGAACTGACGGGGAATACGAGCTGGTGGATTAGATGGCCACAGGTCAGGTATGTAAGAGGATTGGTCATGTGTCCAACAGTCTGAGCGGAAAACAGACAGATGAACAATCAACCAGCTGTAAGCCTGGAGTCAACAACAGTTTATCATAATCTGCCCTCATCTCCTCCTCCAACTAACCCTCTTATCTCTTTCTTTCCTCTCGTGCCTTCTACACTCCCATAAATTATTCCTCACATATTTTATGTTTCATCATTCTTTGCTCTCTGTAACCTCTGAAGTCTTCATCTGCTCTCTCTCTCTCTCTCTGTGTTCACTCCCTCCACTCCTGCTCCTTTTAACCCCTCTACCCCCCTCACCACCACCACCACCACCACCACCCTCATGTCCCCAGCAGACAATATGAAAGAGGTTTACTATAATCATTTCTCTAATCACCCTTTCCCCTCTGAGTACCCCCATTTCTCTTCTATATAATGAGGAAAATTGTAGGTCATCGAGCTGAAGCCATCAAAACAGGCGTTCCTGTTCCTGTTATGAAGCCCCGCCCCCCAGTTAAATCCAGAGAGAGCAACACTGCTCATGTTTGCACATATCATTAATATCTTGAAGGATAGAGCTATTTGTCCTATTATCCATATTCATATTCGAGTGTCAGGAGGGATTCAAAAAAAGAGCTTCAGTGTGAATCTAGTCTGCTTTCATCAACCGCTGTTGTAAATAAGCTGTCAAAATCAGAAAAATGTCCATCAAACAGGAGACTAAAATACCCACAATGCCTGCTGTTCTGCTTTGTTGGAAATATAACAACTTTAACAGATATTATCTCATTGATGTGAGCTATCAAAAGTCATATATCACTTGTTTCATGATGAAACTAAGTCATGTCAAAAAAAAGGAATAAAATAAAAATCTATCCACAACAATAAAACACAGAAGTACAAAACAAGGTTAACACACTTTTTGGATTATATTTAGAAGGTTTTTGATGAGTGACTGGGTTGAATGAATATTAACTCATGATACTGAACCACTGAATGGGCCAAGCAGGGCCAAACACATCAGGGGCCCCGGGGCAGTCTCTGCATGAAGGGATTTAAATGTTCAGCTTCACTCTTTTCAGTGACACAACGCAGTTTGAAAAAGATGCAAAATGAAACCCAAAGAGACACAAAACATCCACAAGACAAACAAAATGACACCAAGATGCAAAGAAAAAAAAAACATGGACAATAAACAGCACCAAAGTCTCATAAAACCACAACCAAGACACAAAACAACAACAACAAAGAGATTCAAAACAACCACAAGGAGATGCAAAACAACCACAGAGATGCAAAACAATGACACAAAACAACAACCAAAGAGATTCAAAACAACCACAAAGACACAAAACAACAACAAAGAGATTCAAAACAACCACAAATAGATGCAAAACAACCACAAAGACACAAAACAACAACCAAGACACACAAAACAACAACAGACATACAAAACAACAACAACAACAACCTGCAAAACAACAAAGACATACAAAGACATACAGACATACAAAACAACACAACAAGCTGCAAAACAACAACAAAGACACAAAACAACAACAAAGAGATTCAAAACAACCACAGAGATGCAAAACAGTGACACAAAGCAACAACCAAAGAGATTCAAAATAACCACAAAGACACAAAACAACAACAAAGACACACGAAACAACAACAACAAGCTGCAAAACAATGATAAAGACACAAAACAACAACAAAGAGATTCAAAACAACCACAAAGATGCAAAACAATGATACAAAACAACAACAAAGAGATTCAAAACAACCACAAAGACACAAAACAACAACACAGAGATTCAAACCAACCAAAAACACACGCAAAACAACAGAGCTGCAAAACAATGACCAAGACACACGAAACAACAACAAAGTTGCAAAAGAACACCCAAAACATGGAAAACAACTTCAAAGGGACAACAATTATGACACAGAGGCAAAGAAAACAAAACACAAAGACATACATGAACATACACAAAGATAATCAAAAGAACTCCAAAGAAACAGATATCAGCTACAAAAAGACAAAACAAATTCAAAGACACACAAAACAAATAAGAGACACAAAATATCCACAAAGAGACATGGAACAACAACAAAGAAAAACAAAACAACAACAAACAGACTTATAATGGCACCAAAGTGACCACAAAGATGCAAAACAACTGCAGAGGCACAAAATGCCTCCGACAGCCCCGACGTTCAGACTTCTTTATCTATGAAGATAGAGTTCATCATGAAGACTGGGAAGTGAAAAAACAGCGACTGTCTGCTCAGAAATATACACACAAACTCTAAAAGTCACTAACAACAATCCTGTTTAATGCGTACACAGGTTTTATGGTTAAATGCAACAGCTGCAGCGTTTCCACCCTGCAGTCTTTATGCTAAGCTAGGCTAAAGTAATCATGTCCTGGCTGCAGCTCCTTGTTTACTGCACAGACATGTAGGTGGCTGAAATCTTCTCATCTAATTCTCAGCATGAAAACAAATAAACACATTTCCAAACATGTCAAACCATTCCCCCCTAGAAAAACAGATCATTGTTTTTTTTATAATACTGAGCAGAAATTATTCAAATTGGCTGTTCTGATTCAATTTGCATCTGAGCGTACGTGACAGCCTGTAGATGAAACTGGGTCTCATCTCACACACAAAAAGAAGCAAGTCACAGAGAAAAATAAAAGTGTTTCCAGTTCAAAGTTCACCTGGACTCCGCGTTCACCTGGACTCCTTCTTCCACCACTCGTATGTGCTACAACACACATCTACAGTATGTTATGCCAGATTTCTGCACGTGTTCTCTCACGTGCTCAAAGCTTCTCTCTTTTCATTTCCACAACCTGTAATTTATGGAAAAGTGTTTGGCTGATTCCTTGAAGTGATACGACCACAACTCAACAGTGGCTCCACTTTCCATTTTCATGTTCCACAAAGAATCTTTCCACGTGGGACTCTTGTCCTTTTCTTTTTCCTCACTAATCCTCTCTTGTTTGACCGTCTTCAAATCCTTTCCCATGTTAATGTTCTTCCCTTTCACCCACAGCTTTGTCTCCACCTTCATTTTCTCATTCTCAGGCTGATCTCCATCACCGCTGAGGTCCCACCAGCACTGCTGGTGTGGTGGTATCGTACCAAACTCCCCTTCACGTGACCTGATTTGATTTGATTCAAGGCAGTGCACAAGTACGGCCTCATGCTTTCATCTCCTGCAGCTCCTCAGTTCTTCTCCACAGAAAATAAAACATTCCTTTTCTAGGTTTTTCTTTTTTTTGTTGTTTACACTTATTTCAGAAATGCAGGATCCTTTCAGGCACAGATGGTAAATTATCAGCACATATAGAGCATATTTTTACAGTTTGCTCCCCCCATTTACTCACACAACAGAGCTGTGGGGCAATCAGGAGCGACTTCAGTTTCACTGCCTTGCCCAAGGACACTTGTGGACAAGAGGAACTGGGAATGGAACCGCTAACCTTACAATTACCTTACAAGTGCTCACAGATGGAAATGTGTGTCTGCTCGGTCCATCATCCAGACTGACATGTTTCAACAACTAATGGACTGATTATTATGGACTGCATTGGAGCCTAGTTTGGTGAAAACCTGATATGTCCTCTAGAACCACCATGAGGTTGTTACTTTGATCAAAAACTACCGAGTGGCTTCTCGTGCTAAAAAAAAAAAACATAGACTGCATATAAAACCTGCAATACCACCGAGTGCCTCTAGAGGTTGGCTCCAAAAGGCCTCTGGGCTCCATAGAATCCCATTCAACTTCTCATGAATTTGGAAGTCAATACATTTTTTCAATAAGTTATGGTTTTGCTAAATAAAGTTATTAGTTTTCTGGCGCTCCATCTGAAAATAATCCCGTCATTAACAAGCTTTTAGGGGCGTGTCTGTTTGATTGACAGGCCTGCGGTGCAGTCAGGTTACAGCTATCGGTGGGCGGGACGTAGAATCGTCCGGTTTCCAATCAGATCAGTCAGATCCACCGCTGGCTCCTCCCCCAGCTTGTCCAAATATGGTCACTTCCTGCTCCAAACCGCTCCGAACTACCAAGATGGTGACGGACAGAATCTGAACTGGAGGATTCATAACGTTCACAAACCAACAATGACATCACTGATGGTTGATGATGTCACTGATGGATGCTGATTGGCTTCAACACAACAAACTCTAACTGAGATTCCTCTTTCCACACTAATTTTTCCGTTGTTGTCTTCCTGCAACAACTCACGTCCTGTAAGAAGTGAAATATGTCCCTGACTAACTCCTCCTCATCGTCCCCGAGTTCAAAAGAAGCATATTCTCACTGGACACTTCATTTGGACGCAGTGCCTTTATTTCCCACCACTTCCAGCCTCTTTCATTAAAGCAGTCGACTTCTCACATGAGAACTCTTCAATGAAGAACCACCACAATTTGCCTTTTTGTGCTCCTTTTGATCCCCCAACCACAAGGCAAAGGCTGCATGGGAAAAACACGCTAATGAGGTCCATGTTTGTCCCTCCACTCGTAAATACGGCATAAAATCCACATGCATTTACTCAGTTAATGAGCCAAATCTGAACAACTAGTTTCTGTTTTTACTCTCATCACACAGTAGTTTTTTTCACTTTTCAAAGCTAACACTAGCAACATTAGCTCGATCCAGCTGAGTGGATGTGTGTGTGTTCATAACGAGTGTGTGTCAGCCTGCGTGTAGTCAGCTCGAAGTCTGTAAACAGCCTGAACCCTGTTCATCAGCTGCTACAGCTGCAACTCCTCTGAAAGCTTGTGCCTCCATAATTCATCTACACCCTTTCAACACACACACACACACACACACACACACACACACACACACACACACACAGAGACACACACAGACAGACACACACACACACACACACACAGACACACAGAGACACACACAGACAGACACACACACAAACAGACACACACAGACACACACACACACACACAGACACACACACACACACAGACACACACACACAGAGACACACACACACACACAGACACACACAGAGACACACACACACACACACACACACACACACACAGAGACACACACAGAGACACACACACACACACACACACACACACACACAGACACACAGAGACACACACACACACACACACACACACACACACACAAAGGGCCAGGGTTACAACAAAACTGCTTATAGAGTCTGTGTTTACATATTTCATGAGTTGGACAGGTCAGAGTCTTAATGGAGAAATGCAGCCAAATTATGGGCCCCCTGGTCACATGCTGGAGGAGGTTGCCGCGGCGACATGTAGATGCAGTGACGGACACAGCTGGAACTTCTCTGATTGACAGGAAGATGTTGAAAAGGCTCATGGGGGCTCACCTTGTCAAGTGTAAAAGCTTCCTGGGTCTGGCACTCAACAAGGCTATTATCCTCACATGCAAGAACACTCCCCCCCCCCCCCCTCCCCCCGTCTCACCGCATTAGACACACATGCACATACCCCCCTCCCAACCACCACCAGCATTAGGCCAGAAAGGGAAAGAGAGGGGACATTTAATGGTGTGACACCTTTTACAGACGGGACAACGTCGAGATGGAGCTGGGTGGGTGAGGGAGGAGGGAGTGTGTGTGTGTGGGGGGGGGGGAGGGGGGGGGTAATACCATCATTATTTTTCACACAGGAGGCAGTTGGTGCACTCAAATGCCCTGCACAAGGCCTCGGAGGTGAAAACATGCCCCTATCTGCCAGCCGGCCTCGATGAGGGTCGTCTGAATGTGTTGATGAACGCTCTGTCCTCTTCTCACCATAATTTCTCCCTTGTCTCACCTTCAACTCCGCCGCAGTTTTTACTTCATTCTCAAAACAGATGGCAGAAATGCGCTGGTGCGGTATTTTTTTTAAAGAAGCAAATAAATCAAACCAGCAGCATTCGCTCAGGCTGCAGCCATTACACCTTAATAATGCACTGTTTTAGCCGACCCCCCCCACCCACCCTCCACACACACACACACACACACACAAACTTTCTTTCCTGTCTTGCAAAATTCCTCGGCTCATTCTGGCGACCTAGTTTACAGCTCTCGCCTCTGAGCCACAGAGAGTTGGTTCCTTTTGAAGATGCATTGAGCAGCACAGCATGACAAACCCATTACAGAGCCGGAGGAGGAGAAATCGCTCAATTACCAAGTGGCAAATCAGGAGGGAAAAGCAATGCGTGCTATTCACTTAACAATATCAGTTTTTATGCTTTAATAAGAAATAATCTCAAGTGTTCGGCTGCACAAAATTGCCTATTCTCTCCCGGTGCGTGACATACGGTCTCCTAAAATACATGTATTGATATATTTGGCTCGGGCGGTTCAATAATCCACTTCTGGTGACATGAATGACCATGTGACAGACTGGATCTGCATCGTGGATGTATGATTGTCGTCACTGATCACATGGTGCACATAAACACGCCAACACACCGTGTCACATTGTTTCCTGGCGCCTGATATGTTGCATAAATAGGAATTAGAGAGTAACATAGAGGACACAATGAGTGCAGGAGCCACAGTCTGCAGAAAGGAATGGAAAAGATACAAGTATTAAATCCTTCCTACCGCATATACAGATGCTTTCTGCACACTTTTGGATGTTTTGACAATTTATTTAACTCACATTAACACATTAATGGCAAAGTGACATGTTTTCAGAAAAGTTTTACAGATTTTATCAAGAAGAAACTCTAAAATTTCTCATAAATAGAAGAATGCGGGGGAAAAAAGAAGCAGTTTCCAGTGTTTCTGGGATGCAGCCTGGTCACACCACAAAGTGACAGCAGACTTCAACTCCCATGAATTTTAGGCGCATTACTCTCAGCAAATAACTGTGATGTAATAATTGTGACGATCATTTCTGGACATAATTGCGCCGCCCTGCTATATGAGGGTGGATCAGAAAGTTCTGAGACTCCTCCTGTCTTGAGTTCAGCACTGTGATGTGCACGGAGCAGCGGGAAGCTATAACCTTCGTCAGTAAGTATTCCAAGTTACATCTCCTGATCAACAGCAGCTCCTGCGTTACACACGTTTTTGTGTTTGCGATGTCGAACTCTGAAAACCTCCTGCAACGCTTTCAGACAGCCTGAAGCAGTGAGCCGGGGCGTCGGGTCAGGAGACACCAGCCGGGTTTTCTTTGACGTTGCTGCAACCGTGAATTCGTCCCCCAGAGTCAGACTGTCAACACAGAGTTCCACTGGGACCTTCTGACGCGTCTGAGGGGAAAACAGTCGTTCCGAACCACCTGAACTGTGGTGCCATGGCAACAGGGTTCTCCAACATGACAACACGCCTGCTCACAAATCATGAGTTTCTCACCCACATCAATAATGTGGGTCCCCTACTCCCCGCACTTGCCAAATTCAGCTCCCTGCAACATCATTCTTTTCCCCAAAAATTGGATGTGAACTTGAATGCCCGTTTTTCTCCAAGCCAGACAGCGTTTGGAGGTTGGGATGTCGCTATGCTACCTGTCGGGGGGGTGCAGCTGCAGGTTGGACTCAGTAGCATGAGCATCCTTGCTACTTTCAGTACATGCAGCTTGGGTGCGTGTAAAGAAAATGCTGATGTTCTGGTCTGGTTTGCAGCAGTTTGAGGTTTGCCCATTGATAGCTTGATTTTAGGCTTTTAATGAGCTGTTTTTGAACAGTGATGTAAGATGTGATGTTCATGGTGTGCCTCAGGTCACTCAGCAGAGCACAAAAACATGACAAATTAGCGCGACTTGTCAGTGACAGAAAAATGAATTAGCCACACTCACACTGAGCTGAAAGGAAATAAAAGTAAATAAACAGTAGTTACTAGATGTAACTGCAGTTCTATGAGTACGTTCGTGTTTTCTTTCACGTTTCGAGTCCACAGAGAAACTGTGCTCACAGAAAACGTATGTAACTCTGGTGCTGGTTTTGATAAACCTCACAGGTTATAGCTTCCACCTGCTACGTGCACGGCATGATGCTGCATTTTATTAGCGTACGACAGCCTCAGCAGTTTTAGGTGCCTACCGAGTCGCAAAATGAAGATTTGAACAGCGTGGATTATTGTTTTTGTCCCCTTTATGCACTGCTGCAAAGAGGCATGTCTGCACTGCCTTTTATCCAGCATAAAGGATGTAACAGTGACCTTTGACCTGATAAAATGATAACGGCTTGGTAAAATAACGAGTGCGCACACACACACACACACACACACACAAGTGCAGTAAAGGCATTCGCCGAAGCAATCAGGCAGACGTACAGTTCAGTAGATGCAACCATGCTGCACTGATGAAACTGCACACACTGTTAAGCCTCCACACATGCATACCTAAATGCACGCATACATACACATGCAACACACACACACACACACACACACACACACACACACACACACACACACACACACACACACACACACACACACAAATCCGTTGTACAACAATAGTGAAATATTAATCTGGGCTCGCTGGCTCTTCCTCAGGAAGATGAGCAGAGAGAAGAAACACCACCCGGCAGTAACCTACATATGAGGAGCTTTCCAGCTCGATCATCAGGTTATTTCACATTAAAGTCGCTCTACTTGTTTAACTGACTTCCACGGCACGAGCAGGATTTAGTAATAGTCGACTGGCTGCGTGACACCGACTTGAAAGATGAAAACAAGGAGGATGTGTGTTAAAATAGAAGGAGATCAATGCGACAAACTGCCACAACAGACCTCCTGATCGGCTTACGGCTCTAAAAAAGTGTCATTTGACGAAGTAGGTGAAGGAAGATCTGTTATCTCATTCGATGTGACAGTGTTTCCACTCACACAGCGTTTGATTCTCCTTCAAAGTTCCTCCATCATCAGAGTGTGTCTGCACCATCAGAAACACGTTTCTACAAGGCGTAGGGTCTGTGCACGTCATTGCATGCGTGTTTGATGCACATGCATCAGAGACACATGACGTTATCGTGCTGGAGAAAAAAAAGCTGATTTGTTTGCGCGAGTTGCTGCACACTTGAAACTGAAACAAAAGAGATTTGGGACGCTGCGGCCTCATTGTGCAGCCGAGTAGAAGCATCATAGCCGTACGGAGGCGGATTTACAAACATATACTGTCGCTTGGCCAAAAGTGAGGCTGCGCTGTGCCACTCGTGTTGAGAGCAGGATTTTAAAAGCTTCTCAGATCCGTGAAGGAAGTAAAAACCAGAGCAGGAGAAAACAGAAGTGAGAGAAAGACATGAGAATCGGTCGCTGTGTTTTATTTACATTATTTACACCCCGCGCGCGCGCGCGTGTGTGTGTGTGTGTGTGTGTGTGTGTGTGTGTTCCCGGTTCACCCTCTCAGCAGGGAATCGGCGCCTGAATCGAGTGGAATTTGACTTGAATTGTAAAAAGTTGCATCTTTTGCCTCTTTGAAATGTTCTACTGGGACGCCAAACACTTAAAGTACAGATGGAGCCGTTGAACCAGCTTCATCATCACCGAGGTTTTTGTGGATTTTTTTAAGAATGATATCTGCGACATGGTAACTGGCACAAACACCCTGCACTCGACCACTTGTTGTCTTCAGTAAATACTTTCCCATCGTTCAGTCCAGCTCCAGCGACAGCTGCTCGTGACGGTTTAACTGTCTCTCCGAGTACCAGCTGTGGCTCAACGGTATACAACTGCCACACACACACACACACACACACACACACACACACACACACACACACACATTTCCTGTGCACATTTGGCCCCTGTGACCAATCGCCATGAGGACTCTAGTGGCACATACGGAGACAACACGAGGACAACACTCAGAAACAATCAACATGGATCTGCACCAACAGTTTAAATGTTTTTTCAGGTTGTTAATAGCGTTTGTGGTGATTAACCAGAAAAGTTTTCACAATCAATCCTGCACATATGACAGATGTAGTCACATGATTCATGTCCCATGAATTAATCAAGTTTGGATTCTTTTCACATTTTGTGCAAGAAAATGTGTTCAAAATGTTTCTATGAAAACATGAATGTTGAGTTACGAGGCGATAGTTTATAAACCTCATGTAGGTCAGCGTAGTTTGGGGACTGTTGTGAACACAAGTAATGTTGCTGTGTTCCAGATGTTGGACTTCAAAAAGCCTCCATAGACTCCCATTCAACTTCTCTCATCAAATCCAAAGTGAATAAAATGTGTCCATCAGTTATCTCGGTGTTGTTAGCTAAAGTCACTCCTTCTTATTAGTTTTCTGGAGGTCCATCTGAAAATAATCCCTCATTCAATAGAAAATAAGATTCAAGAAGACCTGTTTTTGGGGGCGTGTCTGTTTGATTGACAGGTTACAGCTATCGGTGGGCGGGACGTAGTATCGTCAGGTTTCCGATCAGATCTGTTAGATCCACCGCTGGCTCCTCCCCCAGCTCGTCCAAATATGGTCACTTCCTGCTCCAAACCGCTCTGAACTAGCAAAGATGGTGACGGACAGAATCTGAACTGGAGGCTTCATAACGTTCACAAACCAACAATGACATCACAGATGGATGCTGATTGGCTCTTACATTAGCATTAACTTAGTAGCCTTCAAAACACAAACTTAACTGACAGAAAAAAAAACTCAGAAAGTTCCCTCAGAATATCAGTTTACTGTAGAAAAACTAATTTTGTAGACGATAAATCAGCAGGTCGAAGGTAAAACGGGAAAACAACACTTTTCTTTAGGCACAGATACTGAAAGTCACGTGATTTAGAGTTTACGACCCAAGATATCTGATGGGACTGTAAACTGACAGCATGTCTGAGATGTGCTGTGGAGCCACAAAGTGCTTCATAAGGCAAAAGAGGATTTTAAATTGTAGTCTGAAAAGGTTAAAGGACTTACATGTCTGATTTATTTTGTCCTTTTAAGGACTTCCTTTCTGGACGAGTTGCAATCTATGGATTATGATACTTCGCCTTATTTAAGGTGGAAAAGCACCCGTGTGCTTTCACAAAAAAAGTTTCACTTTCACTTCAGGAGATATCTTGATCGATCTCGTGAAGGTTGCAGATATCTCATGTTATAATTTATATACATCCACGTCAGCAGAAAAGGGACCTTTTTGCCTTTTGAACTTAAGCTGCACTCAGAAACCTGTCAGTGCAGAGACTCCCGTCTACATGCTGCAAATAGGTAACCTCCAGTACCTTATCAAACACACACACTTATCTACTGTTGGCCGAGACACACAAGCAAACACAGGCCAGAGGTGATGAGACACACACAGGGAAGAAACCTTCAGACAAACTGCAAAAGCTGGAGGCGATGAAACCAAACGGGGAAGACGATTGTGAATGAATCTGAGGCTGACGTAACGGAGCAGAGACAAACCAGCCGGTTCACCGTGTGACTCAACACATTTAGATTGTGTGCTTTGATTGGGCGTGTGTGTGTGTGTGTGTGTGTGTGTGTGTGTGTGTGTGTGTGTGTGTGTGTGTGTGTGTGTGTGTGTGTGTGTGTGTTTGGACATCGTACCCGTAGTGTGTGCGTCAGGCAGAGGCGGGCCCACTAAAAAGGAATCATCCTTTCGAGGTATTTTAGTTTTGATTTATTCTCGTCCAAAACAAAAGGCTGCGGGTGGAAAGCTCTCAAACCAACAGAGACTTCAGTCAACGCTGACCCAGTAGGAGATCTGGAGAGCTGCTTAAGGGGTCACAGGTCTCCAGGTCCTACGTTCAGCTAGAAGGACCCACACTAATCGCTCCTATTAGAAGAACGTCATGTAAACACGACTGCTGACTCAGCAGTTTGGGATGTTTTCACCATTTTACAAAAGAAAATCATTTTAAATGCACATTTATGTTTTTTCTCACTATCACAGTCACAGATAAATATCTGAGTCTTACAGTACACAACTCAAAAACAGACAAGAAAGCAGAGAACACTTAATACTAGATGGAAAACTGTCATGGTTTTTGATACGGAGATGCAGCTTTTTCTATTTTAAACTCACTCAGACCTAAATGGAGTTTTTTAGTCACACTGGTTGCACACAAAGAAAGGTCTTGTGGTTCTGTCCACTGTTCCTGATCCAGACTGAAATATCTCAACAACTATTGGATGGATTGATGTAAACTTTGTACGTGGTCTGCAGAGGATCAACTCCATTGACTTCTGACCAAATGTTCACCCAAACAATAAAATAATTTGGACAGACTCATTTTTTATCCGTCTTATACTCAAGTTTCCACGAAAAAGTCCATGTGATGTAATTTTTTTTTACCTGCAAGAGTCAACGAGCTTCTTTAGTTTGAATTTCATGAGCAGTTCTGCGTGTATCAAAATGTGACGAGACCCAAACAGTAAAAAACACAGCAAGGTGGGAAACCACCTGTATCGTAGCTGAGAGGAGGATTTGTTATTCAGTTGGAGATCAGAGGTCAGAGGTCAAGTAAACATTAACTCTCTTTCTCTTTCTCTATCACACACTTGCTCGTCACACTTTATGTGCGACTGCACCCTTCACAGTCATAAACTCCACGTTTCCTCTGACTGAAGTTCCTGCACAGAGATTTTGTTTTGGCTCCATGTGGACGGTATGAACTCCCTCCCGAACATTAAGAAAAATAAAACTCCTTCTCGTTGCTTTTAAGCTTTGCACCGACGTACCTTTTCGTTGCCTTTTGTTTTTTCCCACACTGAATGCCTTGACAAGAGAATGCAGTTGCTTTGACTCCCGGTTCCTCCATCAGAGGCTCCAACTACTGAATGAAAGAGACTCTCCACGCGAGCGGAGGACTGTGACGGGTCAGAACTCGGCCCGCGGGTCGGGTCTGCTGCTGTTGGCCGAGTCTGAAGCCTTCGAATCAGGCCGAGCTCCGGGCGGAAAGTCCAAAACAGAAATCCAAGAAGCATGAGTCCTAAAAATGACATGGCAGGGTTAAAAAAAAAAAGAGAGAAATATATAACTAAAACAAAAGGAAGATAAATAAATATACCGACTGTCACTTTTTTTGAGAACGAGGAAATATAGCTATTTTTCAACTTTATTTCTAATTACTGTACCTAATCTGACTGTGTCTAACTTTCTTCACACTTTCCACCTGTTCCAGAGAATCAAACAAAGATGACAGATTAATGTCACAAGCCTCCTCAGGCTGCCTCGATATTTGTAGTTTGTTTGTGTTGTCTCAGAAAAGCAGAAAATTATACATTGTTGTATTATAAGTGTTCTCTCTGGCATTTTTAAAATCAAACAAAAAGATGGAAACAAAATGCGTGAACATAACGTCACTAGCTTTGATCTTGCTAGTTCAGAGCGGTCTTCTTGAATCTTCTTTTCTAATGAATGAGGGATTATTTTCAGATGGACCTCCAGAAAACTAATAAGAAGGAGTGACTTTAGCTAACAACACCGAGATAACTGATGGACACATTTTATTCACTTTGGATTTGATGAGAGAAGTTGAATGGGAGTCTATGGAGCCGGAGGCTTTTCGGAGCCGACCTCTAGTGGCACTCGCTGGTATTGCAGCTGAAGACACTTCTGGATTGGAACCATTTTTCTGACCCAGAAGCTACAAACACTTTTATATCCAGTCTGTGATTGAACCACATCGGAGTTCATTTGTAAGACTGTTCTGTACACAACAATGTTGAGAAGGCAGCATTCACATTGACGGAGAAATCACAGCAGAGTTTGTTTCAAAAGAACGAATCCTGTCAAGTCCAACTGCTCCCCGAAGGCCTCAACACACCAGAGGCGTGACGAATAAATTACAATAAATGCCAGTGATGCAATTGTATGACAGCCGTTCAGAAAAAAGGTTTGAATGGATTTACGTCAGCTTGTTCCTTCGTCATCCAGTGGAGAAGAGATTTCTGTATGTCTTCCTACTGACCCGACTACATCCAGAAGTAAACTCCAGGCAGCGCTGCTCCACTCATAGATCCTCAGAGATCCTCGGAGGGAAAACGTTCAGTGGAAATGACCGGACCTGCCGTGCGATGGTCCTCCGGTTGGTCGTCCCGCCCACCCGCTCCCTGCTGCTTCTTTCTGTTCCCCAATAATTTGTCACAAACTTTTGATGTGCGCTCTCTGCTCAGGTTTCAGGTGCGTGATGAATCAAAACGCATCCTCGTATGCTGGAATTTTCCTTTAAAACTACTTCTGAATTCCATAAAATATAAAGATATACAAGTAAAGTGTGGAGGTTGTTTTTTTTGGTGAGGTCCACATCTTCTGTGGTTTGTCTCATAAACCACTTTATAAGCAAGATCAATTATTGACAGTGTCTTAATGTGTGTGTGTGTGTGTGTGTGTGTGTGTGTGTGTGTGTGTGTCCTGCCTTTTTCTGTGTTGAGAGATGTTGGCCTTTGCGGTGGTCTGTGACTACGTCAGCGTTGTGAAACACAGTCCACCTCATTAAAAGTCAACAGACGCATTCTAAGGCAACACTCGTCCTCCCGGCGCCCTCTCACCCTCTCACCCTCTCACCCTCTCACCCTCCCACGTCTTCTTCTGGGGAAACACACAACTAATCATCTGCTCAATGCACTCAGGAATATTACTTATTACCTAGCTGGCACCAAAATAGTCACAGTTTCTTTGAATTTACTGTTAAATTATTATAATATTCATGATGGAAAGTTTTTTGGTGTTCTACTAAAACTTATTTCAGATTTTCTATAATTCCTCCTGATTTAAAAAAGGTTAAATCACTAAATTTGACCTGATGGTCCTCAGGAAACCATGAATTCACCGTCACGACGAGACTTTGTTGCGTCCTCTGAGCGGCTTCATGTCCCACCGGCAGCATGTCAGAAGTGTTTTATGTTACTTCCTGATTTGATCGTGTTTCCTTGATGTCTGTTCTTCTATCAGGTGAACGTCGTTTAACGGTTTCTTTTCTGTCCGTTTTGTGTTTATTGTTATTTCCTAGGAGAACGTGTTTCTCTAAAAAACTGTTTTACAACCGGGAGTTTGCACGTGGGTGTTTTATTTTGAAAATTTGATTTCGTTTTCTCGACTGACTTCCTGCCGATCCGATCTGCCGTGTTCAGATCGCCGCGGTCTCCGAGCGTCTTCCGTCAGAAACACACTCGCTGTCCGTCTTCAGCGCGTCGACCTGCTGCTGGTGAGACGGACCGCGGCGCCAAACGGTGGAAGATGACGGAGATTCACTCCGGCGGAACCGGTGGAAAATAGAGTTGAAACGTTATCCTGTTGGTGGTGCCATGTTAAGGGAAGCATTGTGTCATTCGGTTGTTAACATTCATCTTCTGGAGACCATGAGACGGCTAAAAATAAGTGAAAACTCAGAAGAAGGTTTTCATGCCTCTGACCTGCAGACAGGTCAGGTTGTCCATCTGCACGCGTGTCTCATGCATGTCAACATCATATCTCAGCAACGCATTGAGAGATTCTTCCAATTTGGCCCAAATGTTCACTCGGTCCCAAAGATTAATGAAATAGATTTGAGGGGTCAAAGGTCACCGTGACCTCTGTTCGTCCTCTCAGAGAACGCCGTGAGGAAATTTATTCACATTTGGCCCAAACGTTCCTTTTGCATTTAACGATGAAATGAATCCGCTTCATCGGACAAACACGTGAACATATTAATGAAGTAACTGTTTTAAAGAAAAAGTTACAAAGAAGAGAAAAAGTCCTCTCTGATTGAGCTCTCTGAGAATCCAAGCAGCAACAGAAAATGTGCTGAGGAGACCTAATGCCATTAATAAATAAGAATCTTAGTTACATCCAAAATAGCACAGAAAAAGTTAAAGTACAAAAAACTAAATATTCCATCGTACGTAGATGTATCGAACGGAAAATCCAAGTTGGTCTTAATCAAATCAGATTTGAACTTTGGTTTCAGTGGATATTCTGCAGATTTAATTTGCACTTTTTCCAGCATAATTATCTGCAAGCTGCAAAGCACCAACTCAAATTTCAGTAAAATCTTTGTTTAGAAGAGATGGAAAAAAATCCTTTCACTGTCATGTTAAATCAGATCAACGGAGAAAAACTTTTTTGCCTTGGAAAACATTAAATACTGCCTCAGTGAAGGTTGCCGAGTTGGCTAAAAACACTACTAACATTTACAAGAAATTGTGTAACGGTGCTCCTGTCATCCGCCACGTTTAAAAGCCCCGAATGAGATGGAGGGTGTTTGCTGTTTGATCCAGACTGAGGCCAGCTGGGTGAAAGATTAAGGCTGTGCTGAGTCCAAATGTATAGAGGAGCGTAAACACAACCGTGTGTGTGTGTGTGTGTGTGTGTGTGTGTGTGTGTGTGTGTGTGTGTGTGTGTGTGTGTGTGTGTGTGTGTGTGTGTGTGTGTGTGCATCCAGATGATGATATAATTTAGATGAACAGATAGAGAGGCAGCGAGGGGAAGATGGGGAGATGGGTGTGGAGAGATAAGGGAGGCGACGTGGTGCTCTGCAACAACACGTTAAACTAACACAGACAACCCAGTTTTGTTTTCCCACGGGATATACAGTAAGGCCTCGTGAAAGACACACACACACACACACACACACACACACACACACACACACACACACACACATATTCAAAAACAGAGATCCCATCTGCCTTGGAGCCTTAATCAGCTTATCACTCCCTGCACCAAGGCCATTCAGGGACTATATCAAGCTCTGACACACATTAGTGGCACTAGCGGGATCAAGCACTGCAGTTACTACTCCAACACCCTCGACACGTCACACAACACACACACACACACACACACACACACACACACACACACACACACACACACACACACACACAACACACACACACACACACACACACACACACACACACACATACATACACATACACACACACACACAAGCTCAACACGTGGGAGCTGACAACACGTTTCCACGTTGAGATTTTAAGTATGCATGCATGCAAAGAACATAAACATCCCAGAAAGATTGGAAACATCATCTCAGCGCAGAGGACTTACTGCTCAGAGGAACAACAGGAAGAAGACACGCAACAGAGCATGCTCAGACCAACACAAACTCTGTGTGTGTGTGTGTGTGTGTGTGTGTGTGTGTGTGTGTGTGTGTGTGTGTGTTCTGACAGGCCGCCAAAGCCCAGCTGATCTCTCAGTAAATATGGACATATGGTCGGCCCATGCGGTACGAGGGTGTGTTTCCCCTCATCTGTCCACGGGGAGACAGCAACACGAAGACACAGGACATGTGGTCCTCTCCCAAAACTCAAGCATTTACATCATTCCCCACAGACACACACACACACACACACACACACACACACACACACACACACACACACACACACACACCTCATCTGCCGGTCAGAGGTGTCCACTCTCCATTATGTAACGCTGACACTGTTTTACGGGATGAAAACGAGGGAATCGTGGTGCCAGACTGACTCGTTAGTATTACTGTATGTTCGTGTCAGAGAGCACCTTGGAGAATCAAACAAAACAAAACCTGGCAGCTCAGTCTCATCGCAGATCTCTCTTTTTTTTTATTAATGTCAAAACCCATGACTTTTCCTTTTTAGGAGAGAAAATGAAATTGATTCACATTTTTTGAAGTGATCATCATCTCTGAAGCATCTCTGAAGCATGCAAGAGAGCCAATTAAAACAAAAGGAATAGTCAAAGTTCTCATATTGACATTTAAGGTGGATCGATTGAGTCGACTTGTTTTGATCCACTCCCATTTGCCCTGTTAAAGTTACTGCATTACGTCTCCATACAAAACTCAACTCTTCCTGTATCTATTTCAAATTAAAAGCCCCTTTAGAGAGAAAAAGAAACCCTTGTGAAACATTTGCAGCAACTTGTTGTGAATGAAATCAGATAATAAGAACTTGGGGAAGTAATCCAGAACAACAATAATTGACTATTGTATGGAAACTTAACAACACAGTAGTTACACAACCTAAACAAACATGGCACATGTGCACTCCGTTACTTCCACAAATAGCACTACACCTGTCTGAGCTGCTGAAACTGAGACGAGACTGATGGGGTTGGTTTCGTTTTAAAGGTTTACCTGTCTGATGGACTTTACTGACAACAAATACACTCACTCTATTTTATATGAAACTCTTCAAAAAAATTTAAGTAGAATGCCAGTTTACTGAAAATATTTCTAGAACATTTAAATTGTACTTTTACCGTAAAAAGAACAACAACAACAACAACAAAAAAACTAAGAGTATTCTTTTTTTTAATTTTCATTACCTTCTGAAATAATACTTCTAAATTTGTTCATATTTTGGGGCAATTCGCTGTCAAAATATTAAACTTTTCTGTTAGTTTCCATGGCAACACATGGGGTACGACTAAGAACTGGAAAACAACCCGTCCCCTCAGTAGACCCTTATGTGTGTAATGTTACTACTCCAGGAAGTAGTCTGACCCTTAGCAACCACCTAGCAACAGAGGATTTCTAGTCTCCAACTGAATAAATACAGAACATAGAAACACTAAACTGATCAGCTAGTTCAGTCTGGTTGGAACAAAGATATCTGATGAACAAAGATATCTACAAAGATATCTGAAGGACAAAGATATCTGATGGACAAAGATATCTGAGGAACAAAGATATCTGATGAACTAAGATATCTAATGGACAAAGATATCTAATGGACAAAGATATCTGAGGAACAAAGATATCTGAAGAACAAAGATATCTAATGGACAAAGATATCTGAGGAACAAAGATATCTGAAGAACAAAGATATCTGATGAACAAAGATATCTACAAAGATATCTGATGAACAAAGATATCTGATGGACAAATATCTGAGGAACAAAGATATCTGATGAACTAAGATATCTGATGAACAAAGATATCTGATGAACAAAGATATCTAATGGACAAAGATATCTAATGGACAAAGATATCTGATGAACAAAGATATCTAATGGACAAAGATATCTAATGGACAAAGATATCTGAGGAACAAAGATATCTGAAGAACAAAGATATCTGATGAACAAAGATATCTACAAAGATATCTGATGAACAAAGATATCTGATGGACAAAGATATCTGAGGAACAAAGATATCTGATGAACTAAGATATCTGAGGAACAAAGATATCTGGTGAACAAAGATATCTGGTGAACAAAGATATCTAATGGACAAAGATATCTAATGGACAAAGATATCTGAGGAACAAAGATATCTGGTGAACAAAGATATCTGGTGAACAAAGATATCCATGGAGTAACTGTTTTTAGCACCTTGTCATGTGTTCAAACCAAACCGGTCCACCTAGAAATACATACAGAAAAACGCAATAAAATCTCCTCATACAAAGCAGCGGCAAAAGTTTTACTCACCGAAAGCTCACAAAGTCCAACACACCGGTCCGGCATCGGTACTGAAGCTTTTCCTCGCTCCGTCTTCAGAAAAATCAACCGTTCGTCCAATTCACAGTTCTGCGTCCATCTTCTAAAAGAAAATCAACCACCGTCCTGCGGACGTTGGGTTTTAGTAATTCGGCTGTAGCCGCGGTGAAAAGGCCTTTCTAGCCAGTCTCTTTTTTACGAACCTTCACCCTGATCCACTGAGACGAAGTCGAACCGAGCCGAACCGAACCGAGCCGTTACCGGGTCGAACTACCGTTTCCCTCTTCTTTAGCGATCAAATCTGGCGCGAGCCTCTCTCCTCTCTCCGCTGTCACTTCCGCTTGTCAGCCAATTAAAACAGGTGAACCACTCAGACGACCTGTACCGACCAATCAGATCACAGAGCTAAAACTAAAGGAACGTGCCGTGTATTCTCGCGATATTCTACTACTTTTTACCCTTTTTGATGCAACAAAAATAAACTTGTGTTTTTCCCCTTATTTCATTTGGAGCAAAATGTATTTAATTCTATCAGCTTTCCCACCGAGGCCACATATATGACAACAAATATGGGAGTATTACAGGATAAAACCCTCGTTATTGCATGTAACTAAGAACTGGTATACCTGCACTTCAGAGGAAGTTTAGCTGCTTGATCTCAAAAACATAGGACTGGGCGACAGGCATTGAGTATCAATGAGTACAGGATTAACTAATGCTGGCAGCCATCTCAATTTAATTTCAGTTGCTTACTGAAAGGCACATAACTGCTTGATAATGTCGTCCAAAAGATTTAGCTAAAAAAATCAATTTTAAAAAATACACCGTTTCTGATCATCAATTCATTTAAAATGTATTTTTTATTAATATAAATCAAATGTCCATGACAGTTAGCTGCAAAAAGTCTGCAAGACCTCATTGTAGCGATATGCTCGTTGAAAAGTTTCTTTAATTACTGTTAAATAAAACTAAAATTACCAATAATTTACTCAGTTCAACTAAACGAATATCAACCTTAAAAGACGTTGACCAATTTCAGGGAAGAAAATGCACAACGTTACCATCAAACTATTATCTGACACTTCAGCAGGAAACTCGGGTTCATTTTCAATGCAAATGAAGTCGTTGGTCCTTTCTGGACATTAAAGCCTCAGAGATGCACAGCTGCCCGGTAATAAAAAGCTGACACAGTATGCATGAAACCACTTTCTCTCTTGCGTGTTTTTCCTTCGTTTCCTCCCTTCTGCTCCTCTTCCATCTCTTGAGCCTTTAAACGGTTGTGATGTGTCGGCCTGTTGGATCTCCGCCTCGGTGTCGCTGGCTGGTTTAATCAGAGCTGCCGAGGACATCGGGCGGCTGCTGTCAACGATGACCGGCTCCCAAGGCTCCAGGCAGCCATATTTATCATCCACTGCACCACACTTCTCCAAATCCTCAAACCCAGGGAAGAGTGAGCTCAAGGCTTCATCCTGGAGGAGATCAGGCATGCCGGGAGGATGTGAAGAGACGCAGCAGCGGTCCAGCCGTCTGAAAACTCTCCACAACGCAGACGCGAGGTGTCAGAAGTCCTCGACAGAAGTGGTGTTCGATCCCAGGAGCTCATCAAGCTCGGGAAGGAACGTTTTTATGGTGAATTTTACTGTTCAGAGACCCGGTTTGATGGTTTGTAATGTAATGGTGTAATCATGAGTTGAAACTCAGCATAAAGGGAACTCTGCCAGTTTTACATTAAAGTGAGTTTATTCATCACAAGGAGTTCTGATCTCACACTTTCCTTGGACTCTTGTAAAGTTGAGGCGTGCGTGTTTTGTCCAGGATCTAATCACAGTAAACATGATTAGTAGGATCTTCGTGTTTTCTGGACATTGATGGTCTCCGCTGCTTTACATTTTGTCCCATTATTTTATTTTCTTTATCAACCTTTCTAAGCACACTTAACACTGATGCATGTTTTTTATTATTAAATAGCCATGAGTTATTAAAAGCTTTTTAAATTAACATCCTCGAGAGCCTCAGATTTTTTTAAACTATATGGTAGTCAATGCTGATTGTTTAAAAGCTCCTACAATACTTTTGAAAATGAACCCGAGGTCTACGCCCCCTTCTTGCGGCACCATCTCCTCCTCTTCCTCAAACCACTTGCATCCTTTCAAATCCGTCACCTGTCGAACCTGAAAAACTCTTTAAACGTTTCATCTTTCTTACAACGAACGCAGACAAAAACATTTTTTCTGTGAACGGCTTCAGTTGAAACAACCAGTGAAAGTAGCTCTTTCATACCAGTTTCATTTTACACCAAGTTTTATGGATTTATGGATAATTTCAGGTAATCAAAGATGAGTGAATCCATCCAGTCAGTGGATTCCTGAGGCTGAAATGACATTTCAACACCTGCTTCTGCTGAACTGGACCTGCACCAGATTTCAGATTACAAACTTGGCAGCAAGATTTTCATAAACTCCTTAAAAATCACTGAAGACCAGCGGAGACACGCAGGAACCAGGCTTTGCAAAGAAAAAGAAACCATGAACAAGGAGGTACTCCAACATCTTTTTTATTAACAGTTCAGAATACACCGCGGTGAAGCGTTCACTTAAAGACTCTTTGGGCCGCCGTGTTCTCCGGCCTCTGATCTGACCGTCGCTGTGCGCTGCTCTCTTTTTTCCAAGAGTTGGAAAAAAACCTGACGGTGGTACTTGAGGGTGGTAGAACACACACACACACACACACACACACACACACACACACACACTCACACACACACACACACACACACACACACACACACACACACACACACACACCTCTCTGTCCTGCTGCGACAAACAGAAAGTCCAATAAATACACAACAGGTCTCTCTGGAGCGCATGTTACATGCAGCACTCACACCGAGCACGTGTCTGCTGCCTGCGTGTGTGTGTGTGTGTGTGTGTGTGTGTGTGTGTGTGTGTGTGTGTGTGTGTGTGTGTTCAGGTGTGATCCTACATATATTGTAAGTATAGTAAATACCATCAGATTGCACTTAAGACCAAAAAGATTGAATTCTGTACACAAAGTCGTCCGATATTAAAAAATACATTAAGTTACATTTTCCAAATAAATATTGGTCCATTTTTGTTAGTATGTCGACTACCTGAGACGCTTTCAGAGCCGCAGACGCATCCACACACCTTTTCATTTATCCATGAGCGGGCTTCCTTTCACTCTTTCCTTTTTACCTATCCTTTGATTATTCTTTCCATCTTTCCATAATAAATCTGTTCCACTTGCTTCAGCCATCCCTCATCATGTGACTTGCTCTGTTACCGTGCCAACACATACAAAGTAAAATGATTTCTCTGGCTGCACCAGCGCAGCTTCGTCCAAAAGACACGAGAGCGTGTTTTCAGATGCAAACACACACACACACACACACACACCCACACCCACACACACACCCACACCCACACCCACACACACACACACACACACACACGTGCTGTGATTCTGTGCGAGAGGAAAAAAGTGTGTGTGCTTTGTTGATGTGACTATATAAACGTTTCACTCGCATGCTGTGACACAAACTTGTAGAATAACAGTCTTACAGCCAAAAGGAGTTTTTTGGGAGAAAATATGAACGTGTTCATGGAAGCTTTTTCTTTTTTTTGTGAGAAGGTTTTCACAGTATCATCTGTTATACACACACACACACACACACACAAACACACACACACACACACACACAGTACCTTTACATGAGGACCACCACTCTTCCTCAGCATCATTTGCATCAGTCTATTATTGCTTTCGTATACAAATATTGTTATAGAAGTTTTTCGTGAAGGAAAAATGGGAGCTGCATCGTCCGTCTGCAGAGAAGCAGTCTTCACCTCCAGCCCGCGTAGAAAAATCTGTGATGTGTAATTTCCATAGCAAAAGTGAGTCCTCACAGGAAACGGAAGAAACAACGACTGGATTATCCAGAACGCTGCCGTAAGGCATCAGAACCGCCGGGCTTCCCTTCCTCCCTGTTCTCCAGCTCCTCCGAGTCTCTGTTGGTTTATACGTTAGAGACGGCGCTGTTCATGTCTCTCGCCTGCCGGATGCCGTACAGCCACTTGATGACTCGGGCGTTCCTCTCGATGACCGAGATGCCGTAGGGGACCCGTTCGTTGGCCCTGGAGGGCCCGTCCTCGTCCTCCTGGTCCCCTCCGTCCTCCCTCGCCCGCTCCGCCTCCTCGCCGCACTCCGAGCTGGGCGTGCTGACGCTGCGCAGCTTGGAGACCGACACGATGTCCGAGTTGGCCCGCGCGAAGCGCTCCACGCCGCCCATCCCCTCCACCTCCTCCGGGTCGAGCCCGCAGTAGTTGAAGAAGCGCTCCAGGTCGGCGGTGGCGCGGGAGTAGCGGTCGCTCAGGTCCGACTTGGAGCGGTGCAGCGACGGGTGCTTGCGGGCGGAACCTTTGGAGCTGGCGTTGGATATCCGGGTGAACGCGGGCGAGGCGGGCGGGATCATTCCCGCTCGGATCAGCATGGGGCTGGGCGGCAGGTAGGCCGGAGGGGAGGGGAGGGGCTTCTGGGATGGGGTGATGAGCTGAGGGTGGGGTTGGTTTTGATTGGGTGGAGGGGGTGGAGGAGGCGGGACCTGAGGGTGTGCGACCTGGCCCTGAGCAGTCTGTCTGGGTCGGAGCTGCAGCTGGGCCCTCTGGGGCTTCCTGAGCTCCGCCTGCGGCCGAACATCCACCCTGCGCACCGTCACCGAGTTCGGGGAGCTGTACGGCACCGGGACCCCGATGCGGGGCGCCCGCGCCGGGACGGGGGGCGGCCGGCGGATGAGTTCTGCCGCGGGGGTCCGGAGGTTGTTGCTGAGCGGAGAGGAGGTGCAGGAGGAGGTGGACGAGGAGGCGGCGGTGCTGTGATTCAGGGGTTTGAGGTTGTTGAGGAGTCGGTTGCTCCGGTCCGGCTCCGCCGACAGACTGCTGCCGATGCTCTTAGCTCCTGACGACGGGGACGAGGAGGAGGGGGAGGTGGAGGAGGAGGACTGGGAGCAGGGCAGCGGTCCGTCGCACACGTCGTTGATCAAGTTATTCAGAATATCCAAGTTCAGAGCGGGCTTCCTCCTCTCGCCCGCTCCCTCTCTGCCTCCTCGGTTCTCCACGTCGGCGGGGCAGCGGGGAACTTTCCGGGCCGGCGGCGTGCTGATCTGGCAGTGGAGCATCATGCCGTGGGGCACGAGGGGCTTGCGGATGATGGGGGGTTTGATGGGGGCCTGGCGGGTGAGCGCCACCTGCTGGCTCTTGACGTACTTGGCCTTGTCGGCCTCCAGGCGCTCCACGGCGCTCAGCTTGCGGGCCCCGGGCTCCACCTGGCGCCGGAAGTAGTCCGGGCCCTTGTTGAGGATCCTGAAGGGCATGGCGGAGGTGAAGGGGACTCCGGCCAGACGGCCGTCGGAGGGCCGCAGGGTCTCCACCGGCATGCTGGAGGAGCTGAGACAGAGAGGAGGAGATCAGTCACAGCTTTTGGAACAGAAATGTGTGTGAAGTGACAAGAAGAGGAGAAAGTGATGGACTGAGTGACGGGAGGAGAGAATGAACTCATCCAACATCCTCTCTCATGTCCTCCCTGAGCTTCAGAAAATAGCTCTTTTGTACTCTCTCTTTTCTGTCCCCCTCCCCCCTCTCACCCCCTTTTACTCCCCCCCTCCTCTCCAGGAGCCCCTTTAACTTCCTTACCGAAGCTGCTGCTGCTCCTCTCCCTGTCTTCCTCCCTCCTTCTCTCTCGCTCTTGTATCGCTCCTCTCTCTCCCAGTCCGGGCTCAGTGAATGGCGACGACGGGGTCAGTCGGGGTCAAATTCCACATCGGTCCCGTCCAGACCACCTCTGTTGGCTCAGCGGTGACCCGGAGGGGCGTCGGGCTGCAGACCGGGGTCAGCTCTTTATCCCAGAGTGCAGTTCTGGAGGATCAGCTGGCAGCGATCGCAGCTGCGGCTCAAACGCCGGATGATCCTCTTTAGGAGCACTGACCTGCTCCTCGGCCCCTACCCGGTCCAGATGTGAGCGGAGACACACAGCTGCTCTGCAGAGTTAAAAAAAGAGAGGAAGTCCAGGTCAGATAACAGCAGAGCGCTCTGTCTTCTGTCGCTCTCTCAACAAAAAATGGCATCCACACACACCGAGAACACACACACTCCCACAACACACACACACACACACACACACACTTCAGCCGGCCCACAGACGGGACTCTACACTGAAGTGCAGCAGACGGGTCGGGCTTTAATACCATGTCTGGCTCCTCCCAGCCGGCCAATGGGACGGCAGGCCGGAGGCTCGGTGGGGAACGGGGAGGGGGGAGGGGGGGGCTGCGCTCACATTGGTGCAGCTCAAAAGGGATCCTGACCAATTGAAACCCCCCCTCCCCCCTCCCCATTCAGAGCACAACAAAACACTGAGGCAGGGCTTTCATTCAAATGAAAATTCTTTGAAAGGGAGATGGAGGGGGGGGGGGGGTGATTGGTGGGCGGGGGGGAGGAGGGGGTGAAAGGGGAGGGGGGCGGGGATAACTGCTAAAAAACAGATGCAATATTTTACATTGACTTGCATCAAGCTCAGCGGGATGCTACCAAAACACTGAAGGCCACTGAGCTCTTTGTTGTCATCACAGCAGAAGGAGACAAAGTGTGAACAAAGACCCAGAAAACAAGAGAGGATCATCAGCTCACATCCAAACACTCTGGAAGGACCATTTCACACATTTCACACATTCTCACTGCTGCTTTTACTTTACTGCAAATTAACTTCATGTTGTGTAAAAAACAATGAATCCAAACCCAAGAAGCAGAAAAAGAAACGTGAACAAAGCCAGTGAAAGTTTGTATTATCTCATCTCTTTCTCTGAGCTCCAACTCCACAAAACAACCCCCCCCCCCCCACACACAAAACCAGTCTTATAGTTTACAGCTTTACAATCCAGGGTTACATCACACCCAGAGAGTAGGCCTCCTCCTCCTTCTCCTCCACCACCACCTCCTCCACCTCCTCATCTAGCCACACATTTTTAATTAGGCTTTTTATAGCCTGTTCCCTCAACATGTGACCCTGATTTTCCCCCAACATCTCTCATCCTCTCATCCCCAAGCAGCCGACCAGCAGAGAGCAAAACGCAACCATGACAGCTTACACTTAGAGCGACACACACACACACACACACACACACACACACACACACACACACACACACACACACACACACACACACACACACACACACACACACACTGCTTTCATCCCAACCATGCGACAATCCACAGAAGAGTTTAAAATAGTCCGGCTTAAATTAAACACATTTGCATCACAGAAAACAACGATTCACAAACATCAGGCCACCAGAAGCCGTCACAAACCCTCCGGGAGTCGGAGCACTCACACGGGAGACGGAGCAGGAAGCAGTCAAAGCACGACGGAGAGAGCGCTGAACGGATGCTGAAGCTGGAGTGTTGGGAAAGGAAAAGGAGGAGCGGTTTGGTTTCTGGTTGAAGGAAGACAAAAAAAAACAACAAAAAAAACCACAAGATGATGACATCATCACCAGCATTGGGACATCTGGAGCGTTCAGACGCACACAAACAAACAAACACACACCAGGTGCCTACCCACGATGCAACCTGACCGCTGCATTGCAACACGCAGTGTAAACACACTGTTGAGGAAAATCAGTGGAATTCCCTTTTAGCACACAACGCAACAACAAGCCGAGCACATGACACACAACGCTGCTGCACCTGAGACAGTGACCCACTGAAGACCGCCGGAAATCAGACACGCCAGGATTTCAACGCTTCTTTGGGATTGAATGTTTCTTTTTGCGGCGGATTTTCGAAAAAGCTTTGTTGTAATTTGCAAAGTTTTAAGTGAGTTTTTTTGCATAAAATTGCAGGAATTACAAAGAAAACCTAAGTTGAGAAAAAAAGATGCTATTTTTTTTTTTAGTACCACCTGATAAAAATGCTGCTGCACATCACAGAAATATTTTAGCTCTAAACTTTTTTCTATTTATTGAACTTAGAGGACCGTGGAGATAAAAGGTCCTAAAAGCTCCTAAAAGGTCCTAGAAGCTGCGTATGTTTCCAGAACAGAGCGTCTGTGACTGGAATATAGAAACAAGGACGACATCAGCTGTCAAAATAAGAGCTTTAGATGCTGTTTAATTCATGTTCATTCAACACATAGACCTGCTGGATGAAACCAACAAAGAGACGTCTCTGACAACTGGACGTGTGGAGAAAACTCATTTAACATCCAGTAATATGGAATCACTTCCTCTGATCACAAACATTTAATCACATCATTTTCATGTGAAGAACACATTTCCCACAAACCCCGTCACTTCCTGTTTCTCCTCTTGTTCAGGTTTCCTCCAGAGTTTTATTTGGTGATGAAAACAGGAGCAGAGTCTTTCTGATGGTAAATAAGTTATTTTTGTCAATAAAAAGTTTCGTTTGAAAAGATTTATTTCATGTCGTTAACTTTTTCAGCACAGCTTCTGTTGACGACATTTTTTGAAGAAAAATATTGGGAATTTTAATAAATTACAAGGTCCTGCAAATATTACAGTTTGCTTGAATTCAACTTATTGTTGGTAAAAACTACAAACTCACCACTGACACACGTCCAGTACCCAACCTCCAGAACATTTAAATGCAAGAAAAACTAAAATATTTCATAGTCACAGTCTCATTTTTTAAAGAAGAATTTTATTTCACTAATTTTTGTGACCGTTTGTGACTCCAATGCTTTTCTTAAAAATCTCCTGAAGAACTAGTGTAGTGTCACCAGACCCTGGCTTTAAAAGAACTGCTCAAAAACACCCAGAAAAGAACCACCCTCCTCTGCCTCCTCACTCACACTGAAAACTGCAGGTAATTATAGAAACGCATCCGATAGAAAAGGGCTTTACCAGAACCGGTGAAGACGAACGTCTGGTCCCAGAAACCTCAGCCACCTCAGGTTTAGTAGGCCGTGGCCTTGTCATTACCCTCACAGGCCTCCTCTGAAACACACACACTCCTGTGGTCCACATTTAGACCCTTTTCATGTCCACAAAGAGGCCGATTTCTTTAAGAAGGGCCAACCTTTGGCTGCACTTGGTCCTTTCGGGGCTCAAGTAAATACTGAGGAAAACAGGTCCCGGTCCGATGAGTGGTGGTCACACACTAGCCGGGCCTCCTCTCTGTCTTTCTCTACAACGTAGCATGCTGCTGGTGACCAACGGGCCTCTGACACACACTTAGATCACGATTACTGTAGTCGACAAATCCCAATGACACAAAAGGAGTAAACCCATCTCTGCAGGGAACAATGATCCCATGATCCATTCATTATTCAGTCTCTGCTCACACATGCGTAAAGAGTCCAGGAACACAAAGAGGTAGAAGTACTGATCATCATTCTCGTCAGGCTGCTAAATAAATTCACAACACTGCAGGTTTATATTTGGTACAAGTATGTAAATGTCAACCTGTTTCCGCTCCTTCGTTAGCGCTCGGCATCGAGAGGAACCATCAACGACCGCCGGCCTGGATGGAGGCCAACTTAACAAAACAAAACAGCAGCTTTTGTCATCCACGTCCTCGTTGAAAAGAGTCGAGCAGCTTAACATCCATCTCTGCAGCAGACTAACTGATCACACCGTTCACACCTCCTGCAGCCAGCAGCGAGGTGTGCATTGATCAGCACACCGCAGGCCGTCGGCCCTGTGTGTGTGTGTGTGTGTGTGTGTGTGTGTGTGTGTGTGTGTGTGTGTGTGTGTGTGTGTGTGTGAGAGAGGAGAGGAAACAAAAACATCCCTCAGCTTGTGTGTCCTTTTTTTTTTTCCCTCCGAACTTTCCGTCTTTTACTTTTCCGCTCATGTTCTCTTCTCCCACAAACAGCTGATGTCTCCAACGGGCTGCGACCGCAGCGTCAAACCGAGGAATGATATTTCTATTCAAGCGATGGAAACTCGGTCTGATTATTACAAAACTATGCGGACCGCTGACTGCTCTTACATTCCAGTTTCCAACCAGCATATCAGAGGGTCATGATATGGCTTGTGATAGCTGCTGTGTGTGTCCGGGAGATGGTGTCAGATGTTAGTGAAAGAGATAAAGGGGAGCTGTGATCCGGATCACTGGGACCAGAAAGCAGCTGAAATGGAGGGATGACTGGACTCTTTTACCGAGCAGCCTGTTTAAAACTAATTACAGACAGACACCAGGACTGGGAGCAATTTGCCACGCCAAAATTTTCTAGCGCTAAGTATCTGAGTGACTGAATAAACAGCAACACAAGAGGAAACGGGTTTCAGGAAAAGAGGAAAGATCGTTTCTATACTCGTGTTCTTAGAAAAAAAAAAAAAAAAAAACAGGAAGATGCAGCTCAGAGGGTCCAAACACTGAAGGACAGGAACAAGGTGCGCTCATGTGTGTGTAAACTGTGCCGCCAGCTGGCCGGTCATATCTCGGAGGCCTTGGTCCCAGCAGACGTTGATCCCTGATAGTCTAGAAAACAAGAGAAACCCCACCTAAACACAGAGTCAACATCCAGGCTGAAACTCAGGAAGACATCGGGTTCATTAACAAACTCTCCAGTGGTGGAGTAAGAAACATTACACTCAAGGGTGCGCATTATTATTTATTATTATTATTATTAAGCGCTTGTGCCTAATATTGTGGTTAAAGAAGTTTCCAACTAAATAAAACATGTAATCTAAATGTTTTCATATTGTGGAGCAATTCACTCTCAAAATGTAAAACTTTTTGTTGGCGTGATCTCCATTTCCATGGCAACACATTGGGGTACGACTAAGACCTGGAAAACAATCAGCTGACTCTTATGTAACATATGTAATGTTTACTACTCCAGGAAGTAGTCTGACCCTTAGCAACCACCCTAGCAACAGAGGATTTCTAGTCTCCAACTGAATAAATACAGAACATAGAAACACTAAACTGATCAGCTAGTTCAGTCTGGTTGGAACAAAGATATCTGATGGACAAAGATATCTGATGAACAAAGATATCTGATGGACAAAGATATCTGATGAACAAAGATATCTGATGAACAAAGATATCTGATGAACAAAGATATCCATGGACTCATGTGTTTTTAACATTTTAGCTCCGTGTCATGTGTTCAAACCAAACCGGTCCAGCTAGCCTCCTCTAGGATTGTAAGTGCGTGACTATCCGTGGTGTTACGGTACGGGTGCTCAGAGCGACCAAAAAGGACCAAAAGAGACCCGACTTCACCAAATGGGTCATTTAATAGAACTATAACAAGTAGAAACTACATTATATTACATATTATATGAAACTCAACTCTAATTCTATATTCCATTGAGGAGGTGGAGGGATATTTGGAGTGATGAGCAGGATGTGATGTCACCAGGAAGCAGTGATGCATTTCACAACAGGTAGAAAAACAAACAATGGCGGTCAGCTGGAGTGTTTGTGCACCCAGCAGGTGGACACGGTTTCACGGCGAACTGCACCCGTCTATTTCTGGACACTTGGACTTGCCTCTTTGCCATGAAGCCTGCACACAATAAACTGGCAACGGCTGCAAAGGAATCCCACAATGAATAGGATTCCTGTACGGCACCATCTAACCACTGGAATAACAACACGGGAGGAAAAACAAGGAGAGTCCAGAGTGCAAACTGAACTAAAGCCACTACAGAAACAGACAGACAGATATACTGACAGCTGTTCCTAATATTTTGTTCTTCCCATTCAAATGTATTGGGTTAAATACAGAAAATAATGGGAACATCTGTCAGAATAACCCAGTGCAGTTCAACAGCACCACAGATCACACTCTCCAAACCGACCATTAAACTCAATCAACACTTCTCTCTCAGATTGAATAACAACTGAACATTATTCAGTCGCTCCTGGATTTTTTTTCTTGTGATTGTTGCGATCTAAAATGTTTGATGTGGATTCTCTCAAAAGTTGCGATGTAATTTGCTACGTTTTAAGTGAGTTTTTTTGCGGTAAAATTGGGGGAATTTGACTTTTTTACGCACTATCTGATAAAACAAAAAAAGATATCTAAGCATGCTGCACATCACAGAAAAGTTCTAGTTTTGACCTTTTATTTAATGTTTTATTGAACTTAGAGAACCATGGGGCTCAGAGTTTTATAAAGCGAGTTTTGTTTGACCAGAGTACTTTATGCTGTCAGATTCTGCTCATGAAATTTTTTGCAGAAAAATTAAGGGAATTAAAAAGAATTTCAAGATGATTATAATCTCTATGAAGTGTGGATTTATTGTTATTGTAGTTTATGCTTCACCTGTCAGTGGTTTTAATGTTGCAGCTGATTGGTGTATGCCGTCTGTTGATATTATGATATCCAACAACTAAGACAATATTTAGTCTCGTACACAGACTGGATATAAAAGAGTTCGTAGCTTCAGGTCTGTAAAATGGTTCTGATCCAGAAGTGTCTTCAGCTGCAATACCAGCGAGTGCCACTAGAGGTCGGCTCCAAAAAGCCTCCGGCTCCATAGACTCCCATTCAACTTCTCTCATCAAATCCAAAGTGAATAAAATGTGTCCATCAGTTATCTCGGTGTTGTTAGCTAAAGTCACTCCTTCTTATTAGTTTTCTGGAAGTCCATCTGAAAATAATCCCTCATTCATTAGAAAAGAAGATTCAAGAAGACCTGTTTTTGGGGGCGTGTCATAACGTTCACAAACCAACGATGACATCATTGATGGTTGATGGTTGGTCTCATATCGATATAATATTACCCAGCCCTTATGTGCGACGCAGGCTGCTGTTCATCACTGGGACTCCCCAGCTTCAGTTTTTAAGTCAATAAAAAAGCTTAAAAAGAAGAGTTCAAAAGGTTATCAGCCCCTCCCCCCCTCCCTCCCTCAGGGCTGATTTAGGGAGCTTCTCCGACAGCTAATGAAGACGGAGAGGTGAGCAGCGGCGCAGCGGACCTCCCTTCACACAGAAAGCAGCTCTGGCCCGATGCAGAGCTCGGCCGACATGCATGACTGAAGTGTCTGAACTGCACGGTTATGCAACTGTTATGCACACTGGAGTCTAGTCATCTGCAAAAACAACCACTGAACCAGAAGCCAGTTATTATAGCATCCTCCTCCATCTTTGGACGGACCCCCTCGCCCCCCTCCCTCCACCTCTGCCCATCACTGTCTGTGTCTGTGGTCCCCGAGAAACACACACACAATTACACCCAGGGGTGGGCCGGGGACGGTCCGATGAAACCCCACCTCGTGTGTGTGTGTGTGTGTGTGTGTGTGTGTGTGTGTGTGTGTGTGTGTGTGTGTGTGTGTGTGTGTGTGTGTGTGTGTGTGTGTGGAGGAGAGTTTTGACTGAGGAGGTAATCAGTGCAGAGCAGGTGGCTGAGTGTTCCCGCAGGAAAACTAAAACAAGCATTGAAGACAAACATGCGAGAACATCTGTGATCTGACAGCATTAGTAAAGAAGGAGGAAAAAAACTCATTCAGTTGGCACATAAACAAAAACATTTCTCTACATTTCATGTTATGAGTGTGTAAAATAAATTTGCATGCCTTGATAGCGAGAGAACGAGAGAAGAAGAGAAGAAAGTTCAAGATGTATTTAAGTTTTCTGCAGTGTTTCTCTTGCAAATTAATAATAAAAAAAGCAACCCCTCACCAAAAAATATGTTTACTTCATATTTGAGACGTGTTGTTGTGCCTGTGGTCAGAATGACGTCTGTGCAGGAGTCTGACATCAGAAAACTGTTTATACATTCCTGCAGATGGAGGAGGAAAAGTTTCTGAGCTCACCTTCAAACTCAGTTTAAAGATGAGCATGTACAAGCATGAATATTTGGGAAGCCAACCGTAGTCCAATAACCAGCTTAAAAAAAAAAGGTGTGATATGCACTCATATATCCACAGAGCACATCCTCTGAGGAAGGTGGAGGAGGAAACATCATGTTTTCTCTTCCAAGATCCTCATTTGTTCAGTGACTTGGAGGAAATGTGATGGAAGAATTTTTTAATGAGTTAAAGGAACGTTTTTGTGGATGTATAATATCAAAGTAGTGTCATTTATAACGGCTGAATGCATGACTGCAGGGAAATTTAAACAACACAAAGGTTTCTGATGCATTTTAAAAGGACTTTCATTCGAAAATTCTTCAGAAGTAATAATTCTGTTTGGTGCTTATTTTTCTGGATAACTGGCAGACATGCACCCAAAAACACACTTATTTACTAATGAATGAGGGATTATTTTCAGATGGACCTCCAGAAAACTAAGAAGAAGGAGTGACTTGAGCTAACAACACCGAGATAACTGATGGACACATTTTATTCACTTTGGATTTGATGAGAGAAGTTGAATGGGAGTCTATGGAGCCGGAGGCTTTTTGGAGCCGACCTCTAGTGGCACTCGCTGGTATTGCAGCTGAAGACACTTCTGGATCGGAACCATTTTACAGACCCGGAAGCTACGAACACTTTTATATCCAGTCTGTCTTACAACTTGAATTTACAATTTCAGTAGAGGTTCTGGCATTGCTGAACCTCCGGAGGGCGAAATAATAACTCTGATGCAGCAGAGTATTTCTGCTGATTATGAGTCCTCCCAAAACTGATCTGAGTATAGATCTAAATGAGAGTGTGGGTTCGCATCACTGGTTGGAGGCAACTCCTCTCACCACACACAGCTGGAGCTAATCCATTAGATAACACACACACACACACACACACACACACACACACACACACACACCTGGGGGGCACGAGGCACAAATGCACACACAAAGTACATAGGAATGAAACTACATGGAGCTGCATCCTAAAAAGACACAAAATGCATGAAGGGCACACTTGAACAGCCACACACACACACACACACACACACACACACACACACACACACACACACACACACACACACACACCTCTGTGGTGCAGAGCCTAAAGGCAAACACAAAAACGCAGGGAGAGAGAAAGTCCCCTCACCCCCCCACCCACACAGGCCCCCTTCAACGTGGTGTGGTGATGAACACATTCCAGAGACACACAGGCGTGGACACAATCACATACTGCTGTCCTTACTCAGATATACACACACACACACAGTTAACTCTTTATAATCACACAGGTACTGAGTCAGCAGAGAGCTCATGAAGTCTGTTTGTTTCGGTTGTGATGTGCTCAAAACATTTCGTCCTCTCTTCTTTAAAAACAGAAGTTACATTAGAAATGGAGAAGATGAACTCATCAAACTGAAGCACCTCTGAAACCCTTTCTCTTTCTGCCCTGAATCAAATGTCAACATCAGACCGCGGTACGTCCAGCCTGCCAGCATGCCGCTACAGCTGAGAGGGTGAAAATAGTCCCGGAGCAGAGCTGCCAAATGTTATAATCAAGACCAATATTTTTAGATTTGGCATTCTGTCTCAAGGACGAGGAAGCAGACGCACAAAAAGACAATCTGCTTCTGTTACCATGAAGGTTTTCAGTTGCTCTGCAGCACAACAGATGACTGAACATCTTCTAATGAGGAGAATAAAATAATAAATCATTGAAACACACACACAAAAAAAACACTTAAAACATGACTTTCAAGTGATAAAATGTGCCATGGATACCTGGCAGAGCAACAAGCCCTCCCTCCTTTTAAGTACACAAACACAACCCCGTGCCCACACACTGCAGCCGCTCAAACAGGACAGAAGACAAAGTTTACTTACAGGATGTCAACGGGGTCCTAAAGCAGGTTTCTAGAGTTCAGGGAAAATAACAACGGAGCTGCAGCTTGAAAGCAGCCGAGTCTCTGAGAGAAGCAGGTCGAGTCTGTGCGAGCGACACAGTGCCGGTATGTGTGCGCGCCAGCCAAATGAACACTAACCTGAAGCCTCCCTCTCTGCTCCTCAGTATAATACTCCCCTCCTCAGTATAATACTCCCCTCCTCAGTATAATACTCCCCTCCTCAGTATAATACTCCCCTCCGTCTCCTCCCTCCGCTCAGGAAGACTCCGCCCACTCTGACAAGCAGCAGGAAGGGCGCTGGGAAAGCAGGAAAACAAGAGCTCGTTACCTCGCAGTCACGTGACCTTCCCGACACTTTCTCACCTTTCTTCCGAAGGGCCATTTCCACCTCTGACAGCAGCACCAGAAATGGAAACAGGGATTCATTTATCTAATCCTGCAGGTTCCTGAAAAGTAGGTGAAGCATCTCCAGTGATCAGCGCGGAGACAGCGGTCAAACAGGGCAAAATTATCTGCGTTTAAAAAAACAAAAAATTCAGTGCCAAGTTCAATTCCGATTTTGTGGGTTTTTATGAGGCGACTGCTTCTCACAGAAACCGTCTTTTTCTGCTTATCCCCCCCAAAAAGTGACGCAGTTCAGGCCTCTGCAGCTGAAAATAGAAAACACAACTTCCTGTTCCCAGGAGGATTTTTTTCCTGGAAAGAGCCGGCAGCAGGTGAAACTCTAAAGACATTTAAAGACTAATTGTATAGTTTACAAATTTGTCACAACTTGCTAGAAACATGACGCATTACGAGCAACAATTAATCAATGAAAGAATAACTGAGCTTCAGAAGATGTTGAATAATTGCTTAATTTAAGTCAGTACTCCAGTAGAAAAACACAAAACAGCCCCTGTTGCAGCTTCTGAAATCTAAAAATGTTAGATTTTTGAACAGCTGGTCAGGTATTTCTTTACGCGGGCACTTCTTACTTCTTTTTATTTTTTTTTATAACATTAAATTTGTGGACAATATATAAAAAGAAAACTGCAAATTAATCAAATATGAAAATAATGATGCATTAGAGTCCTATTTATTACCTTATAAACTGTCATGGAAGCACAAAAATCCATCAAAAAGCCAGTTCCTCTACCCCTTGCCCTCCTTCCTTATCTCCATCTACTATCAGCATGTAAATAAAGCAAGCAAACAAAAACAAAGAGCTTACTCTGAATAAACTATTGCTGTAACGCAGCACAGCATCATCTGTTGAGGCGATGTGCTGCTGCTCAAATACCTACATATTGATTTATTCACAATGATAAGGGCAATATTTCCCCTTGTTTACACGATGACGTCATACTGTGACGGTATGACCTACATTATGTGTTACATCACGCACGGCTGCCAGCAGCTCCACCGTGGAGGACTCAGTTCAGGAGAGGGGAAGTGGGTCGGTTAGAAACCATTAGATGGAGAACAAACCACAGTGATATGTCAGTCTTCACTGAATACTTGAAGGAGAAATGTTGTGTTTATGCCGACAACACATATTTTGTTGTGATTGACTATTCTTAAATTTATAATAAAATACTGTTTTGCCTTTTGTCATCTTATCACAGAAAAACATGGAATATCGTGGTATTATTTAAGAGCTATATCAGCCTCCTATGTACAAGTGCACATTGCAGGCAGATTAATAAGAATATGTTCCAGTCCTGCTAGTTACCTCTTGATTGTCACCATAACAATGAATGAAATCAGTGTGATAACGAACCTCGAGTCTCACAATGTCACAAACTGTGTTGTGGCATTCGATAAACTTCAAACTCCTGTCTCAGTGACTCCAGCTGCACCGCCTGCATTGTGTCCCGTCATCTCACTATATCAAATAGTGCAGGGCTAAGCAGCCAGTATAATAATTCAGGTTGTTGGGTGTGATTTCTAAAACCAGGACTCCCAACATTCACGTCGTGCATCGACTGACCAGCTGTGCAGAGGAAAGAAAGAGAGCGGGGTTGAAACTCTTTTCATTCTTTACTCAACTGTTCAGAGGGCGACAGCTGAAATGTGCGCTGGTGTCCCCAGAGTGTAACGCAATAGACCAAAATAAGCACATTTAATTTCAGATATGGTAAGAAAACGTTCCTCGTATAACCTGGCCTCGTGAAAATGTAAACAGAGAAGTCACACGTGGAAGAATTTCTAACTTCAACTGCTTTGAAAGCAAATTTCTTGCACTTGCAGTAAAAAAAAAAAATCTAATTTACAAGTAACAAGACATAAACCGACTTGATATTTACGTAGTGAAGTGCATGTCTGAAGGTTTTTGCAGTTTAAAACAGGTGGACACTACTGAAATAAGAATTGAAATAATAAAGGGATATAAAACAATAATCAGTGGACTCTCTTCTCCACGTCTGACAGCATCCAAATAAATCACTAACAGTTTCTCAAAGAAATTCCAGAGAACATTTGCCTCTTCCTTTCCAATAGATTGAGCCAAGATAACAAACAATGCTTTCTAGTAAGTGAGAAAGTCAGTGAGGGGAAGTGGGATAACACTCAGCTGGCGAATGAAGGAAAAAGAATATGATTATGGAGAAGGTGTGGTCGAGGATATCCTGTCATTAAGACCGGCAAAACAGTAGTTCAGGAGAAGCTTTATTACTGGAACACTTGGAGAGGATTCCTGTAAGTTTATATAGAAAGCTTTGTGTCCAGTTAATAAAACAAATAAAACAAATGTCCATACATGCACTTGTCTTCCTCCCCATCAGTAGTTTCCTTCATTCCCTGCAGGCTGCCCTCCCTCCTCACAGTCCAAACACACAGCGCTGCTTATTTAAAGGAGTCAGCAGGGCGGGGCGCACCACACCACCCTCCCTGTGGTACACACTGAAACACATGTTTACAAACCGACACAAAGTCGGCCGTCTGAAGTCCAACACACACACATGTCAGAGGTTCTCCGGAGGCAGCAGCAGGGAGCGGACGTCCACGCCGACTCCTCGCTGCACAGGAAAAGCCATCGTGTCAGAAACACAGTGGGGGGGGCCACGAGACGGGACAATAAATAGTTCGGCTGGGTCAACAAATTCTGACACCTTCTCCGCCGGCGCTGCCAATCGGGCTCTCCTCCCTTTCTTCCACTTCTTCATCACATACAAAAGAAACATTCAAATCTACAACTCGGTTTCCCAAAAAGTTGTGACGCTGTGTAAAATGTAAATAAAAAAGGAATGCAATGATTTGCAAATCACATAAACCCATATTTCATTGAAAATTGACCACAGACTACATATCAAATGTTGAAACTGAGAAATTGTATTGTTTTATGAAAAATATCTGCTAATTTTGAATTTGGTGCAGCAACACATCTAAAAAAAGTTGGAAAAGGGGCAACAAAAGACCGGAAAAGTTGTGTGAAGATTATAAAACAAACATGCATTAGTGCACATGGCATGGGTAGCTTGAACATCTGGAAGGAAGCATTAATGCTGAATGAGATATTCAGGTTTTGGAGCAACATATGCTGCCATCCAGACAACGTCTCTTTCAGGGAAGGTCTTGTTTATTTCAGCAGAACAACGTCCAACCACATTCTGCACGTATTCCAACAGCATGGCTCCGTCGTAGAAGAGTCCGGGACCACATTTCACTTTGAAAACTCCACCAACTGGTCTCCTCAGTTCCCAAACGTTTACAGTGTTGTAAAAAAAAAGAAAGAAAATAAGTGATGCAAAACAGTGGTAAACATGACCCTGGCCATATATGTTTCATGAAACAATGAAAATCCTCAGTTTCAACATTTGATATGTAGTCTTTGGTCTATTTACAATTAAATACGCGTCTATATGATTTGCAAATCATTTCATTCTGATTTTATTTACATTTTACACAGCGTCCAAACTTTTTTGGAACTGGAGATGTACTTTTAATTCTACTTCACTTTCAAATTCCAGCCTCCCCTTTTGTCTCGTTCCTCCCTCCAGCTGAAAGCTACACGCTCTCTGTGCCAGGAGGGAATATTTTCAACATAATACCTTGAGAGCGTCCCAGCCGGCCTTCCGGCAGCGCTATCACACCTGCATGAGAACGCACACCTTCGCTCCGAGACACAGAGGAGGCAGGTGGATTAAAAGCATTAGTGAGTGTGAGGCGCCTTCTCATTTTGCCCAAGACTCTGATCCATGATACACGTATGTGCACACACAAGCTCACTTACCAGCACAACAGTGAGTGAATACTGACGCCCCGATGGACGTTTACACAACAAAACATTTTACATTTCTCTGTCGATTAATCAGTTGAGACGGGAGGGGTGCAAAGTTACAGCGGCTCTAGGTCCTTTCTGACATACCACACACACACACACACACACACACACACACACACACACACACACTCTCACACGCACGCTCACACACACACACACACACACACACACACACACACACACACTCTCACACGCTCGCTCACCCACACCCACACGCACGCGGCTAACTCCTCACATTACCGCTCATATTACACACCGACGTGCCCCGGCAGGCCTCGTCTCCGTCACCCTGCACCCGGCGAGGTACAAATATCAAACTGTGTGAATCTCCTGAGGAAATCAGCCCGAGCTGAGTCAACAGAGAGTGGAACGGATTTTTGATTCAGATTTTTGGAGGGACTTGTTATCATCAGGCGTGTCTGAGGATGACTTTCAGCTTATGTTGACATTCGCATACTCAAAAAGGCTGCAAATAGTCAACACAAATATCATGGGCTCATTTAAACATGAAGACTTCATCAGGGCAACATGTGACTTCTCCCATAGCTAATGACCCCCCCACCCCAAATATATTAGATAAACCGTACTGCCTTGGAAAAGAGAAAACTCTGTATTCAATGTTAATAAGGTGTATTAATCTCTGCTGGCCCTCCGATTTAACTAAAACCACACTTCAATTCTTTGAGACTTTGTACCGGTTCACCCAGTAAACATTTTAAGACCACTACAATATGATTTTCCATATACCACCATACCTGCACACAGTAGAAACAATTACTGTAAGTTTCCTTTTAGCAGCAAACTACAGATCCTCATGGAACCGAGGTTACGTGGAGGTAACCACCACTGTGCTGCATAGAGGCAACACAACACCATTCAGTTTAATAGGAGAGGAGCCTGTACCACTGCGTACCCTTCTTCCTACTGGTTATAACTTTATCATTTGTGACACATAAACAACCTATAACACTAACAATGGTACATCTTTAAGTTTACAGCGCTGAATTGCATGCTGGGTACATTAGCTAGCGAGCCAGGTAGCATAACAGTCTGTTAACAGCGATAACACATTCAAGAAGAGAAAAGCGAGCTGCAGAATCAAGAGAAAGAAACCAGAAATGAACCAGGAGAACTTGTGGCCATGAAAGGAGATGTGTCTGCTGTCTGGAAGGTTTTGGGGTTTTAAAGAAATCCGTCAAAGCCCAAAAGACTACTGTTTGCATACGTTTGTGGACGTCAACAAGTCTCGCTAGTGAGGCACTGAAGTCTAAAGTTAGGACATCTCTTTTTCTCGAGGAAAGTCACATTACGAACGCAAAAACATCCACCTATGCGAGGGCATCGTCCTGCTACGGACAGACCTGCGTTCAAAGCAGTGATTAAAGCAGTGGATTCCAGGCATGTCGTGTAGTTAGTGAACAGTCACTGTGCCCTTGTGAGTTTTACCCCTTTACACCACGTGAGGGACTGAACTTCTGTCAGGTGTACACAAAGACAAAGTACACATGAGCACAAAGAAAAAGGTGGGACAGATGTTCACAAAGATGTGTTGCAAAGTCTGTTCAGTTCCCAGAATACCAAGTCCAGTAAGTGACTAATAACTCCAGGATTTCCCCGACTTCTATGACACATGATAAAGAACTGGATCGATGAGAACACGGATCAGATAGAAATACAATTTCATCTGGACCCGTCCTAACAGCTTGTTGTGTAGTCTAAATCCGTTCGCTGTAAGCTTTGTTCTACGACTTTTATTTAGCATTGTTAAATAGATACCGTCATGATAATAGTAAAAATATTAGGTTTTTAGTCAAGTAACTGCTCACCAGAAACCTTTAGGGAAAACCCTGGTAATTCAAAGTCTTTGTTAGCATGCAATACAGCCTACATGATCAAATATACTGTATACTGTACTGTATATCACTAGGATCTTAAAGAGTACCATGATACAATTATTAGAGAACAAGTTTCAGAAACAACGTTTACACAATGCAATAAAAGTGATAACCACATGTTGACCAGTGTGAAGCTACATAAAGACAGGACGGTCTCATCCCCACGTGACGCAGCAGCGGATCTATAACACTCAGACATGTTAACAGCTGCTTGTTTGAGCTGGTTAGTAGGCCAGTGGTCCTAGTGGGGGGGGGGGGGTAAATAATAGTTAACCAGGAGCACGTTTCTGAGTAATGACCTCGAAACAACCAGAGGTGCTGATGATAAGCAAAGGGCATAGTCTCTCCGTCATGTGCAGCGGAGGAAGCACGGCCTTCTGGGAAGGAGGGAAGGCTGGTTGGCATCCAGACTGCCGACATTTGTCTTGAAAGGGAGGAGGACGAGGGAGATCCTCCAAAAATACACTAGCAAACACACACACACACACACACACACACACACACACACACACACACACACACACACACACACACACACACACACACACACGTGTGGGGGGGATTTACAAACACAAACTAATGAACGCACACACTCATATCGAACTCATCAAACCAGATCTTTCTATTTGTGTAGTCACCATTGATTTAGCCTTAACGGCCTGGTTCCCAGCCGTCGACCCACTTATGAGTAATGGCTCTGAGTGAAGGCTGTTTACACCTAAATACAAGCAAACAGAAACACAACTTGTCCTCCTTCGCCTGATGGACACAGGCAACACAACACACAACTCACATGGTGCCTTCACAGACATGGTCTCCTCATGAAGAAGGTCAATGATCATGAGGTTTTGTCCAGGACAATAACGTGGTCCTCCTGCTCTGCGTGATCTCCGATCCATAGAGCGTCACCTGATCACCCCTCCATCAGCTGTTTGCATGTGAAGCCTTGAGCCGCTGACCCCCAGGTTTCATCAGAAACAGAGACACAGGCTGCCAGGACAAGGAGTCACACTGACCTCATTCCTCAGGGAAACTGGCAGCACCCGGGAGCCAATGACTGAAGGGAGCTCCTGCCACATGACTCCTACCGTCTTGGATATTTGGGCCACAGAGGGCTTAACCTGACTGGAAGACTCGCAAGGACACGAACTGCACACACCACTTCTTGATGTGAAATGAAATACTCAAGACAAACTATCCACGAAGAGCTGCTGCACCATCATGACTGTATCAGGAGAGACATTTCAAGACAATGATGACAGGTGTGTGTGTGTGTGTGTGTGTGTGTGTGTGTGTGTGTGTGTGTGTGGGGTGGGGGGGGGGGTCATATTGTTCTATTTTGGCTGTTTCAATTTGACTCTATTTTGTAAAGAGAAATAATGGACTTTGCCCGTCACTACATTAAAAGCTGTAAGTGAACGACAGGTAAACAAAGTGTGAGCAGGATTCTGTTCACATCCGTCACCGGGGTCAGGAAGCACGCTTCACTCTGTCAGAAGTACAACAGGAGAAGTCGGGAATTGGTAGAAAAATCTTCAAGTGCTTTTGTAGTGCTTGAGCAAACTTAAAGATGCAGGATCGGTTGTCAGGTGTACGTGGACATTTTGCTTGCTGTAATCTCTCTTCCTGTTTGTTCTGGCCTTTAAAATAACCTTTCCTACCGAACTGTCAGTGTTAGTAAAACTAAAAACCCTCCAAGCTGTGTTTGAAGCAGTCAGAGTGAGACTGCTTTTTGGTAGTTACTGTTTTTTCAGACCTACTTTGTCAGCGTCTGCCGCCTGCAGCTCAACGAGGAAAAACAAAGAGAGGATTTTGTATTCAAACGTCGGATCTTTATCTAAACTAATATTTCTAGACTAATATTAAACTTGAGATAAACTTGCGGCTCTGTGTGCGGCTGTGCTCTATCCTCCATCCTCTGACCAAGTGGAGCGGATTTATTTCCCCGGTCTGAGAAACGATGTTGACATTAGCTGACCTCGTCCCCCTCATGGCAGTGAAGACACACTGCAGGCCGCTGAGATAAAAGACAAGCACAGGTAGAAGCACAGAACAGAGACGGGAAACTAACGACGGGAAGATTAAAAACAGAAACAGACAACCAGCAGAACAACGTGCGAGAATTAAATCCACGCAGCCTGTGACTCAGTCCCTGTGATATGATGAATCATAATCATTTCTGCAAAAACAAACACTCAAACCAAACTCACTCGCTGCATTCAGCTTTGGCAGACATACATTCAGATGTGTAAAATCTAAAGACTGGCCTACATGCACTCTGCAAAGAAAAACAAAGAACATTTTCCTACGTTGCTCTGCAGCCATGATGCTGGCTATAACATTACAGGCCACAGCTAGTGGAGCGTAATCCGGGCCAAGCCACACTATTATTTGCTGACTGTTCATTGTGATGGATGGTTTGTAGGTTTCATAGGAAAAATATAATATTTTCCAGCTAATCACAGGCTTGCTGTCATGTAAACAGTCTGCCTGAGCAGCGAGAAACAGGAACATCACCAGCATCAGCCGCAGCGGTTGGTTAACTCCATTATGCATGCCATCCCAGCAGGCTGATGTAACAGTTGAGATTAAATGTTCCAGCGTGTCCATCTGTGTGGCAGCTGTGTTCGGCACAAACTGTAATATCACCGCCGCTGATGTCTACCGTAGTCCTGAATTACTGAGGATTCCCTCATGTTTTCCCGGCCCAGACGAGGCACCACCGACAAGACCAAAATACTCAAAAGTAAACAACGAGATGAGTGGACACAGAAAAAAAAAGAAGAAGAAACTATGAGAACCTCTGAGACAGCAAACCTCACAAACCAAACCTCAGACATGGTGACTAGAGCAACGCTACACAATCTGCAACACACTGCACAAGCACACGTTTTATGGTGATGCATTTTCCACAAATATATAATAATCTCGGTCATTTTGTAAACCCAAACATGCGATAAATATTCCTCATCATTGACCTCTGTAGCAGCCAAAAAGTCAAACATGAGATATCTTTAAAAGGTCGACAACACAAGCTCAAACAGTTCCATCCATTTTTTATTGAACTGCCCATCATTGCATTTTACTGGTTTACCAATAAAGTCAAGAAGGAAACTGCAGCCAGAGTTTCACCAAAAACCAAGAAAGGAGAAAAACATTACCAGACTACTCAAAGCACTGCATCGGCTACCCGTATCTTTTAGAGGCGATTTGAAATGTCTTTTACTTGTTTATAAAGCTTAAATATGTTCCTCACGTGTCCCACAACAGGTCTGCTGAAAGCGCTTTCTCTTTTTAGTCCCCCAAACTGTGGATCTCGCTGCCTTCAGACATCAGAATAACAAACTGAGTACTTTTAAAGAAAACTGAGTGACCTATCTTTTTGGCTTTCTCGTGACGTTTATCATGGCGATGTTAAATTTTAATCATTGTTTTTATCCCTGGTGTTTGTCATTACTTTTCTGAATTTGATTCATTGAGTCTCACAATGTTTTTTATTGTGGTAATTTTAAGTTCTTCATTTTACCTAACCTACATTTTTACTAGTTTTACACAGTTTCAGTGAAGGTCGACTCAATCTATCTGAACAAGTCTCTAGTCTGATTTTGCCCACCAGCGTTGCAGAGCTGCTGCTAATCTGGACAAATGGTAGCACCACCAAACAAGTATAACAAGCAAAACATCTTCCAAAGTGCATTTCATGAGCACAAACCCACCTCCTGCTGCACGCTGCGGTGGGCCATAAGCTTCTTTCCAGACACCATCAATCAATACTCTTCAGCTTGTTCGATGTTTCTCCTTGTTTAAATGACAGAAACAAAGTCTGCAAATGTGGATAACAGCAGGCAGCTCTACATCACGACATGCACTCTGCCACAAACTGCCATTAACATCTGAAAAGTCGGATGTTTTTCCATTTAGATGTAAGAAAACAGAGTCAGAGTTTCAGCAGACTGTTTTTCCCGTTTTCTCTGAGGGGCCCGTAAAAAAAACAAAAAACTCCATGCTGATAGGTGAACTGACTTTTCTAGGCTGCAGGATGCAGATGTCTGGTATGGGAATAATTAAGTATTGAAATTACGAGGTGGTGTGTTTGTTGCTGTTGCCCGAGGTGAGCAGCTTTTAGCAAGCGAGTTACACTCTTTGGTGAATCTGAGCCAATTAATACACCAACAATGTGTGACTAGTCTGCTTTCCTCGCTTGGAATATTTTAAGATTTCCCTTTAAGTGAAACAAAAATAGTAGCTCAGCTGAATTATCAGGCTGAGTTTCTTTAATTGAAGCTGATCTTGTGTATGCATCTGCTCAAAAAGCATCTTTTATAAGCCGCCTCTGGGACTCAACCTGCTGATTAAAGAGAAGAAGGCAGCCCGGGTCAATACAGGAAGGGACAGCAGTGAGTTTCAGGCCTCAGCTTCCTCCTGACAGAGGAAAAGGACCTGCTTCCCTCCCCCTGATGTAAACACATCAACAGCCTAACACGGTGCCCCCCCCCCCCATGTGACCTTTTAAACCAGACTCACGTCCTCTTGCTTCCTCATTTTATGCAGCAGGCCTCATGTTACTGCACATCTTTGTGTATCTACAAAGGAATCAGAGCGGTTTCCCGACGAGGAGAGATTACAGGAACTTCTCAGTCACCTACAAAATCACAACCATGTAGCTTCAAGAACAAAGACAATATCCTTTGGAAATAATGTACTTTTAAAGCCCACGTTAATACAATGTGGAAGAAACAAAACCGAACTTCCCTTGATATGGACGATCATTTAAATACATATTTAACTAACTGCAGGGGACCCGTCGCGAAATTTAACTCCGAAACGTTTCTTTTTCTTTCCTCCTTTCCGATTAGCAAAGGTGACCTCTTTCGGCAGGTGGACGTATATCGATTTATATATATATATATATATCAATGCTCACCTGTCCCAGAGCTCGTTATCACCGTGAAGCCACGCCGGTTGGTTTAATTCCCGTTTGAACGGATCGTGTCGGAGATGTTTGAGAGTAAAAGTCCACTAACGACATTTGGTGTCTACTTTCAATGTTGGCGCGGGTGATACCATTAGCTCCCTACAACCACCAGGGCTATTATACGGGCTTTATAATATACACTCGTGAAAAATGTCGCACTCTGCTAAGTGGTGAATCTAATGCTGCGTTTCACTGCAGGTAGTCTTCGTATTGTGAAATATTTTATTTATTTTACGTTACAAGGTTTATTTAGGAGAACCTTTTAGCAGACCCCTAAAACGATCCGAGTTTGGTACGGTCGGGGTTCCCACTCATTGGTCAGTCCGGGCCTTTCGTAGTTTTGGAGGACGCAGCGTGCCCGCTACCTTGGTAACCACGTCTTCTCGCGAGAATAACAGTATGGCACTTATTACAAATGGAGAATACATGAGCACATTGGACGGACTTCTTTTGTCGTGCTGTGCCGGTTCCGCCCTTATTTTTTATCACCGTTACTGGACGCAGTTTCACTTCCTTCCATCCCCCATTATGTTCCTTTCTAGAATGATTTGGAAGAAAAGAAAATCAATATGAAGGAGACATTGCTGGGAAAACGTTCATTAATTTGGTCATACAACAGTGTGACTGGAGGATATAGGCTAATATGCATGTCCGATGTTGCTTGGCCTAAAATAAAGACTTACACTTTTTTATATAGAGATTAGAGGGTTGTGTAATTATTTAGCATAATTTCCAACATATCCGACTTTCTGAAAAAAAAAAAGAAAAAAAAAAGCATAATCCACCAAGCGGGAATCCAACTGGTTTATAGGATTACAAGATTCCATCTTCTAAGTGAAAAGACAAAACAAAAAGATTTAAAGTTGAAGGATGCAGAAAAGTAGATTTACAGCTCTCGGTTATTCCTCATTGGAGACTTGCTCGGCCTCCCTCATGTTCTCATTGAGAGGGGCCCGGCCGAGGGGCTTTGGGTTCAGCTAACGACAAAACAAGCTGGCTTGGGGATGATCTAATGTTTTGGCAACAAATTGCTTTAATGAACTAATTCAGGATGACCTCAGCTCTTAAGCAGAGGGCTGTTTTTGTCCCCTCGTTCTCCACGCGCATGCAGAGGAGGGATGCAACACTTACCACACCCGGTTCCCATGAGGACAGTCGTTGTTTTCCTTCTGCTCGGTGTTATTCCTCGAGTTAGAGAGGAAAGGCTAAACGTCTGGATAAGTGCCGATAAGAGCGAGAGTGATGCATTAAGTGTACTTGCCACACATCAAAGGAGCAGCCGAGAGCGGTGTGTGAGGCGATCACGGCACAATCACATTACAACTGTTTGGTGGTGCATGTTGGAGTTTTTCCATGGATTTACCACAAATGTGAAAAAACAGGATTTATAAAAAAATAAAACCTTCCAACCTGTGACCTGTACGGCTTTATTCTGTGGTGCTATCTAACCACTTACCTCGAGAGAACAAGGATGTATATGAGTGGAAAGAAACAGAGTTGATATCAGCAGCACAGTATCATCTTTCTGTTCCTGAGCCAATGTGCCCTTCAGCAAATGTTCCACACTTGTTTGGATGAGTTTGGCACACGTCCACCCGCCGAATATCACCTTCTGTGTCAATTTTAAAAACTGTTTTATAATTGATAGAACCAAACGGACTATTCGCTTTATGCTGTACGATAAAGTAAACACACCATTGTAGTATTTTCTCCGTCACACTTTGAGCCGAAGGGAAATCAGATCTGTTGCGACACGTCACATCGATGTTACTACAACTGCCCTCGATCGGCCCGTCGCCATGACGACAGCTGCTCAGCCACTGCATTGGGGGAATGCAACAAAAAAAAAACGTCTTCGTGGATCTATTGTTCAAACCACAAGTCAGATCAAACCTGCACGAAAACAAGACACGCAGCGTAAATGGTTGTGTTGCATCAGGTACTGATGAGACAAAGACAATCCAGGAAGGCCTGTTGGACACGGGCGGCTTTTCAAATGTTAACAGTGCTGAGCAGCTTCTGAGAATAATTACCACAAGAGACAACTTCAAGGATATACTTCCTGTTTAAGTGCGAGGGTCAGCCACATTCGTATAGTTCAGTTTCCTTTCGTTCATGCACTGTTGGCCAGAAGAACTACTGATGGATGCTGTTGGTGTGTGGAAGTGTAGAAGTTAGCACTCCACCAGGAGAGTGACATCACATTGTTTTCTTCTGGGTTAAAAGTGACTTAGTTTGGAAAGTGACAGTACTCTAACTCCAGAGGAGGATCCTGCCGAACACTACGGGACAGAACAAACTGCTGATACTGCTGCACCACCCATGTTCTCTCTCAGGGTTATTATCATCTGCTCTTGCCAAATACACATCTTATTGATTATTATTTTTTGGAGTGAGAGTACATTGTGAGTGTGAAGTTTCATATTGCGGGCTGTGAAGAACGGTATTCTGCTGCCATGTAAGCCGTGTGTGGAACACGGAGGTGACGATACACCTGATTCTGATTCTGATGACAACTCACCACTTCTACTTCCTGGATGTGGCTCCCTGCAAAATCTCTCACAATTGTGGCACAAAACGTGACGTGCACTCTGCTCAGGTTTGAGGTCCTTGTTGAAATTGTAAGTGCAGATCTACCAAGGGGGCACAAAAGCTCATAAAACACTGGTGATGACACAGGAACTTGGAATACTTCCTCGGTAGTTATTACTTCTCCCTGCTCGATGCACATCACTGTTGGTGTGTAACAGTCTCAGAACTCTTTGATCGCTCCTTGTACTCTACGACTATTCTCATTCTAACATCGCGCTTGTGGTGCGTTCATAAGCAACTGGGAAGAGAAATCACCTGTCGAACTGGGAGCTCCCTTCTCGGTAAATCTGAGGTTTTTAAAAGCTCAGAGAAGTCGGTCACTCGACATGACAACGTTTGCAGTGAAAAGAAGAGATACGCTTGCTCGGCACAAAAATAAGTCACTTCATGGTTATTTTGGTCGTTCTAGTTAGAGCAGGTTGATGTGATGTTAAATGACAGACAACGACGGTGACAGTCCTCCAACACGGCCGTTACTTTGTTGCCGTTACTTTGTTGCCGTTACTTTGTTGCCGTTAGTTTGTTGCAGTTAGTTTATTGCCGTTACTTTGTTGCCGTTAGTTTGTTGCCCCTATTTTGTTGCTGTTAGTTTGTTGCTGTAACTTCGTTGCTGTAACTTTGTTGCCATTAGTTTGTTGCCGTTACTTTGTTGGCACTATTTTGTTGATGTTTGTTGCTGTAACTTTGTTGCCATTAGTTTGTTGCCGTTAGTTTGCTGTTTTAAACGTTATCTGCTTAAAACAACACATAGAAAATGTAGTGTACCAATAATAATAACTCCGTTTGGTCCCTGCGATGGTCTCCATGGTGATGACGAGGTTGTTTGTCACTTTTCTGTATTCAGACAGCAGATAGAGCAGATTTCGTGAAGGCTGCCATGTTGCCTCTTTGTTGTTGTCATGCAAACACTTTAAACCGGGAGGTCGGAGGATGTTACCGAATCTGAACTTTCCTCACTTCCCAGCTGCCTGAACGCACCATTCATACAGATGATGTGAAACAAACACAGCTTTTGTTTCTTTTGGTAAGAAAACCACTCAGCAGTAAAAGTCTAGAGGTCGTTTCAGATCCAAATAAGTCCTAAAAGAACTGATTCATACAAGAACTTAAAGCAGACTTTGCTAAACATTGTCTGTGGTGGTAAAACAGAAGAGTTTGAAATCAGACAAGGCAGAAAGCTTTTCGACTCCCTGTATGTCACAAACAAAAGCTTTGTTGTCTAACTGCGATTGTGGCTGTATTTAGTCCGACTGCAGCAGAGGTGTTCGCTTCTTTCGAACTCGAGTACCGTGAAGCTTGGCAGCTCCTCATTTTCCTGGTTACATAACTGTCTTATCTCGTCTATCTGCTACCTTAGTCCACTCCTACTCTCCAACACCTCAAAAACTCAAACTCTCACAGAGCAAGTATTTATACAGTAGAACAGCTGAGTGCTCTGCGTAGAAATTCATTTTCTTGACATTTTGCCAGAAAGCTTGTAATTACATTCATGAACAATCCTGTTTCCCCTCTTATGCAACACAACAAATACCCCCCCCCCCTCCACCCCTACCCACACACACACACACACACACACACGCACACACAAATAAACAGTAAAAAATTTCCACAGCTTAATAATAAAGAGCCAGTTGGACGGCAGGCCGACTGTTTACCACCTGTGCCGGTTGATTGTCCTCTCACTGACTTCCAGTCAAGGAGGAGGAAGCTGCTGAGGGCTCAGACGCTGACCGTCGGTCGACCCGCTGGACTTCAGAGAGGAGGAAATCATTCGGGGGCCCCTGGAAGACACAACGTCATCAGCTGTGATGGTCCTTCATGGTCACACAGGGTGTAACATACAGTAAAGCAGTGGTGCAGCTCTTACGGTATATGCTGCAACATTAATAAACCTTGAGTTCCTTTAGGAGCGAATGAGGTTCTTCAGTAATTATGCTTTTAATGCAGCAGGATTCTGGATAAATATTAAACCTGCATTACAGAGTTTTTGGCAAATTGAGGGCAGCAGAATCAACATAGTACTGACATGTTTTCCCTTCATAAAGTTCTTCATTTGGCAGCTTGTTTCTGTCCACAGGGCTGAATATCCAACCCGGTATCAGTCTATCAGAGGGTACCGTGTCAGCGTCATGTTTTGCCTTCTCCAAGCTTGAAAAGTACTCATAGGTATGAACAGCCTGTTCTCATTCCCAGGGCAGAAAACTCAGGATTTACCCGGGAGACTCAAGGTCGAGTGTGGGTGAAAGCAAAAGTCAACATGGACTTCTTTTAAGTAATGTCAGTAAAGTTCGTCACATCTTCTTTTTAGTTTTCTGGAGGTCCATCTGAAAATAATCCCTCATTCATTAGAAAAGAAGATTCAAGAAGACCTGTTTTTGGGGGCGTGTCTGTTTGATTGACAGGCCTGTGGTGCAGTCAGGTTACAGCTATCGGTGGGCGGGACGTAGTATCGTCAGGTTTCCAATCAGATCGGTCAGATCCACCGCTGGCTCCTCCCCCAGCTCGTCCAAATATGGTCACTTCCTGCTCCAAACCGCTCCGAACTAGTAAAGATGATGACGGACAGAATCTGTATACTGCATATACTGTATATACTGTATATACTGTATATACTGTATATACTGTGCATTTTATATTTTATATTTTTTACTGCTATTTTACAGCTATTTTATTGCTTTTCTATTATTGTATTATTATCTTATTGCTTCTGTATGCTGCTGTTGTGAAAAAATTTCCCCTCGGGGATTAATAAAGTAACTACCTAACATAACATAACCTAATCTGAACTGGAGGCTTCATAACGTTCACAAACCAACGATGACGTCACTGATGGATGATGACGTCACTGATGGTTGATGACATCACTGATGGATGATGACATCACTGATGGTTGATGACATCACTGATGGTTGGTTCAGACTTGATTTTTGAGTAAAAACTACAAATGAAAAAAACTTCACGATGATGTGAGAGAAAAGTCAGTAGGACTCATTGCCTGAGGACCATGTCTGTACCAAACTTCACTTCCATTTATGGATCAATTTAATGTTAATATACATTAGAACAGCTTTAAATTGGCATGCTAAAGACATAAAAATTATTTATGTGACATCCAACCTGCCCTGACTCCAGCTGGAAATTCCTTACAGCCACACTAACAAGCAGGAACAGCTCTGAATTAGTTAGATACAAGTTTACATTTCTATCTTCTTCTAAAGAGGTCCCCACGGATGCTAATTTTGTTGTTGTTGTAGTTTTCCACAATACAAGTCGATTCAGACTTGAAATGTTGCGTGTAAATCAGCAAAAGCAATCAACACATTGTACTTGTACATCACTTGTCTGTTGCCCCTGGAGTTCCCTGTTAAAACGACTACAATGTCCAGTCAGCTTGTTTTCTGGCAGCTTGGAGCGTTTTCCTCCCGCTGTGACCATATATGTTGATTTGTGTTGTTTTTATCGGCTCTCTCCATCAGCCATGAGCCCGCAGAGCTATTTATACGGCCGGTTTCCTGCTATTCAGAGGCCGCGAGGCTGCTGCTGTGCTGCTGCTGGAGAAAGGCCCGGCCTGGACGCAGGTAGTCCATCACCGCTGACAGCTTCGCTCTCTGAAGTCTTCCGCTTCATTCATCGCTTCTCATCAACACACTGCAGTTTCCTACACAAAACTATTTATGGAACTTCTTAGGAAGAAGGTGTTCAAAAATAACAACTTTTAGATTTTTCCCTGTTCTTGTGTAGTCTATCTGACATATCTTCATCATAAATCAGGGAAAGAGTGACTTCTGTTTTGGGAATGAGAGTTCTTCCTAAAAGTGGAGGAAAATGTCCCATTAAAAGGGGATGAACAGCTAGAGGAAGGCGACCGGGTGAAGTGTCGAGCAGCAGCGGGAGAAGTCTGCTTTGCCTTGGCGCTCCGGTTAAAACGTGAGTTGCGGACAGAGCGATTGCCCGGGCAGCAGACGAGACTTGCAGCGGAGCCGACCGCAGCGTTCCTCTGGGTTTTATAATGGCAGTGCTCGGCTGTGTTACCTCCACTCGGAGGAATGTGAGAAAAACGGAAAAACTGACACATGCACATAAAAAAAAAGGGCCGTAGCTAAATAACTGCATTCAGCTCCTCCGTGATCTCATAATAAAGTCAACACGTTTATACACACATGTGGCAGCAACCATGAAGACAAGGACACGCTCAGATGTCTGCTTTTATTTAAAGCCTATAAAGATTATATAAATATTGGGTAATGACAGGGTACTGAATATCATTGTAACTCAATATTAACTTCAAACGTTTGTCTCAAGCCTTTTAAAGGGTCACTTCACCCAATCACAACAACAGCATTCTTCCCTTGTGGTCTCCAGTGCTGCACATAGTTTTGGTTTTATTGGCTCTGTTGTTTTTTTTTGACACCACTTGAAAACATGAAAAATGACACAAACAAAATGTGCCTTTCTGAAGGGTGTAATTTTCCCCTGAAGATGCAGGAACACATCTCTTAAAACTGCGTCCTCTTGTTCTTCTGCAGCCAAAAATCCAGCTGGGAGCAGATAAAAGAGTTGATACAGAAATCTGAGTGACTTTCGGTGACTACCTCTTTCTTTCAGCAGTTTGTTTTGGAGACTTTTTTTCCTGTCTTGACTGGGACCGGGAAGAAAGACATGCAGGCACTCGTAGCTAAATTAACATCCATCTCTGTATGTTTTGTGGCTAAAAAATATACATGTATGAATGTGCATGTGTGTTTTATTTGTTATTATTATCCCAAAAATATATCAGCCATTTATTCTGAAGAAAAAAAGAGGAAAAGTTGTGTTTTTTGTGAATGAAAAGGTTCTCAATCAAATATGTTTATAAAATTAGTGCATTACTTTTTTTTTTTCACAGTCAAAGTCAAAGTCAACTCTATTGTCAATCCACAATATGTACAAGACATACGGAGAGATCAAAGTATTGTTTCTCACAGTCCCACGATGTGCGAAATAAAAAGATAAATATGTAACAACAAAAACAACCACAGTAATGCTTAACAGCAATATATATATATATATATATATGTATATATATATCTTTACACAGCATATAATGGTGATAACCAGTGTTATCATTCATCTGCCTGTTAGATATATGTGTAAATAGAAACATCAAACCTGGACAAGTTTTATAAACTGTGTAGCTCAGAGCTTAAAGTCGTTTCCTTTAACTTGCCCCTTAAGTGCAATGAATCAGAACCTGACTTCATTCCTTGCTTGTTACGATTACAGCTGGAACACATTAGTTTTTAATGGTTGTAACACATACTGTCATAGAGGCATCTTAGATTCAAATATTAACATCTGGACATATTCAGACACAACAGACTGAACTACACCAGCATTTAAAGTCCAAACAATCACTAATATGAGCCCAGCTTCACCGTCACAACTCTGCCCACAACAAGAAGCTGAATGCTGTCGGGGATCGGCCATTCAACGAGTCACATCTTCTCCACTTCCTGTTGGATCTGCAGAGCGATTCCTTCAACTGGAAGCCCGTTACGGCTGAACTGCACCAACTAATAAACAGACAACAACAACTATTTTCCTCGGAACGATTCCTTTGGTAGAAAGTCATTCACTGAAAAGTGTTGCTGTTTTTGTTGTCTGTTTCCCCCCCCCCACTGAAGACACTAAAATGTGAATGAGAGCAGATGTCATGCTGGCAAATAGAATTTAAAAACCAGATCAAACCGTGTTGTTCTGTCTTTGTTTCTAAGTTCAGCTGATGTTGAGCGCAAACGTGACACAATTAGTCTTTGTGTGTTTAAATATGCTGCGAGTTAGTGTATGTATGTGCACGGTAACGGGACAGCAGGCACGTGTGTGTGTGTGTGTGTGTGTGTGTGTGTGTGTGTGTGTGGTGGGGTGGGGGTGGAGGGGGGGGGGGGGTTAAGGGGGTGTAAAGGTCAAGATTGACAATTTCAGGTCAGGTGATGACAGAGCTGAGACAGATGGTTATTTACAACCGTTTGTCAGCAGGTTTCCTTCGGGACGTCGCAGAAACCCCGAGGGTCTCGATTGGAAATCAACAGACATACAAATAAAAGAAAATGGAGAAAAACACGAAAATGAGGAAGAGATAGAAACTAAAACCTCAACTGATTCATCTGAGCGGACAGAAATATTGCTAACGGTGTTTCTTTTGTTAATTACATTTCTATGAGTTACCATTTAAAGATGTTTGACAGTTTTTGCTTGTTTATGAGACGACGTCTCACGTTTGTCTGTTTAATGTGACGCTCCAGTCTGCAGGAAACGCTAGAAACAAGGAGAAACAGCTACCAAAGGAACATGAAATACACCCACCAGCACCTCCACGGGCCTTTTTTATTTAAACCTATAATTTGGTCCGGATCAGTAGATGAGTTTGTAACAGTATTGTGTTTCCCTTTGGTTTGATTTCTTTTCAGCCAATCAATGTGCCCGGGCAGAAACAACAACACATGAACAAGGTCCTGTAACAGAGTCCACTGCACAAATCATTCAAGAGGGGTCTGTACTTTTCTGCTCGCCCAGTTCACTCTTCAGCTTCATTTGGCTAATGAGCATGCGAGCATGTGTAGTTCATCTGCCTACGATCAAATATGTCGTCACCAAACTGAGACTTCACCGAACGGCTTCTGTTGTGGCTATTTTGGTCAACAACCAAGTTTGTTTGCTTTGTTCAGATTTTTTAGAACAAATTGTACCAAAAAGGGAAAATTAACAGAGTCCGACACAGGTTTGAAAAAAAAACCTAAAGATGACAAATGATTACATTAGTTCGTGTGGTAAACACATTGACTGTTTATAAAAGAGTTCGTAGCTTCCAGGTCTGAAAATTGAGGCCGATACAGAAGTGCCTTCAACTGCAGTACCACCGAGTGCCACTAGAGGTCGGCTCCAAAAAGCCTGCGGCTCCATAGACTCCCATTCAACTTCTCTCATCAAATCCAAAGTGAATAAAATGTGTCCAGCAGTTATCATGACTTTGCTTGCTAAACTCATTCTATCTGAAAATAATCCCGTCATTAATTAAGAAATATTCCTCAAAAAGACCTGTTTTTGGGGGCATGTCTGTTTGATTGACAGGCCTGTGGTACTTTCACTGCAGGACAGTGAAGAAGGGTGTTTCCCAAAACGTCAAGACCACTCCTTCAAGTTAAAGTAAATGAGAACAAATGTGATGACACATGTAGTTCAGATTTAAGTGCGCAGTAATAAATCTATAAGTAATTTGCTGAAGGCCCGGACATCTGACAACGATGCAAATCTGTGCCAAAGGTCACAGAAAAATCATCAATGAGATCAATTTTCCCTTTTTTTCTGTTCTCCCCTCCCTCTTCCACTTATGCACCCCTTGACCACCTCCTCTTCTCTGCAGGCCGCCAGCTGCTGCTCAACACCTCCATCTACGATCCCCAGAGAGGAAGAGCAGCGATGGAGGCTGAGGAGGAGGATGGATGGAGGGAGGGAGCGGATGGGCGCGACTAGACGCTCGGGGTTAAAGGTCAGGCCTGCATGTGCCAGGAGATCTTTTGTGCAGAGTCCCCGTCCGTCACCACACACACACACACACACACACACACACACACACACACACACACACACACACACACACACACACACACACACACACACACAAACACCTCTAACTGCCTTTGTCGGTCCAGCTCCAGCAGAGCCCCACTTGCACACTCATGGGTTTTAACCACAGACAAATAAAACAGGGTTTAACAGCAGAGTCGGGGTCAGAGCCCAGGGGAGAGAACATTTCCTGACCCCAACTTCCACCCTCAACACACACACACACAAACACACACACACACACACACACACACACACACACACACACACACACACACACACACACACACATGGGAAGAGATAAGTTATAATTACTCCATCCACCCTCCACCTGGAGTCCTCCTCCATCTCTCCTTTCTCCTCCTTTAAAAGTTTCCTTTTTTTTTTCCTTTTCAGAAAAGTGCTGCCTCAAACATGTTTTACATAATTAAAAAAAAAAAGCAGGTCACACAACTTCACTTAGTTTCTGCCGAGCAGCGAAGGCAGCTGCCATTAGCAAACACTAAAAATGTAAAATGCTTGACACACTTAAGCAGGAATTTCCATAACGTTGCACAAAAACTGGTACGTCTGGGAGAAGGATAGCAGAACAAAATGGCAGTTTGGTGGGACAGAGAAGAAAAGAGGGCTCAGTGGTTTGATTAAACTGCAGCACGGTGAACGCACTCTTTGTGAAGTTTACGACGACGGCGAGAGGAGGGCAGGTGTTTAGTGCCATGCTCAAGGGAACGTTGACAGGATGACAAAACGGCTGCTGATTCAAACGTTGTGATATTTGGGGCAGTAAAAGACACGAGCCAATCATTCTGTCGCTCCATCACCCCAATCTTTATCCTTCTTGCTGAGAATGAGATGAGAAGTTTGATACCTCTGGTGTTTGTGTGCTGAATATGAAGCTACAGCCAGCAGCTTCGCTTGGTACGAAAAACTGGAAGCAGTTAACTTTTCTCCGTCCAAAGGAGACAAAATCTTCCTCCAGCACCATTAAAATTCTCAAATGTGCTCACAAATGTGATATACTGTAGGTAACACTGTAATTTAGATGGCCTCATTTAGCATATATAAGCAGTATATATATGTTTAAATAAAGAATATAATGTAGCTCTGTGCAGCAATAAAGACATTTTTTAATATTTATCTAGGAGTAATGTTTGTCAGCAATTACAACTTACCACACAGAGGACTGTGAGTAAATATGTCACACCTGAACAGATTAAAGAAATCTTTTGTTCCTCCATCTGAAAAATTCAAATGATCACACTGCAGCTACTTATTTATGATGTCTGGTGGAATATAAACCCACCAAGCACTTTGTACACCTGCTTAGTCAGAAAGATGAAAAACAAAAAAGGTCAAAGATGGATTAGATGGGACAGAAAGACGACTGTAACCAAGCGGCAACCATCTGTGATGTCATTGTTGGTTTGGGAACGTAATGAATCCTCCAGTTCAGATTCTGTTCGTCACCATCTTTGCTAGTGGTTTGGAGCAGGAAGTGACCATAAACCTGACGATACTACGTCCCGCCCACCGATAGCTGTAACCTGACTGCACCACAGGCCTGTCAATCAAACAGACACGCCCCCAAAACCAGGTCTTCTTGAATCTTCTTTTCTAATGAATGAGGGATTATTTTCAGATGGACCTCCAGAAAACTAATAAGAAGGAGTGACTTTAGCTAACAACACCGAGATAACTGATGGACACATTTTATTCACTTTGGATTTGATGAGAGAAGTTGAATGGGAGTCTATGGAGCCGGAGGCTTTTTGGAGCCGACCTCTAGTGGCACTCGCTGGTATTGCAGCTGAAGACACTTCTGGATCAGAACCATATTACAGACCTGAAGCTACGAACTCTTTTATATACTATATATGACTGTAACTCAGATAACCACTCTTAACAATTATGCTGAATAGTAAAGTATCTAAGAATCTACATCATGGTTGGACAACATCAGGTGAAGACCACATCAAGTTCCCCTCCTGTCAGCTCAGATCAGAAATCAGATGCAGCCAGTTGAACACTGATAAAAAACATCCTCTGATCTGATGAAGTGGGATTTCAGAAATCAGAAATACTTAATTAATCTCCACAAGGAAATTGTAACACCACACTCACTCACGTTTGCTCCAGGATAGAAAGAACAGAAATATTTTAGAAAAACAAGATAATAACTATAAATACCAATATAAAATACATGTTAGAAATTCAGGTTTGTGTAAAATGTGAAAATCCTTAAAAATCCTGAAGAACTCAAACTTTATATGTGGCCGGTCTATTGGCTCATAGTGTTCACATCAGATGCTCTGAGGGAGGTGTTATGAATTTTGATTTCTGCTGACGCTGCAGATAAGCTCAGTCAACAGCATGAATCCATGAACCCAACCTGCTTTGTGTCAACAGTCCAAGATGCTGCTGGTGGTGTGATTGTGTGGGGAGTGTTTTACTGGACACTTTGGGAGCCTTTAAAACAAATCAGTCACGGTTTGAATGTCACAGCCTCTCAGTGTCCCTGAAGACCATGTTCATCTCTTTATGGCCCGAGCTGCTTCTAACGGCTTCTTCCAGCAGGATAATGCAGCATGTCACAGAGTAAAAGTTGTCATGAACATGACAGAGGACAGTCCGCTGATCTGAATCTAGTAGAACAGCTTTAGGATGTAGTTGAACAGGGGATCTGCAGAAATGATGAGATGACTCATGTCAACACGGAGCACAATCTCAGAGGAAGGTTTCCAATATCAGGTGGAGTCCATGACACCAAGAGCAGAGAGTTACTGAGCTTTAGGAGGGCTGTTGTAATGACTGTTACTTGTGTGCAGAGCATCAACTGTATATAAAAGAAAAATGGTTCCGATCCAGAAGTGTCTTCAGCTGCAATACCAGCGAGTGCCACTAGAGGTCGGCTCCAAAAAGCCTCCGGCTCCATAGACTCCCATTCAACTTCTCTCATCAAATCCAAAGTGAATAAAATGTGTCCATCAGTTATCTCGGTGTTGTTAGCTAAAGTCACTCCTTCTTATTAGTTTTCTGGAGGTCCATCTGAAAATAATCCCTCATTCATTAGAAAAGAAGATTCAAGAAGACCTGTTTTTGGGGGCGTGTCTGTTTGATTGACAGGCCTGTGGTGCAGTCAGGTTACAGCTATCGGTGGGCGGGACATAGTAGTGTCAGGTTTCCAATCAGATCAGTCAGATCCACCGCTGGCTCCTCCCCCAGCTCGTCCAAATATGGTCACTTCCTGCTCCAAACCGCTCCGAACTAGCAAAGATGGTGACGGACAGAATCTGAACTGGAGGATTCATAACGTTCACAAACCAACGATGACATCACTGATGGTTGATGACATCACTGCTGGATGCTGCTTGCTCTTATCATCTTAACTCTCACCAGGAAGCGATCTATCAAATTCCCAGGAAACAATCGTGTTTCCTTCTCCGTCTCTCTTCTACCAGTCTCATAAATGTCCCGTCTGGGACCCCCCCCCCCCCCCCCCCCCCCCCACACACACACACACACACACCACCACTACATCACCCACTCCTCAACCTTAACCCCATCGTTCTCCGGCTCCCTCCATTGGTTACACCCCCCACCCCCCCCACCACGGATAATGTAGGACAGATGATGCGAAGTGTGTGGCACGAGCTCGACTGCAGCAGCGTGGAGCCCCCCCGCAGACTCTCAGCTGTACCAGCTTGGAGGCACTTCACCATAGCATGAATTATGGATCGTACGAAAATAAATGATGAAAGGGGAGATAATATACTTTGCTGATGCAAGAAGCTGTGTAATGATGAATGAGATGCAAGAGTTGAATGATGACGGACAAGTCGTGATTTGATCCGACACCATCTTTGTCATGTGTTTGCTAGTAAATGTATTTATTCTGAACAAAAAAGAAATTATAATAATCTAAATCTCTCTGACAATCACATGTCTGAATCAACCGCCGATCAGGAATCAGATGACGTTCCCTCTTTAATCCTCAATATCAATTTACAAAGTCACGCGACCTGGTTGCTCTGCACGGAGCTGAAGCTGCAGGTGCTGCTGCAGCGCAGCGGGAAGTGCACCACTTCTCCTGAGGTCTGATTTTAAAACGCAGAGAACGAGGCATAAATACAAAATTCAAAACACCCTTGCAAAATTGGCAAAGCTGACATCATGAGAAGCTCTAATGTTCAGAGGTCGAAGACAGAGAAGAGTTAACCGTGAGCAAACAGAAAAAAATACCATCATAATACGGAGCTCGATATTAAAGCTCTCTATTTTATCTTTACTTTCATGTACTTTCTTATAATTAATTGTATCGTGAACAACTTTGAGCTGCATTTCTTGTATTAATATTCCTTTACAACTAAAGATTTATGATCAGTATTATTATTATATGTACATGTATAATATGTACATGAACCAATACATTGTGAAATAATTTAGGACAATAATAAAGTGGCTTAACGACAGTATTTTACATTTAGTCCATGACAGATGATATAAATAAGTTACATATAAATGATATCATAAATAAAAATGTAATTTTCCATTTATTTTCTACGCCACACAAGAAAGGTACATCCGACTTTGTTAATTAGCTTCTACTCATACTGTTGAAGTTTCATGGAGGTTCATTAACTGAAATATATACAGTCTTCCATCTTCAACTGCAGCCATGACTTAAAATAAAGCAGCAGCTTGAGGAAATTTACATTATTCATTATTCTGATTGGTCCTTCGAGCAGCTCTGAATCTGCTCTTTAATGAAAGATTGATTAGAGGAATCTAAACTTTTGTTGAAAAAAAACCATCCAAATATCTTTAAAATAAAAACTATGTGCTTATAAAAATAAATCAATTGGAATATTCCATGGGTTTAATTTTGTCATCCAGCTGAGTATTTATTTTTATTGTCTCTTGACTTCATGCCTGTATAATGGTGAATAAAACATGTGGTGCACCATTAGAACTACATGTTGGTAATCTACATGTATCAGTGACCTTCAGTATGACATGTTTCATCACGGAGGTTTGATATGAAGCAAGAACACTGCAACGTGCCGGAGGAGGAGAGTTTCAGGCTGCGGTCTCTAACTGCTCCAACAGCTGCAACATCCTTCACATCTGGATCATCTGGATCATCTGGATCTCTGCAGCTCACCTGGAAACCAGTATATGAAGGAATTCCTCTGAAGAACTCCTGGTTCATTTCCTAGGATGGGTTTGTGTATCTCTGTGTGTATCTGTGTGTATGTGTCTCTCTGTGTGTGTGTGTGTGTGTGTGTGTGTGTGTGTGTCTGTGTGTGTGTGTGTCTGTGTGTGTCTGTGTCTGTGTGTGTGTGTGTGTGTGTGTGTGTGTGTGTGTGTGTGTGTGTGTCTGTGTGTGTGTGTGTGTCTGTGTGTGTGTGTGTGTGTGTGTGTGTGTGTGTGTGTGTGTGTGTGTGTGTGTGTCTGTGTGTGTGTGTGTGTGTGTGTGTGTGTGTGTGTGTCTGTGTGTGTGTGTGTGTGTGTGTGTGTGTGTGTGTGTGTCTGTGTGTGTGTGTGTGTGTGTGTGTGTGTGTGTGTGTGTATGTGTGTGTGTGTGTGTGTGTGTGTGTGTGTGTGTGTGTGTGTGTGCCAACACGTGTCTGGCTCTGCTGAGAGCTGTGGATTAGGAGTGTTTTGTGTGACTCAGAGTTGCTGCGCGTCATCTTCACATGAAACATCAGTTCTGGGAGGCAGAGCTGCTGTTATGTGTGATGTTGACTCAACATGTATTTTTATTATGGACTATTTTAAACTGTATGAAAGGCCGCTGGAGGAACGTTGGGGTTTACTGACCTGCCGCACGTTAACCCTGTACAGTAACTGGCAACTGAAAAACCTCCTGAAATTGACTTTAAATTTCCCCAAAATAAACTTAAATTCAAGCGAAACACATCTTCTTGCCTGTTGCTGTCTGGTTAACCCTCATTGTTTTCAGCTTTTAAAGACTTTAGTCTCAGTTTCAGCTGTTTTAACACTCCCCATGCAGCCGAAGCTGTGAGTATTCATGACAGTAAATATCTACGTTTCAGTCAGGTCTTATTGAGAGCTGAGCATGCAAGTGTTTCCAGTAACAGAAAGTAAATACAGAAAAGGGGGGAAATACACAATAGGTGGATAATTAAACACCGCAGTTCCTTAAAATTTGGAGGAAAAAAAAAAAGTTTTAAAAATACCAATGTTTGGTAAATCTAAGCAGTTTAACGTTTATCCAATAATATTCAAAATTAAACTTTATATTTAATGTTGTTCAGCCTTTCTAGGAGAAACACATGAATTTTCACACATGCAAAAGCTTCATGTGATCACATGTGACTGTGGGGAATATGTGTGAAGCACATGTAGATTCCCATGCAAAAACTTGTCCCCATGTTATTACATGTGGCAGCATGTGGTAAACATGTGTCATACATCTGATCACGTGGTAAACGTGTCATACATCTGATCACGTGGAAAACATGTGTCATATATCTGATCACATGGTAAGCATGTGTCATACATCTGATCATGTGGTAAACATGTGTCATACATCTGATCATGTGGTAAACATGTGTCATACATCTGATCATGTGGTAAACATGTGTCATACATCTGATCACGTGGTAAACATGTCATACATCTGATCATGTGGTAAACATGTGTCATACATCTGATCACGTGGTAAACATGTCATACATCTGATCACGTGGTAAACATGTCATACATCTGATCACGTGGTAAACATGTCATACATCTGATCATGTGGTAAACATGTGTCATACATCTGATCATGTGGTAAACATGTGTCATACATCTGATCACGTGGTAAACATGTGTCATACATCTGATCACGTGGTAAACATGTGTCATACATCTGATCACGTGGTAAACATGTCATACATCTGATCACGTGGTAAACATGTCATACATCTGATCACATGTGGCAAACATGTGTCATACATCTGATCATGTGGTAAACGTGTAATACATCTGATCACAAAAAAAAAGCCAATAATCTGATATGCATCCTGAAATCACAGGTATCCTATTGCACGTCTCTTGGTTTGAGTGGTTTGCATTTTGTAGTTTTTCTTTGCCCTTAACTTTTGTGTTCTTGGACAGGGACAGTAAACTGACTGAATATTCTAGAGGCTGAATATCTGTGGTGGGATAAATAGTCTTCTAGGCGACCCCAGAACTGTGATGCTATCAGCACTCCTCAAATTGATATTAAAATAAAATATTACTGCAAGTTTTCATGACTTATTCACGATGACCCTGCAAATATGTTCCAGGTTGTGTCATTTAATGCTGCTTAACGTCTTTTTGTATTTTTAAAATCACCAACATATTTTTGTGAACCTTTATGACCTGTTCATCCTTTACGAACGGCGGGGCCACCAAAGTAAAGGATTTTCAAATTAAAAGTATCTGAGGAAGCTGCAGCTGTTCCTGAACACAAAGTGTTTCTTTTCCACTGCTGGACAGAAGAATCAGTATGTTTATTGAGTGTTAAACAGAGGACACAAAAACACACTGATTTCTGGGTAAAATAATTAAAGCTGCAGATATTTTGGAGGGTGATGTGTTCACATGATGAGGTCATTTCCTGTCAGTGCAAAACAGCAGTCGCAGCAAAGTTCTACAAACATGTAGATTCAACACTGAATATGTCCATATGCATGATAAATATTTAGAAAAGACAACTTATTGTAGTAATAGTTTCTTGTATCCAAATCATAGACTGTATCCAATTTTTTTTGTAGCTTCTGGGTCTGAAAAATGGTTCCAATCCAGAAGTGTCTTCAGCTGCAATACCAGCGAGTGCCACTAGAGGTCGGCTCCAAAAAGCCTCCGGCTCCATAGACTCCCATTCAACTTCTCTCATCAAATCCAAAGTGAATAAAATGTGTCCATCAGTTATCTCGGTGTTGTTAGCTAAAGTCACTCCTTCTTATTAGTTTTCTGGAGGTCCATCTGAAAATAATCCCTCATTCATTAGAAAAGAAGATTCAAGAAGACCTGTTTTTGGGGGCGTGTCTGTTTGATTGACAGGCCTGTGGTGCAGTCAGGTTACAGCTATCGGTGGGCGGGACGTAGTATCGTCAGGTTTCCAATCAGATTGGTCAGATCCACCGCTGGCTCCTCCCCCAGCTCGTCCAAATATGGTCACTTCCTGCTCCGAACCGCTCCGAACTAGCAAAGATGGTGACGGACAGAATCTGAACTGGAGGATTCATAACGTTCACAAACCAACGATGACATCACTGATGGATGATGACATCAATGATGGTTGCTGCTCGATCTAAAAGCGAATAAATTCAATGTTTGAAGCTGAAGTATGAAGGAAAGATTGAACAGCTACATTTGAACATTTCAGTTTGATCTTACAGTTCCTCCTTTAACTTGATTTCTCTCAGTCTGATTATCTTTTGTGCGTAATAAGAATCTTCTTCTCAATCCTATGCACACAACAAACGCTGCTGCTTTCCTGGATGAGAGAAAATACTCCGACTTTAAAGTGTGTCTGAGACATCTCGCCCAGTGGAAACTTTACAGATTCCAGCCCACAAAAACACACAATGTTATCGCTCTCTCCAGAGCTGGACTTTAGAAACTCGCTGTCGGAGGAGGAACTGAGAGAAGGAGGAAGAAGGACAGAGACAAAGACAGCGCGAGGGAGAAAACAAAGGGGAGAAGCTTCGGTGCTGATGACGCACTTTATCCAGGTCAGCATCAGAAAAACAAACGCTGGATGTCTTTCATCAGGTGGGTGGGCTTAAAGAAGATGACTTGATGATCACTGTATGTGTGCCACAGCATGTCACTGACCCAGCGACTGATGAGCTTCATTTCTAATCTGGACTTCCAACCTGGAAAGTTGCATAACAAGAACAAAATTCCAGAAAATGTTTTTCCTTCCAATTTTCATCTGACGAAAACACTGCAGAAAGTTCAAGCTAAATGATCCACTTTGGTTTCCTCCACAGACTGGATATAAAAGTGTTCGTAGCTTCCGTCTCTGAAAATTGAGCCAATGCAGAAGTGACGTGAACTGTAATACCGCCGAGTGCCACTAGAGGTCGGCTCCAAAAAGCTCGGTGGTATTGCGGCTCAAGGCACTTCTGCATCGGCCTCATTTTTCAGACCTAGAAGCTAGGAACACTTTTATATCCAGTCTGTGGGTGATCGCCTCATCTGCTGCAACCTTTACCTGCAACGCTCTATAACAGTTCAGTATCATCGCAAATCTCTGGTCTGAACTGGGCTTTAAGGCTTCGTGGAGAGAATCTCGCAGCACAGCCGAGGTGTGGAGTCCGTCTGGCACGGCGACCTCAGGGCGATGACCTCCAGTGAGCAGCGGGAAGGAAGCTCTGCAGCCGACTGTGAAGAAGCAACACCTCCAAGTCTGAGTCACTGCTCCCATCGAAGGATTTCAAGTGTTCTCAGGTCTGTTTTCAGGTCTCGTTCACAGTGTTGTCGCCGTGTTGTTTCTGCGGTGGTGAAGAGCGAGCTGAGCCTGAAAGCAAAGCTTTGGACTGTTGTGGTCGATGTGTGGTCTCACCTGTGGTCAGGAGTCAAAGAATCAGATCCAACATGCAGTACAAGAATGTGAGCTCTTTTTACAGATGGCACAAAGTCAATGGAAAGACATGATTAGACATGAGTTTGCCCCGCAGCGGCATGAATTAATGCAAAGACTCGTGAAATTTAAATATATTCCGGGGCTTTATGAATCTGCCTCGTGAAGGCACAGAGACAGAAAAAAAAGAGAGAAACTGGAAGCAAATAACAGAATAAATTGGAGTTCATCTTTGAGGCTGGATTGAACACACACATGTTAATTTCCACAGAAAAGGCTGGTGTACACGAGGGCACATCAATAAGTTCAGAGACGACTGCTCGTAAAACCCTGATGAGTAACTGGAGGAACTTCATCTCTTGTTCTGGTGCGTCTGTGATTTCTCCGTGAACACGACCAGTGATGAAACCATGATCAAACTCTGGAAATCATCAACGGAGACTCTTGCGATGCTTCAGGAGGTCTGAGACCACGAAGCAACGATCCAGGAGACGTGTTCTTGGAGACGTCTGAAAGCAGCTCACCAGAACCACGTTGCTCTCTGGCAATGAAGCAGGTCAGGCGAGGTGGTTCGGCTCTGCCTTGTAAATGGAGGTCCAACAACCAGAACACGCTGGAGGGATCACCGAGTCCATCTGGTCTGGATCCCCCAGGAGGAGCTCAGACATGCGGCAAGGGAGACGGACCTACAGGGCCATAACCGAACTGGGTTTAACAGCGCACGGTGAACGTTTGGATGATATGCAGAATGAAGCGCGCTGACGACTCCTCTGCATGCAGCGCAGGAAACCATCCAAAAACTGAGATGGAGGCTGTTTGGCGACTCTTGTGGATTATGGATGCAGAGAGGAGAGCCCTGGATCACCAGCGCTTACCAGACCCTTTCATCCTTAGTCATGGTTCGGTGTTGTCTTTGATGGGATGCCAACAAACGGGGGCGACGACACCGGCGCTCACCGATACAACACAAAGCAGCGGGGCAGAATATGACAGGAGGAAGAGGAGGAGGAGGAGGAGGAGGAGGAGCAGCATCGTTAGCGTGGGGGTGAACGGGATTTTGACCCAGTTCTGCACAATGCCTCCAGGCTAGAAGAGGAGGGGACAGACAATCATGCAGACTCACGTGCCAACACACACACACACACACACACACACACACACACACACACACACACACACACACAGAGATCCAAGGCCACACACCATCAGAATGAGTGTTTGGGCTTTTCGTGACCTACATTCTTCATGTTGGAGGAATTAAGGGGTTTGTTGCGTCCTCGCTCCTTCTGTCTCGCTGCCAGCTGACTGAGCTGCAGCGTCGTAGAACGAAGAGACGACAGGAAAACTTGAACTGTGGAATCACAAGAAGTCGAGTCTCCCCCAGAAACACTTTCCCCCCGCAGGGTTAACCCGAAACGAGATCATTAGAGCGACGTGACGAAGCGTTCATCTCCACAAACAGAGAAAATAAAGGATGACGGAGCATCAACACCGAACAGGCATCGCCGCCGCTGTCAGATGTCTTTTGTCAGGATGTCGGAGGGGAAACGTGTTCGACGAGGCCGCTGAGAGATCTACCGTTAGAGCCGTTAAAAGAAGGCATCTCGCTGTGTGTGTGTGTGTGTGTGTGTGCATGCGTGTGTGTGTGTGTGTGTGCATGCGTGTGTGTGTGTGTGTGTGTGTGTGTGTGTGTGTGTGTGTGTGTGTGTGTGCGCCGGATTGAGTCCAAGCTGATTCCCTCCCATCAACCCCTCGTTTCTGCTGCTTTATGTGCTGAACAAAAGGGGAGAAGAGAGATGATGGATGGCCGGCGTTTCCTCCAGAGAGATGGAGGAACATCTCCAAGTCTAATGGGACAGCAGAGGGTGGCTGGGGGTCAACGTGGGGTCAAACCCTGCAGGAGATGAAGCCCAGTGTGTGTGTGTGTGTGTGTGTGTGTGTGTGTGTGTGTGTGTGTGTGTGTGTGTGTGTGTGGAGGCGGTGGATTTGGGGGATATCTGCACCGTCACGGTCCTCACCTAATTTCCATAAATGAATTAGGGACGCGTGTCCTACTGTGTTTGCGTTGTGTGAGCAGCTGCCGTCTTGTTTGACAGACGAAGCGCCTTCGTCAAACATCACAAAACACAAACGCATTCAATGGAGACAGACTTTATTTTGGATGGTTTAATCATCTGCGAGGCTTCTTTGGCCGCGTTTCTGGAAAATCTGATGCACGTGCTTCATGTTTGAGTCTCTTTTGCTTCTGCAGAAATGAAAACTGAAACCCAAGCGGTCGGGCGGCGCGTGGCGAGTTAACGACAGACAACGACTCTCACGAGAAGCTGCAGCGCTCGCTGCATCTGCATTAACCATCACATCCATGTAGGGGGAAAAAACAGGACAGGAAATGAGCTGCGAGGGAATATTCAGTGTTTTAGAGTTCAGGAATTATCAAACCATAAAATAAAGTTTTATCTCTGCAGGAAAAAGGTTTTTACCTCATTAGAAAAGTGACGTTTATTGTTCACCTAATTGATTGAACTGGATTTTGAAAGTGGTTGCATAACACAACATTATCTTAAATACTGGTGCTGAGTACTGTGCGTGTGTTTGGGTTGTTACACGTTGAACCAACAAACACTTCACCGCAGTGAAAAACCAGCTGAACAAGTTCAAATAGGAAAAACACTCTTCTTTGTTTTCAATTAATCTGACAAAGATGTGTTTTATCTTAGAAATACTTTCATTTTCTAATGTGCTGCATCCAAAGAGATCTTCTGTCTGCTGCTGCCTCAAAGGTTTGTATGGTGTTGCCATCTAGTGGACATATGTGGTAACACCACTTAAAGCAAGAAACCCAGAGTAAAGGATCAGTCCAGTTTCTCATTTACTTGCAGTGTTTTGCTAATTTTTTTAAATATTCTTCTTTATAACATTTTCATGAAATTTTCTGAGTTTTACACCAATTTTTATATATATATATATATATATATATATTTTTTTTTTTTTAATTCTCTTCATGTTTTAAATTATTCCTAACCTTCTGATTTTATTTGACATTGTCTTTTATCTATTTTATCGAGTTTTATTTAAGTAATTCTGTTTTGTAATTGTCATTAATATTATTATTTTTTTAAATTTTATTTTTATTTTAATTTCCTGTGCAGTCCGAAATGCTTTAGCTTTTACTTTGAATAATCTTTTTGATCAGTTTGTCGATAATCTTTAAAGCACTCTGACAGGCTATAACCTGTTAAAATGTGCCTTACAAATAAAGTTTGATTGATTGATTGCTTGAAGCAGCATAATACAGATAAATGGAATTCAATATGTGGCATTTAAAGAACATTACAAAAATAATATCAATAATCATTGATCCAGATTAAACATTTTTAAGCTGAACATACACTCAGTGGCCAGTTTATTTGACACTCAATGTTCCCCAAACTCATTGTTTTTGTTGAAATAGTTTTGGATATTTTAGGAGGTGTTCACAGCATTTTATTACATGTTCACTGGGATTAAAGGAACTACACTTTGCTTGTTTAAATCATCCATCCATTATCTAAACCTGCTTTATCCTGAACAGAGTCAAGGGGGGCGGAGCCTATCCCACCTCACTGAGGACGAAGGCAGGGTTCACCTGGACAGATCATCAGTCCATCAAAGGGACACATAGAGACAGACGGAAACAAAGACCGTTCACGCTCTCATTCACACCTGAGGGACATTTGTAGAACCACCAATTAACCAGAGATGCATGTCTTTGGATGGTGGGAGGAAGCAGGAGAACCGAGAGAACCCACACAGGCACACGGAGAACATGCAAACTCACCACAGAAAGGCCCGGATTTGAACCCAGAACCTTTTTGCTGTGAGGCGACAACGCTAACCACTGCACCACTGAGCCACCTAGTTTAAATCATATTTATCAGATAGTTTCCAGCTCGTTTATGTCAACAATGATTCTTCCACACACAAACGTTAGTCATGGAGTTCCACAGGGGTCAGTGTGAGGGCCGATAGTTTTCACGGCATAGGAAGGTGGACCGATAAGCTCCAAGACTGCTGCCCGTGCAGGGAACGCAGCAGGAGGAAGATATGAGCCCGATGAGTGAAGGATAAACATTTCACAGACGCTCCGAGAACACGACTCACAAAAAGGCGTGTAACTCAGGAACCGATGATGATCAAGAGAAGAGATTTGTACCAGTTACTCATCAGGGTTTTATCTTTCTGCTGCTCCATGTGTGCGCTTGAGCAGCAGTCTCTGAACTTATAGATCCACCATCGTACATGCTTCCCTTCTCAGTATTAATGAGCATACATTTCCATTGACACGCTGAGAGAATCAGTGAAACTTCCAGCGTGTCTAAAAGATGTAAAGGCCTGGATGACCTACCTGTATATGTTGCAGATACCATCACTGTTTTTATTGTTAGATATTTATACGTTTCTTGTTTCATCTTTTTATTTTACACACCATGGGACTGTGAGAAACAATATTTTGATCTCTCTGTATGTCTTGTACATACAGTGGATTGGCAATAAAGTCTCTCCTGAAAACCCTCCTTCAGAGCTGCTTTTAATGTTTTTTTTACTCTCATTAGCTGCTTTTACTTACACAACTTTATTATGTTGTTTTGATCAATTTTAACCTGTAAAACGTCTTTGAGTATCTCAAAAAGCACTTTATAAATAAAATGTATTATTACTAAACTTACAATGCTAAAAAAAACTAGACCCTACATATACGTCGGGTGAACCTGTGATTCTTCATCATCAGGATGTCTCAGTAACTCTCTGAAAAGCCTCCAGTGGATTCAAAATGCTGCAGTGCAAGAAGTGACAATATCCAAAAAGCGATATTACAATTATCATTATCATGATTATCTCTATGACAACCAGTCAGACGGTGCTCAAATACAGTTTAGTGTGCATAAATGTTCCTGGTGTGCCGCTCCATGGTTACTCTCTACAATACTATAAAGTCCTTGTTATATGAAGATCCTTTAAATGACGCGTTATAATTTGACACTTCATTCGTCATTTGTGGTGCTGTTGAATTGTATTATACTGACAGATGCTTCTAATATTTCTAGTCTTTCTATTTTCCACCTGTTCTACTTTTTACATTAGAAGACACAACAATTCCTGAAAGTAGATTTTATTGTAGAACTGATCTTTACAACTATTTACACTTTTCAATTACAATCTATTTGCTGATTTATATATTTACAGTTTTTTTGTAAACCACAGCTCTTGCACTTTAAATGCAGTCGGACCATTTAGTTCTGTTGGTGCGTATCTGTCTTTTTTTTTAATTTTTAATTTTTTTAATAGTGTTATCTGTCATTTCTTATAAGTGTGTTTTCGTCATTTTTTATGTCTTTTTTTACTTCCATTTTATTCTAAACTTGTTGTAACTTCTTGGGACTGTGAGGATCAACATTTCCTTGGGCTGTGTACTTGTATGTGGATGAATGACAATAAAGAAACTTGAACGCTGTTAGACTTACTGTAGACCTATTAAACTGTCTCATAGAAGTAACAACCAGCTGTCAGATAAATAAACACTTCATCTGCCTCTGAAATGTGGTGGAGTTGAAGTGTGAACAGGAAAAAGATGGAAAAACAAGCACCTCAAAACACTTGAGTAAATCTATTTATACTTTCCACCTCTGCAGCTAAAAAAACAACAACACTCCAGCACCATTGTGACGCCAGCTTTATCTGCTTATAATAAAGAAACATAAACCGGGATAATAATTCACGAGTATTCTTCTGTATTTTATCTGACCATACTTTGGTCTGTGCCGGCTGACTGGATGCAGGAAAACAGGACGGTATGCAGACCGTAAATCTAAACACTAAGCACATAACTTAAAGTCAGGTGCTGGTTAAAGAAAAACCAGCAGCTGAATGACTCCTTCAATATCTCAAACTTTATTAAACTTGACTTCATTTTCTGAAGTTTAGTCAGAGTTACTGTAAAGCTGAAAAAGTGCTATAAAAACTGTGTCCCATAAGAAATAACTGCTTGTAGGTTAAAACTGAGCTGTGATTTGTGATCCGGGTCGAAGGCTTTCAGGTTGCCTCAGCCGGCCGAGCAGTGTGGAGTTACTGCCGAAGCTCTGTCCTTATACGACCCCCGTTCTCCTGACCTGACCGTTGGCCAACTTGTGCACCACACACACCACCCACAAGCCCCCGGGCTCGCTGCCAACCCGCTGCTCTGGGATAAAAGGTGGCTCGGGTCCAAGCTGCACTCGAAGGAGGCTTTAGTCTGGGCTGTAAACGGTGGCAATTTATCTCTTTAGACCCACAAACCTCCGTGTCCTAATGTGACCTCACCTAAAGCAACCGGAGGCGTCTCTGCTGTCTGAGTACGAAGTTACAGAGTTGAGAGGAAGAAGACGACACAGAAAGTGACCTTGTGTCCGTTGAATTCAGTCCACTCTCTCTTTCTGCCCGTCCTATCACATACTTTCCTCCACTGTTTACTTGTACTAGTTTGGTGCTTCTCTCTTCCTCCCTCCCTCCGTCCCTCCCTCTCACCCGCCCACTGTTTGGTTCCTGCTCAGTATTATGTGGCGATAAGAGCTGAGACGAAACGGGAAACAAGGCCGAAAAACACCTTTTGTTTTTAGGATTTGGTCCTTTGCAGTTGCATCTTCTAATCTTACGACTACTGTGAGTATCTGTCTTTGCATCAATCAAATAAGCAGATTTGTTAGAAAGCAGCATTTCAGGGGGAAAAAAGAGGACGGGACGGAGCCCCTCCACCTCCCCCCATCCCTCCAACCCCTCACGCTGAGGGAGAGCGGCGGACGTGCAGGAAAGATGGTGACAGATTGAGCGGAGAGATTCCTAGAATGATATAAGTGTGCAGCAGCTGTTTCAGTATATCAGAAGGAAGCAAAAAAATACATAAAATTCTGTTGTATTTTTGCAGAAAAAAAGCCTTGTGAAGCGGTTAAAAATGATTCTGTGCAGGTTTTGGTCTTTGCAGGAATAAAAACACTTGTTGAAAAATGTAAACATGGAAACTTGGTGATATTCCTCATTGGGTGCAAACAATCGTTTCAGCAGCTTCTCTTCTGCTTTGAAAAGGATTTCTAGGAAACATGGAGCTGAAACTCAGACTCTTATTTCATCAAACAGGTGTTTGTAAAGCAGATTTAATGTTTCAGTTTACTTCTCTCCGTCTCAGAAGGTCAGCGCAGACTCTTAAATTGACTTGCAGCCAATATCCGCCATTTTCACTGTGTGTGTGTGTGTGTGTGTGTGTGTGTGTGTGTGTGTGTGAGGACCAGTTTGAACTGTAGACCATGGGAGTGACTGCAGCGCCTCACTGTGACCTCTAAAGAGTTGTCAGTGTGAATGTGTGAATGTGTGTTGGTAGCGTGTTGTGGGGACATTAATCTGTTTACACAGTCAAATTGTGGGGACAAAAAGTAAGTCAGTGTAACATAACTGATCACATTTTAGTGTAAAGACTTGGTTTAAGTTTGGAGCAGGAAGTGACCATATTTGGATGAGCTGGGGGAGGAGCCAGCGCTGGATCTGACCGATCTGATCGGAAACCTGACGATACTACGTCCCGCCCACCGATAGCTGTAACCTGACTGCACCACAGGCCTGTCAATCAAACAGACACGCCCCCAAAAACAGGTCTTCTTGAATCTTCTTTTCTAATGAATGAGGGATTATTTTCAGATGGACCTCCAGAAAACTAAGAAGAAGGAGTGACTTTAGCTAACAACACCGAGATAACTGATGGACACATTTTATTCACTTTGGATTTGATGAGAGAAGTTGAATGGGAGTCTATGGAGCCGGAGGCTTTTTGGAGCCGACCTCTAGTGGCACTCGCTGGTATTGCAGCTGAAGACACTTCTGGATCAGAACCATTTTACAGACCTGAAGCTACGAACTCTTTTAAAAACAGTCTGGATTAGTAAGGGAGGGGAAAACGAGTACTTATGGTTATGTCCTCTGAAGTCAAGTGTGTAATAAGCAATGATGATCTCGGACTTTAAATGCTTTCCACTTTTTTCAGCGCTTCATCTCTCATTCAGGTTTAACTTGTACAAATAAAATCGGAACTTTAAAAGATCTCAAACTCGAAGTTTATTTAAGTGGTTTCCTTTTCCGTTACACTGCAGTGTGTATTTAATAGATAATGAGGTGACCAGACAGACAAAGAGGGGATTTGGCTTTCCTCCAGGCCTCTGTTATAAAGCACTTAATGAGACCTCACCGTTGTAAATAACAGAGACACGAGTGAGTCCAGTTAACTATTAAAGGAAAATCCACGGCCAATTAAATGTTCATCCTACTGCATTATTAAACATAATGAGGAGTAAAGAGTCGTTAAATATAAATAGAGTGCGTGAACATGTGTTTATTCAAAAATGACCTCATAGACTTTTAATTTCTTCCATGTTTGGTTGCACTTATTGCTGCTTTCTTAACGCTCTTCTGAGAGCAGTAAACGCTTTCGTCCTGTTTAGCGATGAGATTTACTTTGCAATTAAATAATACTTCATGTTGGCTTTGCATTTACTGTTCAGTTAGATGTTGTACATGTAAACAAAACTAGTGCTCAGAAAAAAGGTGGAGAACCAAAGCGAAAATGAAACTAAACTTTCTATTTACGATTATAAAAAAAACATCTGCCATATGAATAAAAGTTAAATTCAACTCTGCTTCAACAATTTCCATTACTTTTTATAATTATTCAGCAGCTTTACTGAAGGCAGCTGACATTAATAATTTTAAGCTATTATCCCAAACACATAACAAAAAAAAGTATGTTTCTTTGTGCTTTTGGAAATCTTTAACACTTCATTCAGTCTCACCTCTGTTATGAATAAATGTCTTATTGTAGTATTCTTCCATCCATACTAGATCATTTGAAAGAAGTTTATTAAACTGAGACGATAACTTTTGATAATTCGTCAAGGCAGCTTTAGGTGGTGAGGACAGATTGAATGTATAAAGAATTTTATAAATAAAAAAAAGGAATGGAAAATATGCAGAACAAGATCTTAAAACTACGTATTACCATAAAACTAAATGAGCAAAAGATGTCCTGCGATCGATGTTTTCAGTTCAGTTTTCTTGATCAAAAAGTCTCAGAACAAATAAGGAAAAAAAAATTTTTGAGGGCAGAAGAGCAACTATTTGAAATCAGCTCTTTTTTTCATTTACAAGCAGATGGCAAACTAACAGCTGATAAATATTACTTATTACGTATGAAGATTTTCTCATCTTAAATAAACTGCCAGCATGCCTCTGATCTTTATTTAAGTAGATTTACTCTTCATCATCAACCTCCATGTTCTGTGGCCTCCCCCTCTCCTGTTCAATAATTGGTACAGTCGTGCTCTTTGTTTACATGCATCTCATATTTTTCTTATCATCATTCTATATGAAGGATGCACAGATTTCCCTCCTCTTAAAATAACATCACTGATCACCAATTACAACTAACAACTGTCTGCAAGACTTAACCTGGATAACTGCAAACCTCCTCCAGCTGTTATACAGCTGTGACCTCATCATGTCCGACGTCATCACTCTCCATGTTGGAACATCGTTCGCTTTTGTTAAAGCTGATGCAAAAAAATCTTGAAAGTTATATTTGATCATTTTTGACAAACAAACCAATGAATAAAGTTTCAATCAGCTTTGTCCAAATTCAGATCAAATCTCTGCCCCTCTGATCTGGAGAAAGTCATCCATACCTTTATGATCTCTTTATAATTTCCATCATCGGCTACAAACTGGACAGCCTGGAAAAGGTGGTGGAGAGGAGGACGCTGAACAAATTATTGTCCATATTGGATAATCCTGTCCACCCTCTCCACCACCTGCTGCAGGGACAGAGGAGGACGTTCTCCAAAAGATTCCTCCAGCTCCGCTGTCACAAGGACAGATACAGGAGATCGTTCCAGATACAGGAGATCGTTCCTGATACAGGAGATCGTTCCAGATACAGGAGATCGTTCCTGATACAGGAGATCATTTCTGATACAGGAGATCGTTCCTGATACAGGAGATCGTTCCAGATACAGGAGATCGTTCCAGATACAGGAGATCGTTCCAGATACAGGAGATCGTTCCAGATACAGGAGATCGTTCCTGATACAGGAGATCGTTCCTGATACAGGAGATCGTTCCTGATACAGGAGATCGTTCCAGATACAGGAGATCGTTCCAGATACAGGAGATCGTTCCTGATACAGGAGATCATTCCAGATACAGGAGATCGTTCCAGATACAGGAGATCGTTCCAGATACAGGAGATCGTTCCTGATACAGGAGATCATTTCTGATACAGGAGATCGTTCCAGATACAGGAGATCATTCCAGATACAGGAGATCATTCCTGATACAGGAGATCGTTCCTGATACAGGAGATCATTCCAGATACAGGAGATCGTCCCAGATACAGGAGATCATTCCTGATACAGGAGATCATTCCAGATACAGGAGATCGTTCCTGATACAGGAGATCGTTCCAGATACAGGAGATCGTTCCTGATACAGGAGATCGTTCCTGATACAGGAGATCGTTCCAGATACAGGAGATCGTTCCTGATACAGGAGATCGTTCCTGATACAAGAGATCATTCCAGATACAGGAGATCATTCCTGATACAGGAGATCATTCCAGATACAGGAGATCGTTCCTGATACAGGAGATCATTCCTGCTGACCGCAATAAGACTGTACAATAACTCACCTCTGGCAAAATCCATATATATATATAGATATATAATGTACTGTATATACTGTGCATTTTATATTTTATATTTATATTTTTTACTGCTATTTACTGCTATTTTATTTGATTGCTTTTCTATTATTCTATTATTCTATTCTATTCTATTATTTTATTCTATTATTTCTATTATTATCTTATTGCTTCTGTATGCTGCTGTAGCGAAAAAATGTCCCCTCGGGGATTAATAAAGTAAATACCTACCTACCTACCTAATTTGGTATCACTCAAAAACAAGAGAGCACATCAGTCCAATCCTCTCCTCTCCACACGGGCTCCATGTTTGCTATGAAACTGATTTAAAATGAATCCTGTTTGTCTGCAAACTGTTTAATGGTCTGGACAAACTTCTGTCCCAGTATAAGACTGACTCCTGTCTGTCCCAACATCCAGGACTCTGTATTGTGGGCACAGAGGTTTGTCTATAATGCTCCAAATCTGGTCAACTTCCCTCCTGTTGCAGTGGATTTTCCTCTTTTATGGAGCTTTTCAGTAGACAACAGCAGCTGGTTTGATCTTTAGAGGCCTATTGTGCTGCTGTGTAACACACGTGTGTATTTAGCCCATAGTAACAGTTTCATGTAAAAGATTTAGTGTACAATATTGTATTTTTCCCTTTTGTCTCCTAGTTTTCTTAAAAATCTTGCAAGACTGAAATAAATTAAAAAAAAGTCCTGCTTTTCTAAACTGCATTGAAAATAGTCAAAATAGTATAAACAGTAATCAATACAGCACAAAGTATCACCTGACATGAAGGCATATGTCATAAACTTGCACACTTACATGTTTCCAGATGCTGCGCTTGACTACAGGGCGCGTGGGGAGCCTCCTGGCCCGGCGCGCCGTGGCTGCCCTGACCACCAGCAGCAGCGCGAGGATGGCGAGCCACAGCCACGGTACCGGTACCGATGCGTTTTAACTTCTTCCTCTTGGACTTCATGCTTTCAGGAGGACATGGGACGTTTATCAAACTATTTTAAGAACCAATAAAAGTTGAATAAGTGGTGCAAAGTTAGTGACGCAGTTGACTTGCGTCTGTTTTCACTGCGGACATCTTGAATCGTCACAGCAGGGAATCACAGGTGTTAATGAAGGCTGCATTCCCTTTAGGTCGGTTCTGGTTTTGTTCACGCACGGTCCAATATTACTGGGAAACTTAATGGAACTGAACCATCGATAATTTTACCTATTTCCTTATTGTGACATTTAAAAGGGTCTAATACTATTTTTTTTTTTATCTTACTTTTATCCACCAATACTTTACTTTATTAGCAACTATTGAACAAAAATGGTTTCTCCATATTAAATGTGTATTTAAGAGGAACAAATAGAGGAAACCATTTTTAATAACATAAACTACACAGGACAATTTTTACATTTCCTTCATGTAGCCTACTTTAGCCTGCCAGCGTCACAAAATGTTATGGTTTCATCAACTTTGGTGGAAACATCCAAGGTTTGTTTTAAGACTCTTACCTTAAGAGGAGCCTATTAGTGAGGTTGTTTGTAGAAACTGACAAAGATGGAGGATGTAGAAAAGTCTCGCAGGTGTAGATGAAGCCGGATTTAAACTCCAATGTGAGTTTGTGATGTTCTGTGTTTTTGTATTGTTGTGTTTTTGTATTGTGATTGAGAGGACCGATGTGTGTCCCCACCAGCAGATGGCGCTGCTGCACCACCGTGACCGCACACTCACGTAGACAGAAGGCCCCCTTGTGGTTATCTGTAGATGTTTTCCATTTGCAAAAGATTCAAGGTTAATTCATTCGTCAAATTCCTGAACACATAATTATAATATGGAGCTAAAAACATACATGAAACATATAATCAGAAGACAATAACAGAACAGCAGAGACCTGCTCAAAAGTGCATCAAGTAATAAGTATAATATATCAAATTCAGCGCCCAGTATGTCCTGTATAAGAACTCTTACCGGTTTCAGTATTTGGTTCCTAAATGGACTCTTTCCCTCCAGAGACGTCCGACGTGGTGGACATGTCCAAGCCCATGTACACCGACCGGACCGACAACCCGCTGCCGGACAGACCCTTCAAAGACGTCCTGACTGACGCCGACAGGAGGCTGAAGCAGAAGGAGAGAGGACCGTGGGGTCAGCTGAGCAAAGAGGAGAAGATCGGCTGTAGGTTCACTCAAACACATCAACACAAGACCGGCAGTTAGGGTTCATGTTCAAGTACTCAAGTATCCTGAGTTTATTGAAGTTTGTACTGCTACTCAACTCAGAGCAAAGTGTACCTGGATAGTAATGGATGACATCATAGTGACATCTGTGGTGACATCCTGTGGCCCCGCCCCTCATGTGGTAGCGGCCCTCCAGAACAGACCGAAAGGTGAAGGGCTTCACATAAATGGGACGCCACTTGTTGCTTCAACAGTATCCCAAATTTGCTTAAATTTTATAGATATATATAAATACGTTTGTCAGTGTTGATTAACAGTTTTATGGAAATATTCAGTATGATGACAAAATAGTGTATCACAGAGATATTGATGCTTTATTCAAACTGTTTGAACCAGAATGAACTTTATTACCTCAAAGATGAACTTTCAGATTACAAAAATGTTCTTAGAAAAAAAAGGGGAAAAAAAGACCTGTTTATTTTATGGAGCGTTTTCACGTTTTGTTGCTCATCTTAAAGCGCTGCATGTGGAGGAATACATGGCCGCTACCCTCCATCCCTTAAAGAAATGGGACTGAGGTAGTCAAGTCAAGATTTGAGATACTAAAAAGGGTCATTATGTTACAGTATAGTTTAATGATAATCACAGAGGATATTTTACTGCAGAACACATATTTTTACTTTTGATACTTTAATTAAATTCCTCTGATAATAAAAACGTAGAATGGAGGACTTTAACTTTTTTAAACAATCTGAATACTTGTTCCACTACTGACATCAAAACAGGAGAGAAGAAGGAGAAAGTACTCCTCTTTTATTTATTTTCATTTTTGTATATAATTTGGCTTTTATTCTGATAACAACAGCAGAGATACAGACAGGAAACACATGCAGAGATAAAAAGCTGTCACATGCAAATAGAAAAAGACTGCAGCTGAATGACCTCCATCATCACTGATGGTTCAGGGGAAGAGGAAGGAGAGAGATTTGCGTATTAAATAAATAAAAGACTCCTCTCACCCGTCTGCAGTGTACCGGCTCATGTTCTGCCAGACCTACCCGGAGATGAAGCAGCCGTCAGCGGAGTGGAAGACCGTCATCGGGGGCATATTCTTCTTCTTCGGCATCACCGGCCTGGTGGTCTGGTGGCAGAGTGTCTACGGTAAAATAATCTGTCTGACAAACCCGTCTGTCTCGGTTTAATGTGACGGCGACGGTTCCGTCAAAGAGGATCAGAGGAGGACGTCTGACGGTCCTGAACTCCACTCACACTTCTGCCAGCCGACATGTTGACCCGGCAAAGCAGAAAAAGCACAGCTGGAACTAACAGCGTTAATGATGCCACCGGTTCCCCTTTCAGTCTCCCAGTGGGCCAACATGAACAGGACCAGAACCACAGAAGCGACTCATCTCGGTGTCTGTAATATAGCGAGTCATATTGGGTTTGGTTGGTCGAATACAGGTGTGACTGCCTGATTTTTGGACCATCATTTCAATAAGGAGATCATTGTGAGCGGAAAACCATTTATTGAAGTAATGACAGTTAGACTCCAACAGTGTGAGGTCACTCCATAGAGCGATGTCCCCGATGGATGTAGGAGACAGGACAGGACCCCTGGAGCCAAGAGGGGAGTATATGACTTTTGAAATGTGTGTTTATGTTGCATTAAATAATACTTGAAGACATCTCAGGGCACTTAAGGAACCCCAAAAAATCCCACATGAGCGACAGCTGGGAGGACAAAAAAAATTCATAAATAAAAGATCCCTTTTACAGGAAGAAAAACCTTCAACAGCAGGAAGGAAAAACTTCCCTTTAACAGGACTCATCATCCGATAGCTCCAGGTTCAGAGGTCAGAGGTCATCTGCCTCCACCGGTTGGGGTGACGGAGATCACAGGTGACTGATGGGAACTTCGATGGCGATTCTCTGAAAAAACGGATGAATCCGGTGGTGATGAGGAGGAGGAGGAGGAGGAGGAGGAGGAGGAGGAGGAGAGTTGAACATCAGAAGGTCTGAATGGCAGAATTACTAGATTAGAAACTGATTGGCTCAAAATCGCGGGCAGAGAGATAATGAATGAGTGATCTGACAGCGTGGGGAAGCGGAAGATAACAGCAGGATTCATTCACGCGAGATTAGAGATCTTCCTTATTGAATATATGTAAAAACTTGTATTGAAGATGATTCATTCTCCGTCTCTGTCTCTGTCTCCGTCTCTGTCTCCGTCTCTGTCTCGGTTTCTGTCTCCAGTCTACCCGGCGCACCCTCGGACCTTCAGCGACGAGTGGCAGGGCAAGCAGCTGCAGAGGATGCTGGACATGCAGGTGAACCCCATCGAGGGCTTCGCAGCCAAGTGGGACTACGAGAAGGGCCAGTGGAAGTAAAGAGAGGCGGAGGCGCCTCCGTCTCCTTCAGAGGCTGCAGCTGGAGTCAGTGTGGGTTTTAAATGTTGTATCATGACTGTCAAAACCACTAAAAGATGGAGCTCATCGGCTGTCAGCGTCTCCGGGAGGAATCCACTCTGCAGTCGGTCTCCTCCTCTCCAACCGCACAGCGATAACCGAGTCCGTCCTGGTGTGACCTCATAATAATAATACTAATAATAAAGTTTGGCTTTACATCTGTGTCCCGCTTCTTTATTATGAGGATTAGTGATTTATGTAAAAGTACAGTACTTCCAGTTTCTGCCCCATCACACTTCTACTCAACAGTTTAGAGGGAAATATCATCACTTTTTACCCAACTGTGTTTAATCTAAAGCATCGAAGTCTCATAGTTTTAGTTATTATCTGCCACAGCAGTAATTTCAACCTTAATTTCAATGTATTACACTGAAAACCTTTTTAAATTTATGCATTTGATAAAGTTATGTCTCTAGCGGATTATTGTTGCTTGTGTCCAAACTCAGACACTTATTTCTGAAATATATTTCTAATTTAAATTCAAAACAGGTTGAAATATTTAGATTTAGTTCATTTGCGTGAAGAAAATATTAGAAATTGCTTTACAAGATCGGTAGTCTGAAAATAAAACTGTAAATCAGTGAAATGTAATTAAATTGGTATCATAAGTACTAATAATATTTAACACTACAGGGTACAGTCTGCTCAAATGACTCCATTTTGCTGATAATATTTGTGCATATTAAAATTGAATGCAGTAATTAAAATTTCTTGGTGCACATTTTTCTTCAACCACTTTATTGCACCAAATATTTGGCGGTGCAAACAAACCTGCAGCTGAAAAAACTGCTTTAAAAAAATGAAGTTATCAAGATGAATGTTAAAAGGTGAAATGAAATCGTCCTCTGGCCTCTAAAGATTAACAGCAGCAACACATATAACAAGGTTGGCTGGCAAAATGATAATGAAAACTACATCTGGATTAATTGTTGTAAATAATATTTAAAGGTATAGAACTTATTCTAAAGTAATCTGACATAGTTACAGTCATAAATTACTGCCTGAACCACCAGCATCCTCTATTTCTCTTAGAATACTGCTTTTATATTAAGACTTATGCTTTTACTTGAGTTTATAGCTATAAGTTATGAGTTATAAGTTATCTGTACCCCAATAACACACGCAGAGTGTGTACAGCTACGCTGAGTCAGTCCACCAATAGGAACTCCCGTTTCCAGCGTAAGCCCCGCCCACTACACCTAACTCATCTCACAAAGGTTTTCCATTTGCGGCCCAAAATTCTCGTTTCATAAGTAAAACTCTTCATTCTGTGACGGAAACTAACAATAATGACAGCAAATGTATTTATTTTTACTTACAAAGTAGATTTTTGATTGCAATTTGCTCTCAATTTTTTTTTTTTGTTGCATAAAGAGACAAAAATACCTTCATATAGAACTTGAAACTAAATATTTGATTGAAATCTGCTTTTTTTTTTTCTTTCATTACATTATCGCTGATCTTTTTTTAAACATGCTGAACTGTCATTTCCTCTCATCAACTTTCTCATTTGGGACAAAAAAAAAAAAGAAAAAAAAGTTCTGTCTTGATTTCAGCTTCTGGTAATAAGCCTACTTAAATATTAAACAACGTGTCCTAACGACTCTTCATGCTCTCGTGCTGGAACACCAAGACTCGGGGAAAAAGACCAGACAGACAGTGCATCTTCCAACATTGGGTTTTATTAGGTTCAATGTAATTTAAAACTTTACAATGGCATTCTAAAGACATACAAACCAGACATGGTTGCACATTTTTTATTTTGTACCCAACAAGAATGCACGAAGGACCAACTTCTTTTTTGTTGTTGCTGTTGTTGTTGAAAATATCATCGTCCTTTTATTTGCATTTCCTTGTCTCGTAGCGGTCCAATAAAAAAAACAAAAAAACAAAAAACAAAAAAACACAACTGACAAATGCACATCAATGCAAAGATGGAGTTTAAGGCCATTTGAAGGGGCACAATGATGCTTTTTACACCAAATATAAATAAAAGCCATCAGTTCTGTTCTTCTTAAATATGTCACTAAGCTAACAGACTATTCTAATCAGTTTAAATAACTAGCATATATATATCTATATATATATATATATATCTATATATATATATAGATATATATATATATATATATAGGGTCGTGCCAATGCTGCTGCACTTCCTTCACTTGTGCCTCCTTCAGGAACATTTTGCCCCACACACACACACACACACACACACACACACACACACACACACACACACACACACACACACACACACACAACCTAATTGATAGGAAGAGAGCTTGAAACAGAGAACAGCCTGCGAGCAGCTTCTCGATGGGGCGTACACTAGAAAAATAGAAATATACTGGACTGGAATGTATGAGGGCAACAAGATGCTCAGCACACTTCAGAGGATACTGATCCATAATCAATGCTGCTTTTTATTATTATTTTATTTGGTGAAGTATTAGTTGAAAGGATAACAATCAGGACTTCAGAAGGAGAAATGTGTGTGTTAGTGTGAAGGACAAAGTGCTGGAGACGGATGAGAGTGAAGATGGAGGCAGCGTGAGGATGTGATGAAGGATGAAGGATGTGATGAAGGATGAAGGATGTGACGAAGGATGTGACGAAGGATGTGATGAAGGATGTGATGAAGGATGTGATGAAGGATAAAGGATGTGATGAAGGATGTGATGAAGGATGTGATGAAGGATGAAGGATGTGATGAAGGATAAAGGATGTGATGAAGGATGTGATGAAGGATGTGATGAAGGATGAAGGATGTGACGAAGGATGTGATGAAGGATATGATGAAGGATGAAGGATGTGATGAAGGATGTAGGATGTGATGAAGGATGTAGGACGTGATGAAGGATGTAGGATGTGATGAAGAATGTGACGAAGGATGTGATGAAGGATGTGATGAAGGATGAAGGATGTGACGAAGGATGTGATGAAGGATGTGACGAAGGATGTGATGAAGGATGTGATGAAGGATGTGATGAAGGATAAAGGATGTGACGAAGGATGTGATGAAGGATGTGACGAAGGATGTGATGAAGGATGTGATGAAGGATGTGATGAAGGATAAAGGATGTGATGAAGGATGTGATGAAGGATATGATGAAGGATGAAGGATGTGATGAAGGATGTAGGATGTGATGAAGGATGTAGGACGTGATGAAGGATGTAGGATGTGATGAAGAATGCGATGAAGAATGTAGGATGTGATGAAGGATGTATGATGTGATGAAGGATGTGATGAAGGATGTAGGATGTGATGAAGGATGTATGATGTGATGAAGGATGTGATGAAGGATGTAGGATGTGATGAAGGATGTATGATGTGATGAAGGATGTGATGAAGAATGTAGGATGTGATGAAGGATGTGATGAAGGATGTGATGAAGGATGTAGGATGTGATGAAGGATGTGATGAAGGATGTAGGATGTGATGAAGGATGTCTGACGGACACCTGGATGGTTTGTTGGATTATTTTACACTCAGTTCCCCGTGAGCTGTCCTGTTGATGCTGCGTTGAGCTGTAACGTGTTGTTGTTGTTTAGTGTTGTTGTTGTTTAGTGTGTTGTTTCATGTGTTGTTGTTGTTTAGTGTGTTGTTGTTGTTTAGTGTTGTTGTTTAGTGTTGTTGTTGTTTAGTGTGTTGTTGTTTAGTGTGTTGTTGTTTAGTGTTGTTGTTGTTTAGTGTGTTGTTGTTTAGTGTGTTGTTTAGTGTGTTGTTGTTTAATGTTGTTGTTTAGTGTGTTGTTGTTGTTTAGTGTGTTGTTGTTTAGTGTTGTTGTTGTTTAGTGTGTTGTTGTTTAATGTTGTTGTTTAGTGTGTTGTTGTTGTTGTTTAGTGTGTTGTTGTTTAGTGTGTTGTTGTTTAGTGTTGTTGTTGTTTAGTGTGTTGTTTAGTGTTGTTGTTTAGTGTGTTGTTTCATGTGTTGTTGTTGTTTAGTGTGTTGTTGTTGTTTAGTGTGTTGTTGTTTAGTGTTGTTGTTGTTTAGTGTTGTTGTTGTTGTTTAGTGTGTTGTTGTTTAGTGTTGTTGTTGTTTAGTGTGTTGTTTAGTGTTGTTGTTGTTTAGTGTGTTGTTGTTTAATGTTGTTGTTTAGTGTGTTGTTGTTGTTGTTTAGTGTGTTGTTGTTTAGTGTGTTGTTGTTGTTTAGTGTGTTGTTTAGTGTTGTTGTTGTTTAGTGTGTTGTTTCATGTGTTGTTGTTGTTTAGTGTGTTGTTGTTGTTTAGTGTGTTGTTGTTTAGTGTTGTTGTTTAGTGTGTTGTTGTTTAGTGTTGTTGTTGTTTAGTGTGTTGTTGTTTAGTGTTGTTGTTGTTTAGTGTGTTGTTGTTTAGTGTGTTGTTGTTTAATGTTGTTGTTTAGTGTGTTGTTGTTTAGTGTTGTTGTTGTTTAGTGTGTTGTTGTTTAGTGTGTTGTTTAGTGTGTTGTTGTTTAATGTTGTTGTTTAGTGTGTTGTTGTTTAGTGTGTTGTTGTTGTTTAGTGTGTTGTTGTTTAGTGTGTTGTTTGTTGGGATGAGATCAAGTTGTGAAGCGGTGGGAAGTTTTTTTGGGAAACATCCCTCCTCCTTCCTGGGAATAAAAAAACCCGAGCTGCCAGTTGTTGAAGCGTGAACCACCCTCAACACACACACACACACACACACACACACACACACACACACACACACACACACACACACACACACACACACACACACTAGCTTTAAATTAAAGATGGATGGATGTTTAGAAACAAAGACGAGGTCCCCCCATCCCCCCTCCCCCCCGTGGACTACATCTGACTGGCAGGTGTGTTACTAGTGTGCATACGTGCTGAGCTGTGTGTGTGTGTGTGTGTGTGTGTGTGTGTGTGTGTGTGTGTGTGTGTGTGTGTGTGTGTGTGTGTGTGTGTGTGTGTGTGTGTGTGTGAGAGAAACAGGTGGGCCAGCTGTGACTGACACACGTGACTACGTGCGGTGACAGCCGGGGGACCGCGGGAGGAAGAGGTGGAGCTGGAAGGAGGAGAGACGGATAGAGGTTTGACAGATCCGAGATGTCTGGGGAGGAGAGGGAGGAGGAAGAAGGAGGAGGAAGGGAGGAGGAGGAAGGGAGGAGGAGGAAGAGGAGGGAGGAGAAGGGAGGGAGGAGAAGGGAGGGAGGAAGACATGGAGGTTGACTGTGAAAAGCAATGTGTGTATAAATTGAAGTGTGTGAGATGAGATGATGAGATGATGAGATGATGAGATGAGATGATGATGAGATGATGAGATGATGATGAGATGAGATGATGAGATGATGAGATGAGATGATGATGAGATGAGATGATGAGATGATGAGATGAGATGATGATGAGATGATGAGATGAGATGATGAGATGATGAGATGAGATGATGATGAGATGATGAGATGATGATGAGATGAGATGATGAGATGATGAGATGAGATGATGAGATGAGATGATGAGATGAGATGATGATGAGATGAGATGATGAGATGATGAGATGATGAGATGATGAGATGAGATGAGATGCCGCTGACAGTCGCTGATTGGCTGAAGGCGGTAAACAGACAGGACGTGAACGTTCTCTCATCAAAGTGAAGTCAGAGACGACGTGATGCGGAACCGCAGCGCCTCCTGACGGACAGCTGCTCCTGACGGACAGCTGCTCCTGACGGACAGCTGGTCCGTCTGTCGGCTGCACACGTCTCCAGAAAAGCTGCCAACACGTCTGAGTGGACTCGCGGCTCAAAAATCAAAAAAAAATCAAACACCAAAACCAAACAGCAGAAACACTCTTCTGTTCCAACACTGCAGCACGATTAGGATTTTTATTGCAAAATAATCACTTAAAATGACTCCTGACACATTATTTTAATCCCCCAGCCGACTGACTTTTATGTCGGTTTTGATAATTAATTATTAACCAACATTGTTGTAGATTGTGAACAATGCATTGTGTATAAAATAGAAGTTGTAAACAGATTCAAGGACGTTTGTTAGAGTTAATTAAAGTGTTTTTTTTCCAGTGAATTTAACTTCTCTGTAACTGGAACAGACAGTAAATGAGTTAATTCCCCTCTATGTGATGTATAGGATCATATATATATTAAATATTCATTAATATGTATATGAATTCATTAAAACCCCCATTATTAAATGATCATGATACTTGTTTGGTGCTCAGTCTGCAGATGAAGGCCGTGACGTGCAGCTGAAAGCTCCAGTAAGTCTTTGAGTGAAGAATTGACTGTGATCAATTAAACAAATCTCAGTCTGCTACTGACGCTTAAAAAAACATCCTTTCATCTGCTCACAGCTGAACAACAGCAGAGTTATAATGTTTTAAACGTCTTCACGCGCTTTAGAAATGATGGGGATGTTAAAATAAAGTGTGAACAAACACCAGCTTTACATCCAAACATCCAAACGACGAGACGGTGAAGGTTTGAGACTCCTTCATGCTGTTTCTCCTGCTGCTACAGAATCTGCTGCGTCCTCCAGCTACTGTGACCTGCGGTTACACTGATCCAGGATCAGACTACGTTATGGAGCATAAAGCACAGAGCAGCAGTGGCAGTGGGACTTTTAATGGTTCAGAAATACAAAAAAAAAAAAACACAAAGAGGATTTTTGTTTCCCCGTTCGTCAGTTGAAGTTTAAGACTCCGTGTTTCTGTCGACTGGAATCTGCTCGAGTCGTTTTTTTTTAAATCTAGCGTGAAAGATGGAGCGATGATGACGTCATACTGTAAGTGATTGGCTGCTTCCACTCCGCATATGGCACGCACAAAAGCTTCGAGACGAGACCCCCCCGCGTCACGCCGACGCTCTCGGTTTCAGCCCGTTCTCGGAGGACGAAGACGGGAAACAGAAATTTGTTAAAACTAATGCAAACATACAGGAAGGAGAAGAACAGCTGGTTCAGAGGAAACACGCCTTCATCACACTGGAATAAGATCAACACAAGAATACTAAGAACTCTCTTTTCTCAGAAGTCCAACAACATGTGAGGTTGCTCAGTCCGCTGAGGGATGCATGACGGTGGAGGGAGGGGGGCGGGGGGGGTGGGGGGGGAGTAAACATCATCAACAGTTCTGATGAGATCTTCATTTTAGTGTGGAGGGTGATGAAGGAGGTGGGTGGAGGAGGGGTTGGGGGTGGGGGGGTTAGGAGGGTGGTGCCCTCACAGGCGCTTCTGGGCGAAGAGCGATCCGACCACGACGCCGGTCACCACCGTCATCCCGACCAGCAGCCACTTCTTGAAGCTCTCATGAGACCTCCGGCTCTCGGCCGCCGCGTCCTGCCCGAAGATCTCCGCGAAGCGCTCCTAAGAGGAACAAACACAAGTAAAAGGTTAAAACCATCAGTGATGTCATCATCCATCAGTGATGTCATCGTTGGTTTGTGAACGTTATGAATCCTCCAGTTCAGATTCTGTCCGTCACCATCTTGTTAGTTCGGAGCAGTTCGGAGCAGGAAGTGACCATATTTGGACGAGCTGGGGGAGGAGCCAGCGGTGGATCTGACCGATCTGATTGGAAACCTGACGATACTACGTCCCGCCCACCGATAGCTGTAACCTGACTGCACCACAGGCCTGTCAATCAAACAGACACGCCCCCAAAAACAGGTCTTCTTGAATCTTCTTTTCTAATGAATGAGGGATTATTTTCAGATGGACCTCCAGAAAACTAATAAGAAGGAGTGACTTTAGCTAACAACACCGAGATAACTGATGGACACATTTTATTCACTTTGGATTTGATGAGAGAAGTTGAATGGGAGTCTATGGAGCCGGAGGCTTTTTGGAGCCGACCTCTAGTGGCACTCGCTGGTATTGCAGCTGAAGACACTTCTGGATCAGAACCATTTTTCAGACCTGAAGCTGCGGACTCTTTCGGTCTGTGGTTAACACCGGGGTGTTCGATGTGAGATGTATTCAAATGTGACAAAAACCCCACGAGCACCAAAACACCCCATTCAGAGCAGAAACCATAAACAGGCCAGCGGTGGGTTCAGAGGTGGATTCCCTTCTTGTAAAGGCTGAACTGTCTGTATGACTGTCACAGCCCACAGCTTCACATGGGGAAGTTTCCATCCATCCATCAACAGCACAACCAGCAACAAAACCCCCCAAAACCACCTGTGTTGATGCTGTAACCCCCGCCTCCACACTGCTACGGCCCGCCTGTCTCTGGCAGGACCCTCATCGCCACCCACTAAAAATAATTTCCTGGAAATCAGCTCCTACAACGCAGCAGTGTCTGCCTCTTGCCACAGGGGGGCGCCAGTCAGACTCTAAACTCTGCACAAACACAACAGCAGATCAGCTGAGCTGGACTCGGCCCACTGACTCACTGCTGTTGTCCTCAGTAAACAGGATCTGTGCTTCTTTTAAATCAGGAGACTTTATTTGGAACGAATGTGAGAATGACGAATTCAGATGTCTGGTGTTAGTCAGAGGTCAATCAAGAGGGTGGGGGTGTGGGGGTGGGGTGTTACTGGAAACACTCAGAGACAGGATGGAGAGGGTGAAAGGACGGAGACGTAATCACTCAAACAAATCAAAGAGAGAAGCTGGAAACAGACAAAGTTAGAGTTCAAAAACTCCACTTTGTGACGATGGCAGGACTCGATGACATCATACCGATGACATCATCGTCACAGTTACTACGCAGCAACAACCAACATGGCTGAAAGCAGCTTCGTTTAACACTGTTAATCTCACTGTTGTTGTTTACAATCTAAACAACTGAGAAATAATTCATTTGAGTTTTTACTGATGATTTGAAGGCGAACTGTCACATTTATTCTGACATATAAAACTAAAACATGTATTGTTTGGAAATTGTACGTTCTTTAAATTACTAATGAAATATTTTTCAGTCTTCTACTCCATTTTTTCCAGTGTTGCTCATCATTTGCCAGAGTTGTTGTTCCTTAATAGACAATAAAGCAGTGACATTATTTTATATTTCTTATCCTGACAGAGACGACGTGTGCAGCAAGTTTAGATCAAATATAAAAATGAAACATATTTAATTTTACTTAAAACTACAACTCACCATGCAAAAAGTATTTAGATCATTAGGTCAGTTGAAAAGACATCCAACGTGTTTTTAGAGGTCTAATTTACTGAATAAATGTTGTCTACACAGCATTTAATTTGCATATTTTAACATTTCTGCAGGTATTTCACAAATCCAGGATTGTTTCAGTTATTTTTGGAGCTAACATGTAAAATATTCGCTGGTTGCAGTTTCACATTTGCTGCTTTTCTTTGTCAGAGAACAGAAACTGAAGACTTTCAGGTTTGGACTGATGGTGGGAAAACGCTGCATTCTGATATGTTTATTGGCACAATTATTGATTATTTATAAACATTCCTAACAGATTAATTGATTATAAAAGTGACTATTAGTTGCAGCCAATTAAAGATTTATACAGTATCAATAAAATAAATACTAAATATGTGCTTGAGCTCATGTGATCGATCACAGATTTATCAGCTGGGTTTAAATACCGTATGTGCTGATTTTTCTGCTGTGAAATGAGCGTCTTAATCATAATTTTATGAACACAAGTCTAAGAGATGCAGATCAACACTGTTCATGTAAAACAGACATCCATGCAGCCTGTTTGATCATCATCAGGTCCCTTTAAGTGTTTCAGCTGCAGAGCTGACTTCATCTCCATTATACTAACTGAGGAGTATATATTAAACATATGAAGTAAATATGACAACATGATTCCATCAGCGTGCAATTACAGCAGAAACCTATGAGCTCACTGAGCACTGATTAACGGTGCGGTTGTGTGTACAAAGCGTCACTGAATAATTGATCATTTCAACAACAGTGAACTGTAGTAAAGTTCAGCAGTGACATCACAGAGTTACACAGGAAACGCTGGACGTTCAAACCACCGGAGAAACAACTGGAAAGGAGCTTCAACATGGAGGAGATCAATGAGGAGAGAAGGAGGGAGAACAGCACCTCCTTCAGGCTGAAAGAAGGAGGAACACTGTCTTTACTGGACAGACTGGAAGTTAACACGTTAACGACGAAACACGTTAACGACGAAACAGGTTAACGACGAAACAGGTTAACGACGAAACACGTTAACGACGAAACACGTTAACGACGAAACAGGTTAACGACGAAACACGTTAACGAGGAAACAGGTTAACGACGAAACACGTTAACGAGGAAACAGGTTAACGACGAAACAGGTTAACGACGAAACACGTTAACGAGGAAACAGGTTAACGACGAAACAGGTTAACGACGAAACACGTTAACGACGAAACACGTTAACGACGAAACACGTTAACGACGAAACAGGTTAACGACGAAACACGTTAACGACGAAACAGGTTAACGACGAAACACGTTAACGAGGAAACAGGTTAACGAGGAAACACGTTAACGACGAAACAGGTTAACGACGAAACAGGTTAACGACGAAACACGTTAACGAGGAAACAGGTTAACGAGGAAACACGTTAACGACGAAACACGTTAACGACGAAACAGGCTAACGACGAAACACGTTAACGACGAAACACGTTAACGACGAAACACGTTAACGAGGAAACAGGTTAACGACGAAACACGTTAACGACGAAACAGGTTAACGAGGAAACACGTTAACGACGAAACACGTTAACGACGAAACACGTTAACGACGAAACACGTTAACGACGAAACACGTTCACGAGGAAACACGTTAACGACGAAACACGTTAACGACGAAACAGGTTAACGAGGAAACAGGTTAACGACGAAACACGTTAACGACGAAACAGGTTAACGACGAAACACGTTAACGACGAAACACGTTAACGACGAAACACGTTAACGAGGAAACAGGTTAACGACGAAACACGTTAACGACGAAACAGGTTAACGACGAAACACGTTAACGACGAAACACGTTAACGACGAAACACGTTCACGAGGAAACAGGTTAACGACGAAACACGGTAACGACGAAACAGGTTAACGACGAAACACGGTAACGACGAAACAGGTTAACGACGAAACAGGTTAACGACGAAACACGGTAACGACGAAACAGGTTAACGACGAAACAGGTTAACGACGAAACACGGTAACGACGAAACAGGTTAACGACGAAACAGGTTAACGACGAAACAGGTTAACGACGAAACACGTTAACGACGAAACAGGTTAACGAGGAAACAGGTTAACGACGAAACACGTTAACGACGAAACAGGTTAACGACGAAACACGTTAACGACGAAACACGTTAACGACGAAACACGTTAACGACGAAACAGGTTAACGACGAAACACGTTAACGAGGAAACAGGTTAACGACGAAACACGTTAACGACGAAACAGGTTAACGAGGAAACACGTTAACGACGAAACACGTTAACGAGGAAACACGTTAACGAGGAAACACGTTAACGACGAAACAGGTTAACGACGAAACACGTTAACGAGGAAACACGTTAACGAGGAAACAGGTTAACGACGAAACACGTTAACGACGAAACACGTTAACGACGAAACACGTTAACGACGAAACAGGTTAACGACGAAACACGTTAACGACGAAACAGGTTAACGACGAAACACGTTAACGACGAAACACGTTAACGACGAAACAGGTTAACGACGAAACACGTTAACGACGAAACACGTTAACGACGAAACACGTTAACGACGAAACAGGTTAACGACGAAACACGTTAACGAGGAAACACGTTAACGAGGAAACAGGTTAACGACGAAACACGTTAACGACGAAACACGTTAACGACGAAACACGTTAACGACGAAACAGGTTAACGACGAAACACGTTAACGACGAAACACGTTAACGAGGAAACAGGTTAACGACGAAACACGTTAACGACGAAACAGGTTAACGACGAAACACGTTAACGACGAAACACGTTAACGACGAAACAGGTTAACGACGAAACAGGTTAACGAGGAAACAGGTTAACGACGAAACAGGCTAACGACGAAACAGGTTAACGACGAAACACGTTAACGACGAAACACGTTAACGAGGAAACAGGTTAACGACGAAACACGTTAACGACGAAACAGGTTAACGAGGAAACAGGTTAACGACGAAACAGGTTAACGACGAAACACGTTAACGAGGAAACAGGTTAACGACGAAACAGGTTAACGACGAAACACGTTAACGAGGAAACAGGTTAACGACGAAACAGGTTAACGACGAAACACGTTAACGACGAAACAGGTTAACGACGAAACACGTTAACGAGGAAACAGGTTAACGACGAAACACGTTAACGACGAAACAGGTTAACGACGAAACACGTTAACGAGGAAACAGGTTAACGACGAAACACGTTAACGAGGAAACACGTTAACGACGAAACACGGTAACGACGAAACAGGTTAACGACGAAACAGGTTAACGACGAAACAGGTTAACGACGAAACAGGTTAACGAGGAAACACGTTAACGACGAAACACGGTAACGACGAAACAGGTTAACGACGAAACAGGTTAACGACGAAACAGGTTAACGACGAAACACGTTAACGACGAAACACGTTCACGACGAAACACGTTCACGAGGAAACAGGTTAACGACGAAACACGTTAACGACGAAACAGGTTAACGACGAAACACGTTAACGACGAAACACGTTAACGACGAAACACGTTAACGACGAAACAGGTTAACGACGAAACACGTTAACGAGGAAACAGGTTAACGACGAAACACGTTAACGACGAAACACGTTAACGACGAAACACGTTAACGACGAAACAGGCTAACGACGAAACAGGTTAACGACGAAACACGTTAACGACGAAACAGGTTAACGACGAAACACGTTAACGACGAAACACGTTAACGACGAAACAGGTTAACGACGAAACACGTTAACGAGGAAACAGGTTAACGAGGAAACAGGTTAACGACGAAACAGGCTAACGACGAAACAGGTTAACGACGAAACACGTTAACGACGAAACAGGTTAACGACGAAACACGTTAACGACGAAACACGTTAACGAGGAAACAGGTTAACGACGAAACACGTTAACGAGGAAACAGGTTAACGACGAAACACGTTAACGACGAAACACGTTAACGACGAAACAGGTTAACGACGAAACACGTTAACGAGGAAACAGGTTAACGACGAAACACGTTAACGACGAAACAGGTTAACGAGGAAACAGGTTAACGACGAAACACGTTAACGACGAAACAGGTTAACGACGAAACACGTTAACGAGGAAACAGGTTAACGAGGAAACAGGTTAACGAGGAAACAGGTTAACGAGGAAACAGGTTAACGACGAAACAGGCTAACGACGAAACAGGTTAACGACGAAACACGTTAACGACGAAACAGGTTAACGACGAAACACGTTAACGACGAAACACGTTAACGACGAAACAGGTTAACGACGAAACACGTTAACGAGGAAACAGGTTAACGACGAAACACGGTAACGACGAAACAGGTTAACGACGAAACACGGTAACGACGAAACAGGTTAACGACGAAACAGGTTAACGACGAAACACGTTAACGAGGAAACAGGTTAACGAGGAAACAGGTTAACGAGGAAACACGTTAACGACGAAACACGTTAACGACGAAACAGGCTAACGACGAAACACGTTAACGACGAAACACGTTAACGACGAAACACGTTAACGAGGAAACAGGTTAACGACGAAACACGTTAACGACGAAACAGGTTAACGAGGAAACACGTTAACGACGAAACACGTTAACGACGAAACACGTTAACGACGAAACAGGTTAACGACGAAACACGTTAACGAGGAAACAGGTTAACGACGAAACACGGTAACGACGAAACAGGTTAACGACGAAACACGGTAACGACGAAACAGGTTAACGACGAAACAGGTTAACGACGAAACAGGTTAACGACGAAACACGTTAACGAGGAAACAGGTTAACGAGGAAACACGTTAACGACGAAACACGTTAACGACGAAACAGGCTAACGACGAAACACGTTAACGACGAAACACGTTAACGACGAAACACGTTAACGAGGAAACAGGTTAACGACGAAACACGTTAACGACGAAACAGGTTAACGAGGAAACACGTTAACGACGAAACACGTTAACGACGAAACACGTTAACGACGAAACACGTTAACGACGAAACACGTTCACGAGGAAACACGTTAACGACGAAACACGTTAACGACGAAACAGGTTAACGAGGAAACAGGTTAACGACGAAACACGTTAACGACGAAACAGGTTAACGACGAAACACGTTAACGACGAAACACGTTAACGACGAAACACGTTAACGAGGAAACAGGTTAACGACGAAACACGTTAACGACGAAACAGGTTAACGACGAAACACGTTAACGACGAAACACGTTAACGACGAAACACGTTCACGAGGAAACAGGTTAACGACGAAACACGGTAACGACGAAACAGGTTAACGACGAAACACGGTAACGACGAAACAGGTTAACGACGAAACAGGTTAACGACGAAACACGGTAACGACGAAACAGGTTAACGACGAAACAGGTTAACGACGAAACACGGTAACGACGAAACAGGTTAACGACGAAACAGGTTAACGACGAAACAGGTTAACGACGAAACACGTTAACGACGAAACAGGTTAACGAGGAAACAGGTTAACGACGAAACACGTTAACGACGAAACAGGTTAACGACGAAACACGTTAACGACGAAACACGTTAACGACGAAACACGTTAACGACGAAACAGGTTAACGACGAAACACGTTAACGAGGAAACAGGTTAACGACGAAACACGTTAACGACGAAACAGGTTAACGAGGAAACACGTTAACGACGAAACACGTTAACGAGGAAACACGTTAACGAGGAAACACGTTAACGACGAAACAGGTTAACGACGAAACACGTTAACGAGGAAACACGTTAACGAGGAAACAGGTTAACGACGAAACACGTTAACGACGAAACACGTTAACGACGAAACACGTTAACGACGAAACAGGTTAACGACGAAACACGTTAACGACGAAACAGGTTAACGACGAAACACGTTAACGACGAAACACGTTAACGACGAAACAGGTTAACGACGAAACACGTTAACGACGAAACACGTTAACGACGAAACACGTTAACGACGAAACAGGTTAACGACGAAACACGTTAACGAGGAAACACGTTAACGAGGAAACAGGTTAACGACGAAACACGTTAACGACGAAACACGTTAACGACGAAACACGTTAACGACGAAACAGGTTAACGACGAAACACGTTAACGACGAAACACGTTAACGAGGAAACAGGTTAACGACGAAACACGTTAACGACGAAACAGGTTAACGACGAAACACGTTAACGACGAAACACGTTAACGACGAAACAGGTTAACGACGAAACAGGTTAACGAGGAAACAGGTTAACGACGAAACAGGCTAACGACGAAACAGGTTAACGACGAAACACGTTAACGACGAAACACGTTAACGAGGAAACAGGTTAACGACGAAACACGTTAACGACGAAACAGGTTAACGAGGAAACAGGTTAACGACGAAACAGGTTAACGACGAAACACGTTAACGAGGAAACAGGTTAACGACGAAACAGGTTAACGACGAAACACGTTAACGAGGAAACAGGTTAACGACGAAACAGGTTAACGACGAAACACGTTAACGACGAAACAGGTTAACGACGAAACACGTTAACGAGGAAACAGGTTAACGACGAAACACGTTAACGACGAAACAGGTTAACGACGAAACACGTTAACGAGGAAACAGGTTAACGACGAAACACGTTAACGAGGAAACACGTTAACGACGAAACACGGTAACGACGAAACAGGTTAACGACGAAACAGGTTAACGACGAAACAGGTTAACGACGAAACAGGTTAACGAGGAAACACGTTAACGACGAAACACGGTAACGACGAAACAGGTTAACGACGAAACAGGTTAACGACGAAACAGGTTAACGACGAAACACGTTAACGACGAAACACGTTCACGACGAAACACGTTCACGAGGAAACAGGTTAACGACGAAACACGTTAACGACGAAACAGGTTAACGACGAAACACGTTAACGACGAAACACGTTAACGACGAAACACGTTAACGACGAAACAGGTTAACGACGAAACACGTTAACGAGGAAACAGGTTAACGACGAAACACGTTAACGACGAAACACGTTAACGACGAAACACGTTAACGACGAAACAGGCTAACGACGAAACAGGTTAACGACGAAACACGTTAACGACGAAACAGGTTAACGACGAAACACGTTAACGACGAAACACGTTAACGACGAAACAGGTTAACGACGAAACACGTTAACGAGGAAACAGGTTAACGAGGAAACAGGTTAACGACGAAACAGGCTAACGACGAAACAGGTTAACGACGAAACACGTTAACGACGAAACAGGTTAACGACGAAACACGTTAACGACGAAACACGTTAACGAGGAAACAGGTTAACGACGAAACACGTTAACGAGGAAACAGGTTAACGACGAAACACGTTAACGACGAAACACGTTAACGACGAAACAGGTTAACGACGAAACACGTTAACGAGGAAACAGGTTAACGACGAAACACGTTAACGACGAAACAGGTTAACGAGGAAACAGGTTAACGACGAAACACGTTAACGACGAAACAGGTTAACGACGAAACACGTTAACGAGGAAACAGGTTAACGAGGAAACAGGTTAACGAGGAAACAGGTTAACGAGGAAACAGGTTAACGACGAAACAGGCTAACGACGAAACAGGTTAACGACGAAACACGTTAACGACGAAACAGGTTAACGACGAAACACGTTAACGACGAAACACGTTAACGACGAAACAGGTTAACGACGAAACACGTTAACGAGGAAACAGGTTAACGACGAAACACGTTAACGACGAAACACGTTAACGACGAAACAGGTTAACGACGAAACACGTTAACGAGGAAACAGGTTAACGACGAAACACGTTAACGACGAAACAGGTTAACGAGGAAACAGGTTAACGACGAAACACGTTAACGACGAAACAGGTTAACGACGAAACACGTTAACGACGAAACAGGTTAACGACGAAACACGTTAACGAGGAAACAGGTTAACGAGGAAACAGGTTAACGAGGAAACAGGTTAACGACGAAACAGGTTAACGAGGAAACAGGTTAACGACGAAACACGTTAACGACGAAACAGGTTAACGACGAAACACGTTAACGACGAAACAGGTTAACGACGAAACACGTTAACGAGGAAACAGGTTAACGAGGAAACAGGTTAACGACGAAACACGTTAACGACGAAACAGGTTAACGACGAAACACGTTAACGAGGAAACAGGTTAACGACGAAACAGGTTAACGATGAAACAGGTTAACGATGAAACAGGTTAACGACGAAACAGGTTAACGACGAAACAGGTTAACGACGAAACACGTTAACGAGGAAACAGGTTAACGACGAAACAGGTTAACGATGAAACAGGTTAACGACGAAACAGGTTAACGACGAAACAGGTTAACGACGAAACACGTTAACGAGGAAACAGGTTAACGAGGAAACAGGTTAACGAGGAAACAGGTTAACGACGAAACACGTTAACGACGAAACAGGTTAACGAGGAAACAGGTTAACGACGAAACACGTTAACGACGAAACAGGTTAACGAGGAAACACGTTAACGACGAAACAGGTTAACGACGAAACAGGTTAACGACGAAACACGTTAACGACGAAACAGGTTAACGACGAAACAGGTTAACGACGAAACAGGTTAACGAGGAAACACGTTAACGACGAAACACGTTAACGACGAAACACGTTAACGAGGAAACACGTTAATGAAACACGTTAACGATGAAACACGTCAATGAAACACGTTTGTTTCTTCAATAGGAATCACTGATGTAACAAAAATGTGCAATAAAATCAAACCGGTCAACTGGTCCGAATACAAACACGAAGAAAACTCTTTCAGGGCTTCGCTGCTCTTTGGATGTGAAGCTGTATGAAGAAGCTGAGCCTGTTTCTCACAGCTCTTTTCATTCATGGTTTCAGCTCTAAACAAACACACACACACACACACACGGTAAAATACTTGATAAACTCAGTGAGCAAACCCTTTGGAGGAGCTTTCATGTGTGTTGAGTGTGTATCACGGTGGATGATCTGAAAACATGGAGTTTCACTGAAGGCGAGTTTCACCTTCAGCACGGTTCATTCCTCATCGGTGACTCACTGACCCTCTGAATGACCTCGTGTTCATGAATCAAACAGGAAGCTGCCAAACAAGAGCAAATATTTGTCCTCAACTTCACCCGGACGTCCGACGGGTCCTGATGAACACAAGAAGAAAAGATGAACTGACCTTGGATCTGACTGTAACTTACAGAAGACAACATTACAGATGTGCAGGAGTCTGGACGGTCTTGAGAGCTGCATTAAAGTAAAGCAGCAGGAAGAAGCCACGCGGGACTGATTAATGGTGCTTAAGTGAATAATGACGTGGTGTGATTACACACCCCTGTAGATCATGTAATGTGAGTCAGTGTTTGTCTTCTGGCCGCCTCCCCTCCTTTCCTGTTTCAATGAAACAATGTGAGGAATGTGTGTGCAGAGGCTGCACCTCCTGATGGTGACGGACACCTGACACACTCCCATGTTGGGACATGTTGCTGCTGCTGACCGAGAGGACATATACCCTCAGACAAGGTGGTCTGATGGGAGCTCAAACCAAAAGCAGCTGGAGATGATGTCCAAAGTTCACCTTCACTACATCCTGACAAAGATCCTCTCCTGTTCACAGCTCTCTTTAGTCCCATGTTCATTTTCTACTAAATAATTCAGCACTTTTAATGTTTAATAATTGACAAATTACACTGTTCCTTAATTAGAGCTGGTTATTGTTAAAAAAAATGTTCCATACTGGCTCCGATACTGGTTCCTGAATGATATACAAGTTTTATAAAAATCCCATTTTACAAAAAGAAAAGGTACAAATTTGTACATTAGTTTTCATGAGGAGAGTGTAACAGGTTATTTTCTGGAGGTAAAATGTACAGATGTCCTCTAAATGCCTCACATGCAGGTCGTCCAGTTACTGCAGCGCAGATCTCAGATATAAACATGTAATATTTACATTTCATCTCCCTGGACTTGGTGCCTAAGTTGTGCCTATTTACAGTAGAAAGCTACACTGGCTCACTGATGCTGATGAATGAGATTCACAAAAATCGAGTATTTGCCATTTTTTAATACTAAATAGTAGCAAAGCAATTTGGTCAGCTTGGTTTTCCACCTGAACATCAATGATTAATGTCTTCAAATAAATGACTATGAACTAAAGGTCTAAACACAAACATGCTAATAAAAACAAATGAAGATTTTTTTTATTTTTATTTTCTTTGTTTTAGCTCTACATGACTAAAATTACATGTTAGCTCAACTTCCAACCAAACATGAACTTCCATGACCTCTGACCTTTCTGCAAACACGTCACAACTCGTGAACTGGAGGCTTAGAGAAAGTTTTGATTTCCGACGTCAATGAATACCACAAGAGGGCGCTGCTCATACAGACTGTTCTCTCTTCCACGGTCAACATGACAAAATTCGAGCAGTCTGGAGCAGGAAGTGACCATATTTGGACGAGCTGGGGGAGGAGCCAGCGGTGGATCTGACCGATTTGATTGGAAACCTGAGGATACTACGTCCCGCCCACCGATAGCTGTAACCTGACTGCACCGCAGGCCTGTCAATCAAACAGACACGCCCCCAAAAACAGGTCTTCTTGAATCTTCTTTTCTAATGAATGAGGGATTATTTTCAGATGGACCTCCAGAAAACTAATAAGAAGGAGTGACTTTAGCTAACAACACCGAGATAACTGATGGACACATTTTATTCACTTTGGATTTGATGAGAGAAGTTGAATGGGAGTCTATGGAGCCGGAGGCTTTTTGGAGCCGACCTCTAGTGGCACTCGCTGGTATTGCAGCTGAAGACACTTCTGGATCAGAACCATTTTACAGACCTGAAGCTACAAACACTTTTATAAACAGTCATTGGTTTGAACTGTAACTCAGTCTTGTCCTGAGCTGTACTGATGCTTGGTGCAGCCAAGCCAATCACACATTTTAAATTTCAATATGAATCACCTGCAGCTACACCTGTGCATTTATACACACAATTTAAAACCTGACTTTTCCGTTAGCGCTCTCCATTAATGTAATGTGTTAACTTGTGAATCAGGAAACCAGAAGATCTGGATTTGACTTCTAATAAACCATCCTCTGAATGCCTCAGGGAGCCCAGCTTTATTTCTGCACCACAATTACCTGCCGGTTCACGCCGTACATGTCAAGGCAGCGCCGCTGGTTTGATAAGCTCCGTCCCACCTGGCAGGTAAACCTTGTCTTGATCTGCTCTCTCCCTTCCCCTTTCACACGGTCACGCCTTTACTTCTTTATCTCTGCTGCCCTCCCAGAGGAAATCAGGTGCTAGGCAGCGGCCTGCGGGGCGCTTTCAGTGTCCTTAACTTTCCCTCTTTGTTAGCCGGGAAGAAAAAGAAAAAAAAAAAAAAAGGATGAGGGAAGGATTAGCTCATGAAAGCAAAAAGGTTGGATATAAAGAGAGAGAAAGGGAGCGGAAAAGTGTAGGGGTAGGAGGGAGGGATGGTTCTGCAGCTGGTTACCACGGCTACCGGAGAGCAGCTGATTAGCGTGTGTGATATGTGCGAGTGTGGGGAGGGCTGTAGGTCCGTCTCCGCGGCTGAGAAATGGCACGATGCTACATGTAGAGAAAGGAGATCTTTAACGGTCGTTAGCTGCAGCTTCACATTCATCAGATCCGATGAGCCGGTTGCTCCGATGTTGCACCATAACAAGCTGCAACTCTGGACTCACCTCCATGGTGAAACCCTCATGACCATGGCTCTCTCTCTCTCTCTCTCTCTCTCTCTCTCCCTCCCTCTCTCTCTCTCTCTCTCTCTCTCTCTCCCTCTCTCTCTCTCTCCCTCTCTCTCTCTCCCTCCCTCTCTCTCTCTCTCTCTCTTTCTCTCTCCCTTTCTCCCTCCCTCTCTCTCTCTCTCTCTCTTTCTCTCTCCCTCTCTCTCTCTCTCTCTCTCCCTCTGTCTCTCTCTCTCTCTCTCCCTCTCTCTCTCCCTCCCTCTCTCTCTCTCTCTCCCTCTCTCTCTTTCTCCCTCCCTCTCTCTCTTTCTCCCTCCCTCTCTCTCCCTCTCTCTCTCCCTCTCTCTCTCTCTCTCTCCCTCTCTCTCTCCCCCTCTCTCTCTCTCTCTCTCTCTCTCTCTCTCTCTCTCTCCCTCTCTCTCTCCCTCTCTCTCTCCCTCCCTCCTTCTCTAATTTTTGGGCAAAATGGCAAAACTTGGGGACACTTTGAAAAAGAAAACGTAATATTGTGTGTAATCATTGTGATGTCAGACTGAGTGAACAGACACAGAAACATCAGTTTATCTCCTTCATTATCTCAGAGTTAAAATGAGCCAAAGTTTCCACACAAATAACTGCTCGGATTGTTTTCAGTGATTTTGACAAATAAATTTACACAATTTATCAAGACAATAACGCCAAATATTCATCCCACATTTTCCAATTGTGATAATTTGCTCCTTTTCTTTGTTAATGTTTTTGAGATTTGGACAGTTAACTAGACAGCAGAAGCAACAATGGAGGACACGACCCAGAACGATCCCATGATACAGAGAACTGATCCCAGTAGATCTCCTCCGTGTGCTCGGGCAGTATTTAGAAGAAGCAGAGCCCGACGGATACTGGACCTTTAAGAGAATGATGTAATCATTATAGATAACAATAAAACTATTTCAATTCATCCCAAGAATCGTTTTCTACATTATGCTTTTGTAAAAAAAAAAAATCATATATACTGATTAAGAATATCAGCAACAGGCCAATATCAGCCCATAAAATCTCATATATCAGTCGGACTGTATAAAAGGTTATTCTTCCCAGGGCTTCTCTCTGAGGGAGGAGTGTGTATTTTATACCCACAGAGGAACCACCTCCTACTGTAACACAATAGTAAACAGAAGTTTTTCTACTGTGTTTATAGAGCTCTGGTTGTCTCTAATAAATCCTCACCGGGGGAACTACAGCCGGACAACAGCTCCTCTGTAACACAGAAAACGTTTCAATGTGCTCTTTGTTTTTCTGTGATCAGTTATCTCAGCTGTAGCTTCAACTTATAGCAACTGATGTAGCGATAATGTGGTATGGTCAGCATAAAAATATTATTATAGAAACAAAACCCAGTTCTTTGACATTTTACAGACTAAATGATGAAGTGTTTAATCAACGTCTTAATTGCTATTTAATGAGAATAATCATTAGTTGCAGCAGAAGCATTAGTGTGACCGAGTCTGTAGTAGACTTTAATGTGAATGAAGCTTTGAACCATTTGTGTGTCTGTGTGCAGCATCTGATGATGATCAGAGACAAGGAGCGCTTTCTAGCAGGCCGCGGAGCACATGATGTCCGAGCGGCTGACCACGAGGCGGCCGAACACCGGATGAAACACGGCGAGACAGACGGAGACAGACGGAGACAGACGGAGGCCCAACTGATCTGATGCTGCAGAGGACGCCACTCGCATGCAGAGAGGAAACCAGAGAGAAAGCTTACAAAGACTCTTCCTCTCTGACACACACAGAGGCACTCTCACAGTGTGTGTGTAACATTCCCTCTGAATTAGTCGCACAACGACTAACAAGAACAACCTAGATGAACCAGCTTTGAACCGGTCCCATCCAGAGAGAGGGGACGTGAGGTAAAGTGGAAAGTTACCGGAGCAGGGGTGGGGGGTGGGGGTGGAGGGGGCAGAGGGGGGGGGTGTTATGCTCTTTGGGGAGCATAACACACAAATAAACAAATCTATCATGGCGACTGTTTGGTGTTTCCTCTTTTTCATTCTGAATCAAGTCTGGCAGGTTTTTAAAAAATTCTTCAAGTATTTAAGATTCAATTGATAAACTGAAACTATTTCGGTTCAACTCCATGACATTATGAGCATTGTTTTCAATTCCTGAGGCATGTATTGTGCAGGGCATATCAGTATATCTATCTATGTGTGTGTGTGTGTGTGTGTGTGTGTGTGCTGAGTCATACTAAAGACCACATCCAGTACAATCTCTCAATGAACAGCCAGACAGAAAGTTCAGGAAAGGCAGACGTTTTTATGGTCTATTTCTCTTTGATTGAATGTTCCAGTAACATTGGCTCAACAATGTGGATCAGAAAACTAAAAGTGTGAACGCACAAATATGAATATGTGTGATGGAGAAAGGAGAAAGCAGGACCAGCGACCCGGCGGTGAGCCTGTTGGTCCGGGAGCTGAGCAACACTTCCTGGAAGTTACAACACTTGCGATGTTTACACACGAACAAAAAGTGGCCCTGAGCGCGCAAGAGCGCACACACACACACACACACACACACACACACTGCAGTGTCCCTGGGCTCAGAGAACAGCGTGTAACACACTCCTTCATGCGTTCGTGTTTACTGTTTGATGACATCAGAGTGATGTCATCACAGCGGTGGGTGCGTGTGAAGTTCAGGTCCAGAGTGGATGTCGTGTGCCGCGGTTGCCGCCTGACATCGTGACCTACTGTCCCGAGAGGATCACAGTGAGTTGGCAAGATCAAAGACTCAGATTAACCTCCGTCGCAGATACAGATGTCACGCTGAGTGATTCACTGTAGCTGAGATCATCCAATCACAGCGTTTACATTATTACATATTCAGAGCCCGACGCCAGATTATCTCTTGGCTCTGATCAGAGTCCAGCTGTGGTCTATTCAAGAGACTGGACATGATTCAGAAAGACAAACATCTGCTCCGGCTCCTCCGTAGACCTCCACAATCAAACAGACATCTCTAAAGCTTTTCACAGGAGCTCAGCCCGTTCCTGATGAAAGGATCGTTCTCCGAACCTCCAGCTCTTCACAGAGTAACACAGCCGGCCAAACTCACAGAGCAGCCAGAGGACTTGAGCCTGGACGGTGACCAAGAAGCCATTAGTCCCGGCGGCGGAGGTTCAGGAGGCCTCTGCAGCGGTGAGACAAACCTGACGAGACACCTGAAAAGGATGTATGAACTCACTCCTGGAGTTTGAAACTTTGTGAGCGAGAAGAAAAATAGCTACGACATCTGAGGGAAACCGGGAATAAAGATTCCCTCCCAGCATGAGACGAGCAGACAGGACCCGACACCACGTCTCCACCCGGGGCCTGCAGGGTTAGCCCCATTCAAACCTCCGTGTGATCTCATTTATTCTGATGCATTTCCATTCGAGACATGAGCTGAATCAAAACAAGCGCTCCTACTTTCTCCATCAGCGTGTTACAACACACGATGCAGAAAACAGCAGTAACGAAAAAAAACACGCCGCATGCAACAAGACGGCTCAGACAGCAGGTCTTTAGGACGGACGGTTCGTTTCCAGGAACTGGAGACTGGTGTTATGGTCCCCGTCTGAAAACAAGCGTTGTCTTTCTGTTGGTCCATCGTTGACGTGCTGCTCCTTCTGTAGCAGGTAAAACCACTGCAAGAAACATTTATACTGAAGAAAGTCAGGATTTTTATGTTCACCAGAATCGTGCATCCCAACTGCACCCCGAGGCCCATGATGATGTCACAAGCCCATTTCTGTCATATTTTGGCTTTACTGACAGTTTCAACATTTGTAGTTTTTTTTGGTATCATAATTAAACACAATGATCTCAGACTTAAACAGCAGCATGACATAAACTTCCATCCTTCTCTCCTCTGTGTCATCACCATCATATGAACACAGTTACTGTATCTTCAGTACTGCTAGGTTTCATTGTGTGGGTGCAGTGGTGGCATGATGTCAGTTCAAGTCTTTATAACATCAAATCTGTCCATAGAGATTAAAAATAACAACAACAACAACAACAATGTGAGCGCCTGTTCCTCCTCCTTATCAACACCCTCATCATCTCTTCCTGCTCCTCCTCAAGGCCTTCCTCTCCCTCTTCATCCTTATCAACAGCGAGCCGATGCCTTTTAAGGAATGAGGGAGTCGGGTCGGCTGCCAGAGAGCCCACATGACCCGGGTCGGAGAGAACGGAGCAGAGGCCGATCTCACGACTCAGGCATTTAGTTTCTGCTTTTTATGAGCCGGTAGAGAAACTCAATGTTTCTGGATAATGCAAAGAAGAATACGAGTAAAATCAAAGAAGACAGACGGATGAAAAATGTGCCCAGTGAGAGGAAAACATGAAAAATACATATTAGACTTGCTGATCCCTGACGAACGGCGCATCCACTCCGATCCCGACGCTTAAAATGTGCATGTTTCATGTCGCTGCAGCTCTGCTGCTTCTCTGGACGTAGTTCTCTCTGCTTATTCTGCTGATGCTCCGCGAGGAGTCGGAGAACGTGACGTCTGAAAGGAGCTGACAGGCAGCAGCTCCATGCACGAGGCCACTCGACTGTTGCAGATTTGGGCACCAGAGTTGGAGAGAAAGTGGTGAAGGAGGAGCTTTCAACCGTTGTTCAGTCAGAAAGTACTGGTTTTAAATGAGAGATGGGTGCCGGCGTTGACGGGTGGTGTAACGGGGTGGAGGAAGTGGTTTGAGATGTGATGGATGGTTTCCAGGCAGAGGAAAGGAAAAATTAGGAAATTGAATGATTAAAGCTCCCTGGCTGGTGTTTGGGTCAAAACCAGGGTGACCGCATGTGGGCTTCCTTCTCCTTTTTGGACCTTGGAGCTGACAGTGTGTGTGTGTGTGTGTGTGTGTGTGTGTGTGTGTGTGTGTGTGTGTGTGTGTGTGTGTGTGTGTGTCGCACGTGTTGAGCCGGCGGTGAGACCATGAATTAAAGAGGAGATTAATGAGTCAGGACATGGAGGCTCAGACTCCAATCTGTTCCCTGCCCCACTCTGGGGGCGTCTCTCTCCACACAAACCCCATTCTGTCAGCACACACACACACACACACACACACACACACACACACACACACACACACACACACACACAGCAGGACGGCCGAGGACTCAGGACTGTACGTCTGGCAGAGAGAGCACATGTTTAGGAAAGTGTGAAGACGGAGGAGAAGAAACAAGAGATCTCCTGCAGTTTAACTCTCCACCCTGTAGGCCACCAACCCCACCCAGACACCTCACCACGACCCCCACACCTGCCATCTGTCTGGAGGAGCCGCTCAGAGGAGGAGAGAGGAAACAGACTGAGACCAAGGGGGTGGGGAGGACACAAAGAGAGGAGGCGGGGAGGCGAATAACAAAACCAGAGATGAGAGGAAAAAGTGGAACACGAGGGTGCAGCAGGCTGCAGGGGAGAAAGGAGGCTGACGAAAAGGGGGGAGACCCGGAAGGAGGAGAGGTCTGAGGAGAGGTTTGAGGAGAGGAGCAGGAAGAGGGAGGAGCAGGAGGAGAGGAGCAGGAAGAGGGAGGGGCAGGAGGAGAGGAGCAGGAGGAGAGGTCTGAGGAGAGGAGCAGGAAGAGGGAGGGGCAGGAGGAGAGAAGGAGAGGAGCAGGAAGAGGGAGGGGAAGGAGGAGAGGAGCAGGAAGAGGGAGGGGAAGGAGGAGAGGAGCAGGAGGAGAGGAGCAGGAAGAGGGAGGGGCAGGAGAAGAGGTCTGAGGAGAGGAGCAGGAGGAGAGGTCTGAGGAGACTCCTCATCTCTCACTGTTCCTAAAGTTGATGAGGAAGACTTGGACAGGCCGGCTTTTGTTCCCTCTTTCTATGATCTCCTCTCTCTTCCTGCAGAGCCACTGAAGATATGTTGTGTCATTATTGCTTTACCCCCCCCTCCCCCACCACCACCACCACCATCCCCCGCAGGCCATTCAAACAAGCCTGTGATTAATATAACAACGATGGCCTTCGATGCTCTTTATCATCATTTAGTGCCGTATAAGATTGGATGCCACATTACCATGAAATACTCATCAACCCTCTGCATCCATCCCTCCGCTCTCCAGCTTTAATACATGCCATGAGACTCACTAATCCCATGATATGCCTCATAATCTGATCACAGATATGAGAGAGAGAAACAGTGAGGGGGAGTTGGGGGGGGGGGGGGCAGCGAGAGGGAGAGGAGGAGGAGGATGGCGAGGGATGAAATGCAATCAGAGAGGAGTGGGATGGAGGCAGAAGATGGAACCAAAGAAAAAGAGGAAGAGTCAGGAGGAGAGAGGGAAGAACGGAGAGGAAGATGGGGGGGGGGGCTTGTGACCTGATTTCACGACTAAGCCACGAAGAAGTGGAGCAGCACGAGACACAGCATCTACTCTGCACTGCAAACATCCAGCTGCATTATAGATACACACACACACACACACACACACACACACACACACACACACACACACACACACACACACACACACACACAGTGTAACCTGTTGACCCACATACTGCATCCTCATTGAGCTGAGTCACTGTACTCATCTTCCTTGCCATCTGCATGTACCTCTTCTTCTTCACTCTCAGCTGCCCCGCACGCTAACAGACTTTCTGGGGGGAGGGAAAGAAAGAGAGAGAGTGTATGTGTGTGTGTGTGTGTGTGTGTGTGTGTGTAGGAGGGGGTGGGAGGGTATAATGGGGCACTACTGTAGAAGTCTGATGTCTACAAGTCTGGCAAAAGTCGCTCTAACAGCCCGGCTCTGCAGTGTGCTGGCAGTGTAGGCGCACACACACACACACACACACACACACACACAAACACACACATCTATTACACAGCTGGATGTCCGTCCTGTGTACATAAACAGCGTCTGGGTCTGGAACACACGGACGCCTCGCTGCTGTAACACCAGACTGCTTCTCTAAATGAGAGAAAGGAAAACGCACATAAAGACATTCAGACGCAGCCTCAACGCTGCAAATGTGGTCATTAGAGGCTGCTGCTGCTGCTGCTGCTGCTGCTGCTGCTGCTGCTGCGGGTGTGTGTGTGTGTGTGTGTTTACAGCTTCAGTGAGAACATCAGTTGGTCATGTGAAAGACGAGACCTGTAGCCCTGGAGCATCACACACACACACACACACACACACACACACACACACACACACACACACACACACACACACACAGGTAACATGCCGACATTGTTTACTTTTGCTCGTTCTGTGAATTACAATAACTCACATGAACACGCACAATAAGTAGCGCTATAAATTATCAAGCGCCCTGTATCACACAACTCACTCCACGTGTCTCTCTACATCAGCCCTCTGCTTGTTGTTCTGATGTCTTTGCACTCATTTGTCAAACTGCAGACACTAAAAGTGAGCGTGGATGCCCCCGTTTGGAATGGTACGGTCCAACGCTCCTCCTGCAGCAGCACAATGGTTGTTTCCATGTTCTTCTCCTGAACGGCAAATGAGATACAAACAAGTAGGACAAGCATGCACATATAATCACACACACACACACAGACACACACACACACACACACACACACACACACACACACACACACACACACACACACACACACACACACACACACACACACACACCTAAAGAACATGCTACACGTCCCTGATGTTCTTGTCATGGAGCTGGAGGCGAGTGATCATACAATCTGTTGGCTGCCACTCTCAAGCTGTGAGTCTGACACCCACCATAGAGTACACACACACACACACACGCACGCACGCACGCACGCACACACACACACACACACAAACATAAACACAAACACAAACAGACAGACAGACGTCTGATGTCACAGATCATAAAAAAATGAATGCACACAGAAACAATAGAGACGCGTCCACGATCGAGCAGCGACATTCACACGACCACATTCAGAGATCAATCTGCACAGAGCCGCCCTCCACACACAGGCCTACAAAAGTGGCTGCCATTGATCCGATGCAAAGAGGCTTCGCGGGAGCATTGTGTGTGTGTGTGTGTGTGTGTGTGTGTGTGTGTGTGTGTGTGTGTGTGTGTGTGTGTGGATTCAATGTGTGTGTCACAAGTTAAAGAATTACACAATGACAAAGTCGCTTTCAGATTGGCGATGGCTTTGTCTGCAGAGCGACAACACACCTGTGGACACAACGAAAAAGCCAGGAAAGCAAATTTCTGTGTGTGTGTGTGTGTGTGTGTGTGTGTGTGTGTGTGTGTGTGTGTGTGTGTGTGTGTGTGTGTGTGTGTGTGTGTGTGTGTGTGTGTGTGTGGCCGCAGGTTCTTTGTTTGAGGTAGTCACATGACCAGTCTGACTTGGCGCTGTCCCCTCCCCTCTGCAGTGCGCCACCATACAATAAAACGCTCTAAAATATGAGACAACAGCAAGATGCGCCGCGCGCCAGCGCGTGTGTGTGTGTGTGTGTGTGTGTGTGTGTGTGTGTGAGATCGCAAAAAAACATGCAGTCAGTTCACTAAAACTTTGCTTCACTGGCCGTAAAACAAAAACCCAGAAAGCTACAAAAAAAAACAAAAAACATTTCCTTTAATTAACCACACGTAAACCATTAGTGATAAAGAGGAGAGGAAGAGGAGGGATGAAGGGGAAGATGAAGGGATGGTGGCAGCTGCGTGGGAGGGGGGGGGGGTGAAGCTGGGATCAAGTCAGAGGGGATCAATAGTGCTGACGACAATGTTACGGGAGATGTTTTCGGTAAACAAACGGACAAACGTGGGAAAACGTCGGGACGGGAAGAGTTAACGGGAGACGGAGGAGGTGCCTGGTGGCGTGTCTGATCTGTCATACAGCGAGCCAAGAGATAGATGGATGTAGAGGCGAAGGGGAAGGAGGAAGGGAAGAGGAGGGAGGGCACACATGGAGGGAGATAAAGGAGGTGGGTGGAGGGACAGATAGAAAAATAAGGGATAGATATCGATCAGTTGGGCAGAAGAGCTGGAAGGACACAAGAGGGCAACATGGGGCTGGGATGTATAGAAGATGAAGGTTGGAGGAGGAGGAGGAGGTAGAGGAGGAGGAAGGGGGAGGGGCTGAATAGGTCCCAAGGGTGAGATTTCCTGCTCCTCTACGTTAGGGCACTCTGACAGACGACTCTGGATCTGACTGCCGATCCTATGTGCATGTTAATTACAGGAGGAGGTGTGGGGAGGAGGGGGGATGGGGGAGAGGGGGTAAATAAGTCTGCCAAGGAGAACGGCACAAAGGAAGCTCAGGTGGTTCCCCTGTCAAAACAAGTCGATGGACTCACCCTCCACGGGCCTTTAATTACAGCCTCGGTGTCCAACCTGCTTTACAGAACAGACGAACGTTCATCACACACACACACAATGTCTACGTTCATCACACACACACACACACACACACACACACACACACACACACACACACACACACACACACACAATGTGTACGTTACAATATCCTACAACCTAAAAGATTTTCCCTGTTGGGGATTCCTCCTGACGGGACAGAAGGCCTGAGGCCAAATTATTTACCCCAAATTTTGTTTCAACTGGTTAAAGCTCCTCCCACCTCCCTCACCTGTAATTTATGGATACAAAGAATATGGGCTGATAAAATGTATATAAAAGTGTTCGTATCTTCAGGTCTGTAAAATGGTTCTGATCCAGAAGTGTCTTAAACTGCAATACCAGCGAGTGCCACTAGAGGTCGGCTCCAAAAAGCCTCCGGCTCCATAGACTCCCATTCAACTTCTCTCATCAAATCCAAAGTGAATAAAATGTGTCCATCAGTTATCTCGGTGTTGTTAGCTAAAGTCACTCCTTCTTATTAGTTTTCTGGAGGTCCATCTGAAAATAATCCCTCATTCATTAGAAAAGAAGATTCAAGAAGACCTGTTTTTGGGGGCGTGTCTGTTTGATTGACAGGCCTGTGGTGCAGTCAGGTTACAGCTATCGGTGGGCGGGACGTAGTATCGTCAGGTTTCCAATCAGATCGGTCAGATCCACATCTGGCTCCTCCCCCAGCTCATCCAAATATGGTCACTTCCTGCTCCAAACTGCTCCGAACTAACAAGATGGTGACGGACAGAATCTGAACTGGAGGCAGGGAGTTTGTTTATCCCTCATATTATATGACAGTTATCCAAACTGAACTGTCAGGAGTATTGTGTTTACATGGTCTGTAATAAATCCTGTACACTGTTACAATATAAAGTGTAATTATGCAATAATTTATTTATTTTTCCATGTTCCTTTCTTTCTTTTTACATTTTCTTTGCTGGTTATATTCTACATCTGTGTTTGTCTCCCGTGAAAAGTGCCCAAACAGACAACAACGCTCGGACTTCCCTAAACGGTCTCCGGCTCGGAGCCCGAAGCCCGTTGGTCACGAATATGTTTGTGACATTCATGAACATGGTTTTCTTTTTTTATGAAGGGAATTTCCTAGAACAGATGGGCCACTGTAGTTTCCAGTTGATGTCAACTCAACAGAAGTACAGGGTGAATTTTTTTGAGAACTACTTTTTGCCGTACTATATTTGGCACTACCGTACTACTTTTAAGGCACTGACCGAACTGCTTCGGTCATATCTATTATTTCATTCATTCATTTTTATTCGGCACCAAATATTGAAACACTCAACTTTTTCTACATTAATGCAAGAGTACGTCTCTTTAGTGTCGATGAGCAGCAGTATTTAGCATGTGGAGCCTCCACTCGGGTAAATATCACATTAAAACACCTTATTTCATTATTTGTAAACTAACTGGCTAACTATCATCCACTGGTTGCATGTGACATGTTGAGAGAATATCTGTAAATTGTAACATCTAGTGTAGCTTCCATATGAGGCGTTTAAGGGACATCTGTAAATTGTAATACCAGGAAACAACTTGGTTTACACTCTCCCCCTACAAACTGCATGAAACTTAAAGATTTGTACCTTAATGAGTAAAATTGGTATTCTTAAAGTCAAGGTATCTGTACCAGTAACATTTCTGAATGATTCCTCGAAACAACACACATTTGGTGCGCCAGTGAGGATTTCCAGATATGAAAACTGCTAATATATGAGCATGTGAGCCGGGACAACAGGGTGTGTGAGTGCAGCTGAGTGGCCCAGAGGAAGATGAGGTCCTGTTAGTAGGATCAGTTCATTACTGTTGGTCTTCCACAGGTTTGTTGACAACTATAGAAAATCAGCAGACTTTCATTAGAGAGCCGGAGCACAACATGGAATAACAACATGTAATGTAAACGGACATAAGTGGCTGAGGTGATAAAAAAAATTAATAAAAAAACAGGACGCAGACTTGACAGAACAGCCCCTGCTCAAGGACATTTTTTTCTGGTGGTTAACTTTTCCTTGACCTCACCGAAGCACAGAGAGGAGGAAGCAGCCGAGCCGGACTAATGGTGTCTTTTCTCCCTGGTTTCTCTGCATCCAGCTGCAGCCGAGCATCCCCGCAACGCGGCAGCAAGCTTCCCCTAAATGAGTTTAGCCTTTATTAGTCTGTCAGAGGGGAAAAAAACATAGTTTCCCCCAGTAGCAGGTCGAGATATTATTCATCTATAATTGGTAATAACCCCGTACCCCCACCCCGAGGCAGCTCAATCTCCACTGAGTAATCACCGCCATCGCCCGCTCTGCTGGAAACAGCATTATTAGGTCGATGGCACTGTCTCTACCTCTGTTGTCTGCCAGGGAGGTTTATTATCTGACAATATATGGCTTCACTCCGGTGCTTCTTTTAAAACCACAAGCTGTGGAGGGAGAATCTGGCAGAGCGTATTTATCTCCCAACAAATATCTCGGCGTCCTGGACAGCGGAAGCTCCCAAATAAGCTCTGCTGGGATCGATCACGCTGACGCTTCATCTGGTTTCATTGCAGCCACGTTGGCTCTGTTGTGCAAAACGCCTGTCACATTTCAATATTTAACGGTCGCCTCAGCTACTTCCCCAGTTTAAAACACTGGCTCACCTTTTCTTTGTGTTTAGGATTTGAAAATCGACATTAAAATGCAGCAGAATTTCAGAGGGACACCACAGATGAATGTGGTTAAAAAAAAAAGTCCCCATCACCGCCATCAATCACCTTCAAACGTCCTCTGTTCAGTTGATTGTTTATATTAAGACAATAACTGTTTGTATTACACATTTTCTGAAATGTTATGTTTTCGATATGCAAATGATGCATTACCTAATTAAATATGCATAATTAGGCACATTTGCATACATTCCCAGAACAGAAATCTGAACATTAGATGAAGCCAGGTTTTAAATCCTTGCTTCATTTAGTTAAAATATTAGAGTCAAAGCCTTTTACAAAGGGAACTTTGTGTTTATTTCTATTTATCCCTCCATAAATCAGAATATACTGTCAACAGCAAACAAAAGGCCATTTAAGATGTGTTGTGAAATAAAAGGCCATTTTCTCAAAATGAGTTTTTTTCATACTCTGAGCCAGAAATCTACACGTCAGTAGCACACACACCGAACTGTCCAGTTTTATTCTGATCTCATGATTTGTTCATATATCATTCATGACCTGATTTATACTATATTTTATATGTGCAGATGAAAGAACACAGTGTAGAAAAATAAACCCCTATAGTATATTTTGAATGTTTTTTTTACAGTAGTCTAAAAGAAGATGTGTAATGGAAGTAAAACAGCCCAATATGTTAAAATGCACCTGTACTGTCTCGCCTTAAAAGGTTCTGACTCTTCATCTGAAAATCCCTGCTGTAATTCAAACTAAACTGACGTAATAATAATTTTCTTTATAAATGATTGTGTCAAGAAAATAGTGAAAATGGCTTTTTTAATCTGACAACAGCCCGAAGATGTTGATTTTCTCATAAAACAAAGACAAAGCATGAAATGTTCAAATCATCTCCCCCGTTGTTTGAAAAATAATCCTGAAACCATCTACTCACTGATAATGAAACGAATTGTCTTCATTCGAGACCAAGTGGTGTCTTCAGTCACAGAAATATGGACCGCAATAAATGACTGCTTTTCTCGTAGAGAGTACAGCAGCTGTGGAGGTTCAAAAAGGAAAAATATGGTAAATTCCCAACTGTTGGGGAAAACCCCCCGAGATCCGACCAACACGGTTACTTTACCTCCAGATTCAGCTTCAAAAGATTTACATCATCTATTTACATCATATTTGTTATTGTTAGGGTCATATTAAGCATTTATTCCTTCACCTTCTCTGTCACAATTCTTCCAAGCAGCAAATATAAAAAACCAAAAAGCACCTGCAGTACTAAGAAGAGAGTTAGAGCTCGGTGAAACAGAGAGTGACCTTGCTGCTCGGGGCAGACTAATATTTCATCAGCTAACACTAAGGGCACACCTGCCTCACAGCGATACCCACATCTGCCAACGGCTGCGCTCCTCATCCCTGTGAGGAGGCGTCGGGGGAGGAGGGGAGGAGGTGAGGGAAGAAAGAGGGAAATAAAAAAAGGGGGAACTACAAAGTCTCATGTGGGTTTTACTCAGAGACTCGGCTGCGTTTCAGGGAAAGTGGGGGCTGACTTTGAACAGACAAGAACCACAAAGCAATGACATTGTGACAAAGAGGGGAACGGCAGAGGAGTGTGGGAGGAGGGGGGTGGAGGGGGGGGAGGGGGGAACACCCACTGAACTGAGGTTTAGTTCGACTTCACCGTGTGGTGCGTTCACTGGTCCTCTCCAACACAACGGCAGCGAGCGACACGCAGCTCAGAGGAAAGGAAGTGGCATCATGTGGTATCCCTCTGTAGGGGAAGTGAAACCACACCAGGACACACTTCTCACACTCCTCACACTCCAACACACTCCTCACAATCCTCACACTCCAACACACTCCAACACAATCCTCACACTCCAACACACTCCTCACAATCCTCACACTCCAACACACTCCAACACAATCCTCACACTCCAACACACTCCTCACAATCCTCACACTCCAACACACTCCAACACAATCCTCACACTCCAACACACTCCTCACAATCCTCACACTCCAACACACTCCTCACACTCCAACACAATCCTCACAATCCTCACACTCCAACACAATCCTCACACTCCAACACACTCCTCACACTCCAACACACTCCTCACACTCCAACACACTCCTCACAATCCTCACACTCCAACACAATCCTCACACTCCAACACACTCCTCACAATCCTCACACTCCAACACAATCCTCACACTCCAACACACTCCAACACACTCCACACACTCCAACACACTCCAACACACTCCTCACACTCCAACACACTCCAACACACTCCACACACACTCCTCACACTCCACACACACTCCACACACACTACAACACACTCCTCACACTCCACACACACTCCTCACACACTACAACACACTCCTCACACTCCACACACACTCCTCACACACTACAACACACTCCTCACACTTCAACACACTCCTCACACTCCAACACACTCCACACACTCCACACACACTCGTCCATTCAGCTTTTCAGATGAAGTCATTCACTTCTCCAAGTTGAGGTTACGCTGACGTGAGCTAACCACCAGCTTCTATCTGCAGCATGTGCAGATATTGTGGAGCAACGTGTCCTTTATGCTTGTTTAGGTGTGTTTCAGGGAATGTGTGTGTGTGTGCGTGTGTGTGTGTGTGTGTGTGCATAGACCATTTTAACAACATGAGATCACTGAGATCAGCCACACATGACGGATGTGTTGATTTCACTGCGATGACAACACTGACGGACGGTAAAAACATGAAGTTGTGGTCGTGATGGGAAGATGTGATTAATCATGAAGATGAAGCATCTATTTTCAGACTGAATGTTCCTCAAGTTCTTGAACACGGATAAACTGTGTCTCTACCTGCAGCTGGTTAACATGAGCCCGACTGATCATGGGTTTTTGCAGCTAATGAAAACACCAATATTAGAAAGTAAAAACATTGACATTGCCAATAATCTTTATAAATGTCCCTCCAATGTGATTATCAAACACTGACATCAACACACTGAACCAGTTAACCTCAATGGAAATGTAATAATTGTGAATAACTATATTAAAAACACTCACAAATGAAATTATTTCTAATTTACCCCAAAACACCTTTCTCGACATTATGTTCCCTAAAAAAAAGTTCATATATGACAATTCACCTATGATTATAAAATCAATCAATGTTTCTGAGAGTTTCTGAGGGAATGTTGAGCGTGGTTATTGAGCACGGCGGTGCAGCTGATGGACCGCCATCACTGAGATGCTCAGATGTATGTCAGCACCACAACAGGGCAGCAGCGTATTAATGAGCTCAGACCTGCTTTTAAAGCTTCTACTCTCCACAGGAACAACAGCCGTGTGCTGTAAAGCTTTACAATCAGATTCTCCATGCTGTTTCCGTGACCTGATCCCCCTGAGCCCCCTGACCTCCATCTCCTCGGTGTTATCTGCAGGTTTTCAGTCCAACACTGAGCTGAATTAATAGATTGGAAGTCTGCAGTAGAAACAAACAAAGCTGCGGTCTTCCCAACCGTGTTATCTCCAGGTTGGCCATCAGCCGCATGACAGTTTCCATAGGACCGACCTTCCACCCGGCGGGGTGAACATAAACAGCCCCTCCCCTCCCCT